>NC_031495.1:31149440-31237984 GCF_000237925.1 Schistosoma mansoni
TGCATTGTGCGAGAATGTATTTCAACCGAATTGGTAATTAAAGGTATAGTCAAAAAAGTGAAAAAAAAACACTTTTCAAAGATAATTTCAAACTGCAAGTAATTTAAGTTCTTTATTTCTTAGTTAACTGAAATTCAGCTTTGGAAAACAATTGCGTACAATAGATTCTATTATCTGAAAAAAGGTAACTATCATTTCTCAGTTATTTATTTGGATGTTTGGAAACTTTGTTTAGCAAATCTTTTGGATTGGTATTTCCCCACAGACCTTAACTTATAAAAATCCCAGCGACTGAAAATAAATCATCTAAACATTTGACCCAAGAGTCTAGTCAAAGCTAAATCTTGTGAAATAAACAAAATCAAAATTACCATAATAAAATAGGGTTTTTATGAATGATAATCAATTTTATATTAAACAAATGTCAAATTATGGTATGACGTCGATTCTATTATTGGTAAAAAGTCATGTCATTCGGTTTGAATTCTATTTAAAGCAAGGTTTGTGATCCTGTGCATGTATAAGTATGTCATTCTTAAATTACACCCCAGTGATAATGATGAAACGTAAAGTCACCAGCAAGGTCAAATAAATCAGTCTGGCTAAAAAGTGGTAGTTAGTAATCTAGTGGCCTTTGTCTGGATAAATCGAAATATATTTGTAAAAACATTTTCAATCAAGTTAAATTATTGAATGCTCTCTCTTGTCTTTCATGAAATGTTATCAAGGCAGAGTTATCAGAATACACCTTTTCTATTTAGGTTAGTCGAATTCATTTCTATCTAATACAGGATCTCTCATTTCAGTTTTTTTATATAATACAGAATATGGAATAAATTTAGTTCTCTTAAATTACTATTTCTACTGAACATCGTTTCATTACTGTTGTATTCCCAACGCCTAAGATGTCATCTAGTGATTGGAGAGATTGGTTCATCATCTATACATTGACTCTACATATACATCATTTTAACTAAAGCATTTAACCTTAAAACCTTAAGTTGACGAGTCAACAATATAACTAGTGCAAATTTAACTTGTAAACAATTTTCATTTAGAATTTTAGATTCTTCGTACGGTTTTCATATTAATGAATGACCATAGTGTTTATTCAGTCCTATGATAATGTCATGTCTAACTACTTTTGCTAAGGATCCTCATAAACCCATACGATTCAAGGCAAGTTTTTCGGTTATCTATTTACTCTGAAGAAATGGCTTACATTAAGTCAAGAAACGTCAGAAATACAATTTTCTATTCATCGGGATATAACAAAGAATATATTTATCATTAAGTTCATTAAAATTATAATTTCATGTTGAAATGAACAGGTATATTTATTGATAGGTTCGATTTTGCCGTTTATCTATAGCTATAATGTAAGACTAAATAAAGGAAGAGTGATTGAGCTATTTAAGGTTTTCTGTCAATGGTGTTCTGCAGGTCTTCAATTATATAATCACATCTCAAATATGAAAATTTCTTCTAAGAATGTTGATGATTGTCAGAATTCACGATCAAATCTTCATGAGACAGTACTGAAGAGTTTGAAAAAACCTACTGCTTGACTTCGTGCTACCTAGAATCTGTTTATAATGTTAGAGAATTGATCGTTTGTTATTTCCACTTACAGGACAATCTGTTTATGAGCTTTTCAGCATATCTTTGGCATGTAAGGGGTTTATTTTATTCTCTTTTGTTGGAAATATTTTATAAACTTTTTTATGTTGAATACTAAATATTTGACGGTTTGAACACTTTATTTCATGCTGATTTCTTGGAGTGAAACTAGTATAAAACATAGAAAAGTGCATTGCATTTGTATAACATACCAGCAAAATATCCTACCTCATACCTTTGAATATTTATTTATGAACTTTCTTATTTCCATAAAAATCCCTGTTAGACTATCTTCATTGTTATTATCATTCACAAACTATTCTTTTTAAAATGTATTCGTCTGTCTAATTGCGAATAGCTTCTGAGATGGATCGCTAATGTTCTTTGTAAGGCTGATAAAGAATAACTCTGTAATACTTGACAGTTACTCATCCATGACGATGAATGATTTTCTCACATTGTGAGAAACTCATTAAAATTAGAAATATCAGTCATAGAGTTCCGACACACAGGTGTAAAGAGAAGATATTGTTCATTGGTTTTAGAATTTTGGATTTAGTTTGTGATGGTATCATGATGTATTTACTTTGCTGAAGCACCTTATAATAAAACAAAAGACCTGTTCAGTTTCTCTTTATTTCAAGGGGTTCTTGTTCGTCAGTGACGAAATAAAAATGAAATGTTGTATTACTTTGTATTATACTTGAATATCCAGATAAATTTTCACTGATATAAAAGTGTCTGTCTAAGGGAGAACATATTATCTTATCAATTAAACTTTCCTCGAATAATTTACTAGCTTATATTTAATCATTAGCCATTTCCCCAACATATTTTGCATGTGCATCTAAAAAGACAAATATATAAAATATTTATAGCAGAATAACATATTACAGTTTACCGTTACAGTAAGTCAATATTAAAATAAATAAAGCAGAAATTTTCGTAGTAATTAGTGAGGAATAAATCTTATAATAAGCTGCATTTTATACATTTGAAGGATTAATATTCAAAACTCCCACCTGCCATAAATAAATATCTTTATTCAATCAATCATTAGGCCTACAAGACAGTTTATATCAGTTGATAACCATAGATATATTTTTTTTTCAGTCATTTGCGGGATTAAACTAAATTTGGATATAACAGAAGTCAATTCCTAATGAATGCAATTTTCACGTTTATTTATAGTAGGGTATAGCAATAATTTTTATAGAATGATGAACAACAGAGGAGGAAATATTTTATTGATTTAATAGGATTTTATTAAAGATTATTGTTAATTAATATCGTACAAGTTTGATAGTCTACTCCTCTATGAAATAATATAAAAAGCATTTGTCTTAGCGAAATAAACGTTGTCTAGTCAGTTTTCCACATCAGGAACTCAATTTTTTATACTATGTTAACTGCAGGCAACCAGCTAGGGTTACATAATGTAAGTTACGTGTTGGTTGGAATTATTCATCAAACCCATTTAGAATCTCTGGTGAGACTTATACTTCCCTAACCTTACTACTTGCGGAACGGATCTGATGTTGAATACTGGTTCTTTTCATTTTGTAGGTGCACCTTGATAATGCTGTATATTCAGACGCTATAATATAGTTTATTTTCGTGATCATTGTAATGCGCTCAGTAGTATTTCTCTTTCATTTATCCTATATTTTAGTAGATTCAGATAGATTCAGAGCACACCATTTTCGTACTTCATAAATACGATCAAGCAAGAAAACTGTAAGATTGGTTTCTCATGCCAGATTGCGGTAATTTTGGATTATCTGGAGTAAATTAAATACATTGGCTATAAAGTTTGCCTCTTTTTGATCTAGTCAACGTTTCACCCCTCAAATATCTTCAGGCTGTTCAAAATAAGTGATTATATCGACCATACTCTGTTTCAATGAACATGGTTTGAAAAGCTCAGAAGCATATGTTCATTCCTAAGCATTTAATTGTTTTCTTAGATGTTTTAATAGAACAAAATTATATTTTAATGTTCATAATTGATAGGCTGGCTCAAGATTTCGTGCTTAATACTATTACCAAATGATCTATCTAAGTAAGACCATTGATAATCTTTCTAGTCATATTATTATGATTCTCATCAAGAACAAAAAATTAATTACATGAGAGTTTAACAGAGTTCTTAAATGGAGCAGAACATCATGTAAAAATGTACTTATAATAATCTCATCGATTGAAACGCGACCAATTTCTAATGGATTAGATATAAATAGATTTGCAAATATTGAAATTGATGAGTATTAAACTGTTTCATTCATTTTCTTATTTCAGTAATTAAAAGCAAGCAACTCTTAACACTCTGTTTTATCTTTACAAGAATATTTACCTAACAGGGATGAATTCATGTGACAATTGATATTAACCGAAAGTGATATGATATTTATGTAGTAATATAATATAAAAGGAGAATTGGCCTCGTGACTACCAAAGAAAATCGGCTTTCACCATGAGGCGTCATAATTCTTCTGAATGAAGATCCTTCAACTCCCAGGGAAGAGGTTAAATAGTCTATTTTTTTCTGGTTAGCGGCCTTATAGCAAGATCGCTTTCTATAGGACGGGGTAAACGACGCCATGCACTACCCCACCCCTTTGTATGGGCTTGGGACCGGCAGTAGCCTTAGAAGAGCTACAGGCTTGGCAACAATTAATATGCGCACATGGGATGTCCGAACAGTATGGGAGACCAGGAGAACCTATCAAATACACACGGAAATGATGAGATACGAATTGAAGGTGCTCGGAATAAGTGAAGTCAATTGAACTCAAGCTGGAGTGAGAAGATTAGATTCGGGAGAGATGTTGCCGTACTTCGGTTACGAAGAGCAAAATGCTCCACACACTCACGGAGTTGCTCTGATGCTGTCCAAGAAGCACGAAATGCACTTATAGAAAGGGAATCCCATGGATCCGGCATCATCAAAGCATCATTCAATACCAAGAAGGAGGGGATTACAATGAATGTTATCCAATGTTGTGCAATCACTAATGTTAGCAACGACGACAATAAAGATCAGTTCTACGAGAGGCTGCAATCGATCAAAGCGAAGTACCCAGGAAGGAACACATCATCGTGATGGGAGATCTAAATGCCAAAGTCGGGAAAGACAACACTGGGTATGAAGATATCATAGGACGACAAGGACTAGGGAAAAGAAACAAAAATGTGTAAAGATTTGCAAATTTATGTGCATTCAACAAAATGGTTATAGGCAGTAAAATATTCCCACACAAACTCATATACAAAGCTACATGGATCTCACTGGATCACACCACAGAGAACCAGACAGATCATATTTGTATTAGTAAAAAATTCACAAAGTCAGCGAAAGACGTGAGAATCAGGAAAGGAGATGACATAGCTTCGCATCACCATCTGGTGGTTACCAAGATGAAAATAAAGCTAAGGATTCATTGGACAACTGGACAAACAGCACTGCAAAGGTTTAATACAGCCTTCCTTAGACATATTGACAAACTCAATGAGTTTATGATAACTCTCTAAAACAAGTTCAAAACGTTACAAGAACTACTCAAAGATGAAGAAACTATTATAGTGAACAGGTGGAAGTGGATCAAAAAAGCATTAACTTCAACGTGTCATGAGGTTCTGGGCATCAAGAAGCATCATCATAAGGAATGCATCTCTATGGAAACCCTACACAGGATTCACGAAAGGAAGAACAGAAAGACAGCAATTCACGACATCCGAACAAGAAGAGAGAAATTCAAGGCACAAGCTGAATGCACTGAAACAAACAAGCAAGTGAAGAACAACATTTAAGTCGACAAGCATGAATGCGTGGAAGAGCTAGCATTGACAACGGAACACGTTGCAAGAGAATGAAATATGAAACAACTATATGACACAACGAAGGAACTGGTAGGGGAATATGGTAACCCAGAGAGACAGGTCAAGGACAAATAATGCAGGCTAGTCAGTGAAATTTGAGGACAGAGGAACAGGTGGGTGGAACACTTCGAGGAACTGTTGAATAGACCAGATCCATTGAATCCACTCAGGTAAGGTTGCTTACACTCAGCCTTTCTTTTTTTCTTGGTGATCAACTAGATTATGAAGACGTTAACATCTTATGGAAGCATGGAATAAGGATTTCGTCCTATTTGGGGCTCGTCAGGTGGATTTGCCTGCATCCAAGAGTTGATGTTCACTCCAAGACTCGAACCCGATCGTGTTAACACTAACTCTGGAATGCAGGTACATCCATCTGACGAGTCTCAAACATGGCCGAGCGCATTCTTTGGATTTCACCGCTAGCCACCATCCATCTCCGCTAATAAAAACAGATATGTTTGAATGAAATTACGAAACTAGTTTCAATACATTTATGTTGAATACCCATCAAAATTAGAGAGGTTATTGCCATCAAATGCAAACGAATATTTCACAGGTATTTAACAGATTAGCTAATTAAACAGATAGTTGGCAACATTTGTTGGAAAAGTATTGTTTTCCAAGACATTTCAAGTCTAGAATGTCAAATTTATCCCAACTTTTGGCAAAATCAGTTTCATATTACATATCTGACACCAAATATTCCTATTCCTTGATGGCTAATGATAGGCAGTTTCGTATAAATAAACAGTCCCTTTATACCCTAAATATATTGTACAAAATATTGAAAAATGGTTAGAAGTACGTTCTATTTACAAACAATCAGATAATCAAACAGCTCATAACCATAGATAATAACATATATCAGGAAGGAGTATACAGTTACTAATATACATTAAATATATTAACTAAGATATTTCAGAAAAATTTAGCCAAAATAAAGCTATTTTCGTTTTTCTATGTAAAAGTTAAGCAGTTATATCTGAGTGAACAGCCTCACTTGAAATAAATTAAATTAAAAGATTAGTAGCAAAATAAGCACTGACACCCACACTGCATGAAAATGATCCATATAAGTGTTGACACTGATTTTGATATTAACTAGTTCTTAATTTTGATAAACTGAGAACAAGGATTTAATCTAAATGGATTTGTTTTCTTTATTGATTCGGAACCTAAAACACATCGATTATTGAGAAAACCGATACACATACTATGTCATACTTACTTACCTATGCCTGTTAGATTAAAGGCATAATATAAAGGGATGTTTCAAAAGAATGTGGATAATAGACACAGTATGGATATAGAAAATTCTTTTGAAATGATCAATAAACGCAAAAGCTGGAACTTGGTGCTCTTCAATATATCTACAGCTAACAAAAATATAAAACCAGCTACTATTTTGTACATTATTTAAAAGTTTTGGAGTTAGAGACTTTAGAATTCAATTGTTAAGATGTATATTTTTACATTTGTCACGTTATTCACAAATTCGACAAAACCATACAGATTACAATGGTCGTGTTCTAGACTGTATTCTTCCTACTCATCATATGAGAGAATACAAGTTTCAACTGACCTTTTTTTACTTCTGTTTTCATTACAATAATTTACATACATTTAGAGTTTAAATTATCGTTTTTTATGAGGACTTGCAATTTCAATTAAATACTTAAGATTGAACATTTTACTTCTCCTTTCCTTCTTGATGGTTATTGTCCAAGTAGTTTTTAGGGTAGAGTTTTTTAGCAAAGTTCTTATTTATGGGATAGGGTTGCTAACCTCATGTCCACTCCTCCTCCTTTGCCCAGGCTTTGGACATGCATTAACCCTAAAGGAGTTTGTTCGAGTAGTTAGTAAGTGTTGTATATTATAATTTCAGTAAACAAACCTTTCAAACAGAATTTTGCTCAAATTAAAGCTCGCTGGTATATTTTTTATGGGATCGGTGTTCTATTAAGTGACTAGGGTCTACCTCCAAGATACCATAAAACTAAGTTCCATTCTGTTGACAACTCATCGTGATATCTTGATTATGGGAAAAGTAATTCGAATCTGAGTTGACTAGTGTCATATTGAGAGATGCTAGGATTAAGCTAATCGAAAAGTGAATTGCGTTTTGTGAGAATGACGTATTAGTACTGATTGATTACCAATGTTCTATTTGTTCTACTTTCAGTACGGATCAAAATGTCAACATGACCATCAGTTTAACTCGATATCGAGTGTACTATAAGTAAATGTTAAGTGGTTGCAGCTATTCAGCAAGAAATCCTGGACCTTTCACACGTATTAGCTTGAATTTTATTTAATCAGTATAATAAATTTGATAGTACTTTCATGTTATATTCATGTATATAAGCCTAACTTGAAAATAAATGTATAAAAGCTTCTTAATATATACTTACGCAAATATTACCTTTAGTTTTTAGTCATTAACCGGTAAAGTTTATACTTTTTATCACCAACCGTGAACCTAAGATATATTGACGTAACAGATATTCAAGTTGTTTGCTCATAACTTTACAATTGAATTTCCATTGTCCAATGTATGTATCATGCTACCTTTCTAAGATCACATTGAATTCCAACAAGAAACTCAGATATTTCTATTTCAAATTATATCCAATAGTTTAGTGTTAATAAAAATTAGTGATTAAAATGTAATAGAATGTAGATCGTTAGTATATTTTTAACTAAAAAAATTAAGGATTTTGATTTGCTGATCACTTGTTTTATCAAATTTCCCTAAATCAGACGTACCTTGTTATACCACTTGTTATCAGTTATAACAGCTGTAGGAATATTTGAAAACTGTTCTGATAATACTAATCTACAAATTTTCAGCAACTTGACATTATATTTTAATAGAAAAATATATATGATTTTTCTTTACATCAGTACTATAGTACTTGATAGTGTTATATTCTGATGAAGACACAAGCACGTGTAACTTCCGCGACTTGTTAATGGACCATTATTCTATATATATTCTTATTGTTTAACTATTGGGTAATCAGATTGTGTATATCTATATTCATATTATCATAAGCTTCAGTTTGACCTATGAATTATTATTATACGAATTACTGTTCCTAAATTATACTCAGTTTATTAATTACTGTCTCCCACGTTGGAAGTGGATAGAACATGCACTAAGGAAATCACCAAACTTCATCACGAGGCAATCCCTAACTTAGAATTGTGAAGGGAAGCGGAAAAGAAGAAGAAGGCCAAAGAACACCTTACGCCGGGAAATAGAAGCAGATATGAAAAGGATGAATAACAACTGGAGAGAACTGGAAAGGATTGCCCAAGACAGAGTTGGATGGAGAATGCTGATGGGCGGCCTATGCTTCTCCACGAGGGTTATCAGGCGTAAGTAAGTAATAACGTTCACGCCCATTTGGCTTGATCTTGTACAAATATTATTTTCTATTTTCATGATGTGATGCGGTCTGTCTGTCTGGTATGCTTGAAATAAATGATTCGCATAACAGAATCTGTCATTGGTGTTTTGGACTCAATTGGAAGGGCTAGGCGGACAAGGGATGAATAAGGACGCTAGACTGCTCATACCGGTAGAAAGTCATTGTTTTGTCACAGTGCTAAGATTGAAAAAGTCGTATTCCGATTGGTGGATTAATCACAAGATAAAAAGCCAGGCATAAGATCATAACAAATTGGCGTAAGTCCTTCTTCTTTTTTAAATTCATAACAGATAGTTTTATAAACAATTTCATTTACCCACTATTCAATGTCCATATTACCCCTATGTCATTAAACATTCATATATCAAGGAGAATTTCTTTATCAAATACTTGGTGGATATATTTAAGTTTGGATTATTTAATGCTTGAATCTATTTTTATGATATTTTGCTGTATACAAAAATATACATATACAATGATATACGTTACATTACATAAACTATCATTTATTTAAACCTAATTCATAATAATAATAATACATAACCAATTTGTATTGTTGTATATACATGTGACCTGATAAAAATGGATCATAATCATAATAATATCAGTCTATTTGTAAACATAAATGAACAAGTGTAAAATGATTTATTTAAACCATTCATTTTTTTCATGTTACACACATTATAAACTATCGTTTATCACTAATAAAAATTCACTTTTCTTTTAATTATTTATATTTTGGTTGTTTGTTTCGTTTGTTTTTTTTTCGTTTATATTTTACATTTTGCATTTTAATGATAATTAAATGTAATCTGTAATTTTTTTTGTGTAGGGTCATACAATTGTAGTGCTATGAAATTTGAATTAATATGATTTCATTTAATTACTTTAAAACAAGCACTACTGTTATTGATGGTGATTACTTACTTACTTACGCCTGTTACTTCCAATGAAGCGTAGGCCGCCGACCAGCATTCTCCAACCCACTTAACAATGTACCTTCATTTCTAGTTCTATCCAGTTTTTATTCATTCTTCTCATATCTGTCTACATTTCTCGGCGTAATGTGTTCTTTGGTCTTCCTCTTCTCCTTTGGCCTTCAGGGTTCCATGTGAGGGCTTGTCCGCCTGTAGCTCCTGCGGGGGCTACTGCCGGGTAAAGGAGGAGGGTTGGGCATGGGGTTAGCGACCCCATCCCGTAGAAAACCAACTCGCTAAAAAAACAGAAAAAATTATTTAAACTCTGCCCTGGGAGTAGAAGGAATAATTATGACGTCTCATGATGAAAGCCGAGTTCCTTCGGAAGTCATGAGGCCGATTCACCTTCTAATAACCAGAGCGACAATTTTTATGGGTACTGATGGTGATAGTTTTTAATATTTATTGGTCTAAGCCTATTAAAACAATATAAAACCAACATTTTTTTCTAAACAGTAATTAGTTTTATATACTTCAAACCAGTTGTAAAGAAGATATTCATCAAATAAGCACATAATTGATTTACCTAATACTACTGTTATAAGATCAATTGAATGAAATTAAATCAAAGAGGAACCGTAAACAACTATATAATTGTGACAGATTTCATCATTCAGTAAATAGATGGTTTTCAATTATTTTTTCTTTGATTACCATCGAATAACCAAAAAACAAGATATCAAATAGAAGTTGATCTATTTCATTCGACAAGTAGTGGATTAATAATGGAAATAACTATATATATATATATATATATATATATATATATATATATATATATACCCGTGCTTGTGTCTTCACCAGGATATGACATCATCAAGTATTATAGTACTTACGTAAAGGGGAATTATATTTTTCTATCATTAGTCAAAATATAATGTCAAGTTGCTGAAAATTTGTAGATTAGTGTGATCAAAACAGTTTTGAAGTATTCCTAGAGCTCTTATAACTGATATATATAATATTACCTAATCTTATGAAGCAGATGTTAGTTTTAGCAGCTCAAAAGCACAATGGACTGTAACACTTAAGTATGACGATTCACATTATTACAAAAGTAAAACATGTTACATATACCCTTTAATAATTTTCACATAATTCTATTTTCTGTATTAGATATAGTGACAAAGAATAGAATGTCATTATTTGAGTCACTCATTTATAAAATTTAGAGGACAGTGACAAATATGTTCTTGATAATCACTTGTATAGTGCTTTTTCTTTTTATAAAACTCACCTAGTTATCTAGTTTGTGCACTAAAAAGATGTTATTGATAAAATCAAGAAATCTTAGGTTAAATCCAATAAACTTTTCTAATAGAAAGTTGCTTTGACAAATTTCTTATTATTTATTTGTCATTCCATCCTTACTATACACATATTCTTTACTATCATAAGACTACATGTAAATATTTTAACTAATTACCACATTAAAATCATTTTATTTCATTATTTCATTACCTACTATTAGTATGATTGTAATAATCTTCTTTAAAGAAATCATATTTTTAGTGAAAAATTACACTGTGAATGTCAGTTTTCTTTTCAGTTATCATGTTTAATTATCTGACAATGTTGAGTATTCATTTGGGGCTTCGTTTTTCACCTCACTTACATATGACCACGCGTATACAGCCATTGCCAGGAAAGTCCTACTTACTACCTTCTCGCGGCAAAGGTGTTGTTTACGTTATTGAGAGGACGAAAAGTGAATATCAAGCGCTATAACTGGGTTGGTGGATATGGAGGACACACGTAGTGGAGTTGGAAAACCGTGATTTCAAACCAATGGTACACATTGGCTCCAGGATCCTGAGGGAACCAAAGGCATATGAACCAATTGTTGGTCACCGGCTACCATGGAACTGCAATTCCTGACGTTGCTCCACTCCCTTGTAGATTAAGCCTTCAGGTCAAAGGACTGGGCTGTGGCCCTGTGATGAAACCACCTGCTTCAGTATGTGCATCCGGGCAGTATCCCATCCCTCACACAAATCAGTGATAACTGCTACTAGTCTCATTGTTATTGTGTAGTGACATTAACTGATTTCGCAGTCATCTAGGTATATCTTCCATAATCCTCGATTTTATTGATCGATTACTCCTATCTATGTATATATCCACACAAACCTGTAAATCAGTAAATGCAATGGGATGTAACGTAATCATTCATACATTGCCTAAGTCTGTTTGGAATCGTGGGCTTAGTCCTTACAATCACAACCAGTTTAGCAGCGTCATAGGTTTTCTCGATGGCTACTTCTAGTCTCTGTCTTAAAATTATACTGTTAGACTCACCTACAAATTGTAGAAAAATATAAACATTTTTCTTTGGAACAGAATGAAAGACAGCTTTTGCATCTACTTATAAACTTTAGTGGATAACCATTTAATATTAGTGTCATTCAGCAGTTTTGAGTTTTCTTCAACCGTGTCTGTGGTGAATATTCTTTGAATCCTACTAAAGAGGTACTTAACCAAGCCTCGCTTTCGTTGCAATGGACAGAAACTGTAAAAATCTAAATACTGGTCAGTCCAATTTGGCTTTTTATTAACTGACCGTCTTATAGTTCGATCCTCCCTTCGACTTAAAAGTATGTCTAAAACGGGCAGTCGGTTATTACTTTCTTCCCCATAGGTCATTACGATATCATTCTATATACTACTGAGTTTATCTGTTGATTGAGCAACATCAAAATCTTTATCACATATATCTAATATATCATCCATGTATCTCATAATGAGCTTACTCGAGATATTATCAGTATATGACATAAATTCATCAGCTAAGATAAGTCCCAAACGGCTACCCATAGCAATGTCATTATTCTGTCAGAAATGTTTACCTTCAAACGTGAATTGAACTTAATAGAATAAAATTAGTTCTTTCAACAGTGTTAATCAAAAAAAACGGGAGAAATTGATCGATACACGGTCACAAAAAAAATTAACAGTCTTAGTTAAATTTACATTCGTAGTTTACATCGAAAAACTCATAGTCTTTACTTTAATATTAATGTTCTCAAAAAGATCATTTAATTCAAATGTATCTTACACCATTTATTACGGATTGGGTTTAGTAATTTAGCTAACCATTTTGCTAGTTCATGTGTGGACGAACCATAGTTATCGATCGTAATGGGTTATTAGGTTTATAAATTTTAGGTAATCCATATAAATTCGGAGAACAGAACCTCTAGATTTTAGCAAATTAAATTCCTCTTTGTTTATAACATTCACTTTAAGAAGCTTCACTGGACTGCGATTTACTCTGAATTCCCGTTTTGTAACATTGATTTTGAATAGAATGTCCGACAGAAACTTACTCCGATCATCAAGTATTTAATTAACCTTTATTAATTTTCATGTAAAATGCCTTAACAAGTATATGTGTGATTAGATTGCTCTAAATGTATAGCCCAAATACATCACATTTTTCAGACCGACTCTGTCTTCTCATTGTTTTATCAAAATTTATGAACGGGACTAATTGCATTACATTTTATCTCTATTAAATCATGATCTATCCACAATTATAGGAAATAATAGATCGATCAATCAGTCAGGAGTATCTAACAAATAAAGTCATTTTATTCGTTATAATTATCAACTTCGTGGATCAGTTGAAGTTAGACATTAACACCGTTGGATGCCAACTCAGTGGTCTATCGGTTAAGGGCTTCGGCTCGAGACTGGTAGGTCCTGGGTTCGAATCTCGCGAGAGCGGGTTCGTGGATGCGCACTGCTGAAGAGTCCCATAATAGGACGAAACGGCCGTCCAGTGCTTCCAGGTTTTCGATGGTGGTCTAGCTTCAATTGACTCATGATTTCAACTTTGAAAAATACTGAAATCTCCACAAATCCCCTTCTGATAATAATTATTTCTCTAAAAATCGATAAACTTTTTCTCTTCCCCTTTTTCTTCTGTTAAGTTATGTATATAACGTTTAAGAAAAAGATTTTTATCATGGGCATAATTTCTATAGATCGATAAGTTGGATACAAATATCACTGTGAAAGTAACTAGAACTGGTAATGATTTTTGGTATAGAATAAAATAAATTTTAATGAAACACTTGTGTAATTTAGTATTAAATTTAAAGTCTCATATTTTTAAACTAAAACAAAAAAATACACATGTATCAGGTTGTCTAAGTGATTAAAAAGTATCTGATCTATTACGTAAATTCAGTTTAGAATCATAAGATAAGGCAATAAGAATATCAACAAGTGGAGTAAGGGAATTCGTTTGGCATTAAATAACACGAATAAAATCACTAAAAATCTAACATACTTCATGTCATACCTTTTTAAGAGATGTAATTACTTAAAAGCCAAACTAATAGTAAGTAGGTTTATTATTCCACTGAATATATTAATGTATTATGCTTTTATAAGTGTTGTTTGTAAATGCTAATCGCGATATTGAATTTTAGGTAGTTTTCGATAACGACGACGGTTCTTGAGCGATCACTATTTGAATAACTTCTTTCAATAGATAGATTCTTCAAAAGTTCTTGTCTACGAACACAAATAACGTTTACTTCATCAAGACAAAAATAATTACATTTTATAGTCATATCATTCTCATCTAATAATATTTCAACCGCCTTATGTCACGAAAGTATTAATCCATAATCAACAAAAGCACAGTGTTTTTCTCCTTATCTTTCCTAGACCATATTTTGTAGTCAAATAGTAACAAATTTACAAGATTTCTAGCTAAAAGATACAAAAATTTCGTGACATTAAGTTCATTTACCCTGTCGGAGTATGCTTATTTGTTATAGAAATTCAAATGAAGACTAGATTATTAAAATCTTTCGGAGGACGTTATATACTGTCAAAGTTATTTACATGTCCGACTACTTTTTTACAATAACTACCAAATAAATCTTGTCGGTTCTCTAACGAATCAGAGGCCGGGATCAAAGCTTATTTTTTTAAAAACCAAACCACAATGATAATTCTTTTCTAAACTAAAAACGTTTGGATATCACCTGAGTTTTGATATTCTATTGTTGTTTAGAGGTAACAGAAATGGAAATATCTGGGCAAAAAAAGGAAACTTATTAAGAATAATAATGGGATCAAATAAGTTTACCATTTTAAACGATTGTAACAAAATCAGATGTCTTCATCCGGAAATATACATTATTTTGCAGTATAACAAAAGAGAAATGTTCTGCAAAAGTAAATTCTTTTAAAGCAAAATGTTCTTTAAAAACCAGAAACATCCATTAAATGAATCTTAATGGAGTTTTCCTCCATTAAATAAAATGTACAACGTATATGAAAGCGAACTGGTACATTCCCTTAAAGATTACCTATCATGTGTTTGAAAGGAACTATTTACTAATATTGAATAACATTCTGGTTACCTCGTCTACACTGGATATATAGTACACCAAGTAAGAAATGATGATAATCAATAAAACTATAGCATGTTTTCAGTCCTTAGTACGGCGGGTAAAATAATAAACTTAACTACGCATTGAACTAAAATATTTATTTACTTAATAAAAAAATGGTCCCTGAGAATTTTTTTGATGAATTAAGAACAATTATCATCTGTCTTCATTATTACGAAAGCTATTAAATTTTAAACTGTTTTCTTAGAGAGCATCTTTAAATACATTTATGAGAAATCGAATAAATTGTTTTTCTTTTAAATATAAACAACTGTTTACTATTTCACTAAATTGAAAGTAAAGAACACATGAAGAAAATTTACAGGTTGCTTTACTTTCCATAAAACATTATCAGTGGAAGACATCTTTATCAATAAGAACAACAAAAAAGAGTGGAAATCAAAGTAATGCAAATATCATAACTGATTGGGCTATTGTATTTTTTTAGCTACAATGATAAGAAAGATGCAAGCCTAAATTCGTAAAAGTAATGGTAAAAAAAGGGAAGAAATGAATAGTGTGATAAGAGAAATAATCTTTCATACATGATAAGATGCTAATGGAACAAAATCAGATACTAATGTAAGGAAAATATTTAAAAATCCAAGAGGAAATGTTTCACCAGAACAAAAATGGAACCATTCTATATATGTACTTGTTAAAAGTAAAACATAATATCCCATTAAACTAATTTCAACAATATACATATATATATATATATATATATATATATAACTCAAATACAAAGTAGGTTTTCATAAAAACATGAAAGTACAATAAAGTGAAATAAACAGTAAAATTTGAAATTGTAGACTGTAAAAATAAACATTTCAAAATTACATAGAAGAATATGAAAACCAAAATGGTGAGAATGTCATAAATCATAAAAATAGTATGATTCATTAATTTTATTGAAATAATTTGAAGATATACTTGGTCTAATATATCCACAAGATTATCGATGAAAAGTAACCACAAAATCGAAAACAAATAGTAATGGGCAGAAAAAAAGCAAAATGATTTAAGGCAGAATAATTCAAAAATTCAGTTTATGGTATACCTCCTTTTAATCTATATAGATCAAGAGATATTGCAATCATTAGGAGTTATTACTGTTTGCTTATAAGACTGATGTGTCAAAACATATGAGCAGTAGTTAAAAATTTGGGTGTTCAATGCGTAACAAAATGTTAGTAAGTATGCATGCATGCTCAGTCTGCATAACTTGTGTGCCTACCCTCATGTATATTGCTGCTAATAGCTACTTAGTTACTATATACTAGTTTCTATTTTTTGATTTTTGATTCCAGAAGATTTTGTATCTTTTCAAATGAATCAGAACCCATATAATCCATTTGCCCACGTTCCCATGCCAATTGTCTTTCAGATTCATCACTGACTTGAGTTAAGCTTGGGGAAGATTGACTTATCTCAATCTGAGCCAATTTACCAACAAAATCACTCTGTTAATTTTTTTCCAGAAATATATAAAAAGACAACAGGTAAATCATTTCACTAATCTATAAAAAATGATAATTTATGTTAGGATAAGCTAATGACAGTTAAAATGTAATGGCAGAAATATAGGTAATCTAACGACTTCAGAACATCGACATCATCTACAAAATAATTCTTACCTGCATCGTTGACAAAGCCTATGAAAAGTTAATTAGGATAAACAAATATCATTATATCGGTTGACCTTTGTAGAGGAAAACAATAAGGTACTTTCAAAAAAACCAGCTACATTCAAAATAACAAAAGAATATCCGTGTAAAACGTCTCCTTTCATCCAAAACTGTAAATAGTAACGTCAATGAAATATTAATGAAACAAATACGCTTTCAGAAGCCCAGAGAGGTACGCATGAGATAGATATGGTTAGGAGTCTCCAAAATAAAACCTTGTTAATAAAACGAGTTTTATTATTATTAAGGTTGGGAACACAACGAACGTGATAAATTTCATTTTAAAACAATACTGTGTAGACAAGATATCTTAAAAACAAGGAGAGATATAGACTTATTTCGTGTCAGTTTAGAAATAATGGTAAGACATGTTTCCTTTATCTGATACAAAGCTCTTGATTTTAAAACTTCACGACGATAAAGTTACAGTTGATGGCTTGCAGCATAGTAAAGCTGATCCCTCTATAAATATGTTTGATCTCACAAGCCAATAAAATTTAAGCGACGGTGCTTACGTAACCTCTGATGAAATTATTATTACTAGGGTCTGCTGTTTTGATAATGAATAATAACTCCCATTAACTGTTCAGTACTCTTGTGTGGTAACTAGCTTTCAGCTAGTATTATTTGGTGACAAAGAGTAAAACTTATTTCCATAAACAAAGGATAGAGGTTATTATGTACGACAAGTGAGTGCAATTAAATATGCTCAACTCAATTTAAAAATTATTATTGATGGATTTTGAGTGAATTTGTAACAGTATCAAGTGAATGTATTACCTACGACAGGAAAAGAGCTCACCATTTTATATGACCCTATTAATTCCAAACATCTATTAGCTACTGAACTATTTAGAATAGAAACTTAATATATAGAAAGATCTAATTTGGATCTGAACTAATAAACTAAGTAAATAATACTATCAAATATCGTTTGTGATCCAACATTCCAGAGAACTTAGTTTTCCCTCCGAACAATTGATCCCCATGAACTTGTAACCAGTATAAATAAAAAGTATAAACTAATCATATGAAACATCCACATAGGTAATTTCTAGGCTCTTAATACGACAGACGTTAGTGCTTAACCTGGCAGGTAATAGATTACCATACTTAATTCAGGAGTTTTGATGAACACTTCCTTCTTTTTATAAAAGACAAAGAGAATTCGAACGGATTTGATGTTACGAAGCTAACCAGCCTGTCAGCGACAACCGAATACAAAATTGGAACTTTGCAGTACTCACTCAAGAAGCATGATTTTGAACATAGAGCTAATGACTTTACGGTAAATATGAAGTAAAACTACAAAACAGTTATCAGTCGCTATTTAACAGATAACAATTTAAAAAACTAAAATCTTTAATATTCCTCAAAGGTTTGGAGAGATTAAGTTTTCGAGAAGATGCGACTACCTTTGTTTTGTAGAACCATTCTGTTTGATAAATGATGCAAGTGAAATTCCAAATTGTTATGTTTGGTTTAATAATGGTGTACTGAGGGGTGTATTCATGAGTAATTCACTTACCTCACCAGGAGTTAGTTTTGGATGAACGTGGGTCATAAATAAATTCCACCAGTGTTGCAAAAATTCAGGAGTTCCAACACTTGTGAGATCATGAACAATGACTTGTCCAAATTTATCCAGTCCACAGTGCCAAGGTTTCTCTGACCCAATAAAATGAACAACACGAATTTTATTACGAAAATGAATAAAGGCTGGTGGGTAAGAGTAAAAGGCTTGGCTGATGACGTTGTAAATGAATGGTAAATGAAGACGAATATCTTTGGTCGCCCAATCAGAGAAGAAGATATTCAGCAGACCCTGAAGATAAGAAGATGGGAAAAAGGTTGAAGTGTTTTGAAAAATTGGGAAGCATGACTAATTTTTTATAAACCACACGCAAATTTTCAATCCAACATTAAATACTAAATTTTCAAATTAAAAACAGGCGTAATGCCTAAATCATTCACATGTTTCCTTAATATAAAGTGGCAATAAAACAAAACATTAAAAACTCTTAAAATAAGGTATTCCATCACCTTAATATTAGCTCAAATAAGCAATTACATTGCATGCTACTGTCAAATCAAATACAAATAATTCTCTGTAACTTTCCGAAATTGAAATTCTACGGTCTAGGTTCACAGAAAAGAAACGAGTAGACAGACAGCTATTGTGGACACAAAATGGCCCAGTTTTAGCAGTTAAATAGAATAGAATAACAACTCCTAAATCTGAATAAGTCTTGTAAAAAGGATTATATTACGGAATCCATAAATAATGTTGCAACTATATTATTCATTGTATATTAACAAACTACATGACAGACTAATCATCTGCACTTAGCAATCCACACCTAACTTCAGTGTTACCCATTCGGTAGTATCATCATCGGTACATCAGTCGGTCATAAATAACGTAGAACCTGGAGTACATATCCATCGATTAAAGTTGGCACAACACACCAGTACAGTGGAAAGTCAAAAGAGTAGAATTCGTAACAGTATCAATATACTCTAATCCTGTAGAAACGTTTAAGCAAATAAAATCAGTCCAACGCACAAAACTGAATAATACGTATTCGAATTTGAGGAAACTTGATTACCAACGTAATACAAAAACAATTTTGTATTTGTGCTCTTCTGTGACGAAACAATAAGAAATCCCTGAGTTGGATCATTTGGTCGTGAGATTTTCATTGGTATTCTGAACAACATCATTAGTACAAACTTGAGGTGGAAGTGAAGGATTCGCATTTCTCCGCATACGACTCAGCTTGTCTCGTCGACCTCGACCAGTTATTATCAGCCTTTGATCTGTTGTTATCTGCCTCTTTATTTTGACTCTGATTCTTGGTCCTATATTTGTCCATGATTTTTCTGACCCACATGATCCACAAATCTTCTCTATCATTTTAAAACCATATGAGCAAACACGCTTTTCGTTGTTCGAAAATGGGAACTTTTCTCCAAAAGACAGGCTTACACTCGAAAACAATTTTACTTTATCCAAGAATGTCTTCACCCGCATTTTTTGCCAACAAATCTAAGATACAAACCATCAATCAACTGACCAATAAGACGAAGAATAGCTAATAAAAATGGAAGGCAAATGGTACATCTTATGATAACTGTTGCACACTACAGAATCCACAAATACCAACACATCATGGATGAACAAAGAAGGAAGTCAGAGGGAATACTCACATCAAAACATTTGACGGTCTTGACAACAGCGATCGAGATATCAAGTAGACAACACAGTGAACAAAGAAGAGACACTCTTAAAGGAAAATTTATCAAGATTTGAAAGCCACCCACAGACGAAAACACAAACCATTACGTGGTCAACCTATCAGAACAACCTCTGACGACCATAGAAGAACACCTCCAAAAAGGGTTAGATTACAACACAAGTAATGCCTCAGAACTAGAATTACCACTCAAAACTGACGGAATAAATGAAGAAACTCAACAGGATGTAAGCCAAACTATAGTACTGCCAACTCAACAAAAGAAAGACAATACGTAACTAACCGCACAATAACAAAAAGCCCCAAAGAAACTCAGAACTAAAAAATATATTGTCATAATTCTGGTAGACAAAAGACGCACTACAAGGAAAATTATATCAGTAAAGCCGAGGAACTACGTGAGAATAAAAGCATATATAAAACAACGGACACAAGCAAATATCAAGGACCTTAAACAAACTTATCAAAGCAAGATCAATGAAAAGTGAAATCTAGTAAACCAGTACTCCTTCGACCCTACGGTAGCCCGAAAATACACAAACCAAACATCCCACTAGGTTTAATTGTATCACTCTCCGGAACCTCAACATACAATGTATCGAGAGGAATTTCAAGAATATTTAAACATTAGGTGGATCCATCCAATAACTCCATCAAACCTAAGGAGATTTAGATCAACAACGACAAACATGATATCTTTCGAAGTAACAGCCTTATTCACCTGAACTGAATCAAGTTCAGCAAAAGAAACTTTATCCCTGCTCCTCGCCAGTGATACAAATCTCCCAGAGTACATGAGGCTTCAAAGTCTACTACAACTCATCGATTAATGCCTAACAATATATTTTTGACTCAACTATAAAATCTACAAATAAACAAAAGGAACACCGATGGAACCATCAATATCAGGACTTACCGCAGAAGTAGTGATACAGAGACTGAAAGCTTCGATTTTGCCAACTTTCAAGTCAGAGATGTAGATTCGTTATGTGGACGACACATTCATCAACGTCAAAAGGCAAGAGATGAAGAACACCTACAATCTGATCAGCAACATCTGCGATGACATAAAATTCACAACAGAAAAGGAGTCGAATAACAAACTATCCTTCTTGGATGTACTGATCACCAGAACCAATACAGGGAGGCTGAGAACTCAAGTATATCGAAAGCCGACCCACACAGACCGAATTCTCAACTACGGTGGCAACAACTCAAGAACTCACAAAATCAACTGCATACAAACTTTAATCAAGAGGGGGGGTAAACACACTGCAGAGCGGAGAAATGAAGAAAAATGTCTGGTGAATATCCTTCAAAAGAACTGCTCTCTGCACAAATTCATAGACAAACGTCAATCCAACTCATCTGCAGAAACTAAATCGAGTACAGAAACTAGCGAACGGACCATCCCACTGCACATAAAAAACATATCAAAAATTACTACGCGACTATTGAAGGCGTAAGACACAATCAGCAGAACCACTTCGATCAATCCTATCCAAACCAAAAGACGAAATGACAAAAGAAGAAAAACTGAACATCACCTACAAAATAAACTGTTCTGGTTGCAAAATATACTGCATCATATAAAGTGGACGCGTCCTCCATCTTCTGTATGAACATCAATTGGCGGTAAAACGACATAATATATCTCCGGTTATATCAATCCATGTGGACAACTGTGAACACATTTGACTGGACGAATGTTGAAATTCTGGATAGATGGAATATCTAGAACATCATGGAATCTTTAGAAGCTTGGTGCTCAAATCAGTTGGCAATCATCGAACACATTTAAATCTGTTCAGTCCATCAACCAATCGGAAAACTCGTGAACAAATATACGACTGAGGATCAGATTAAGAGGAGATAAAGAGGCAGATAACAACAGGTTGAAGGTCGACAATAACTTATTGAGGTCGATAAAACAAACTGAGTCATATGTGGAGAAATGCGAATCCTTCACTTCTACCTCAAGTTTGTGCTGATGATATAGTTCAGAAAAACAATCAAAGCCCCACGACCAAACTATAAAGCTCAGAGAACGAAACTCCACTAAAAGCATACATCTAAGCAGCGAATTCTCCCCACCATCACAGTTAAAATATTAAGACTTACTTGATCCCCCCCATCAAAGCTTCCACGGCTAACAGCAAAACTTAGTAACTTGTTGTATGTTTCCAATGACGGCTTGAAGACAAAAACTCCTGAATTAAAACAGTCTGGCCAACCTGGATCTGGAGCAGCACTGAGTTCCTCCCGCTCAAACAAGTCATCAATGTTTCTTAATACCTAATGTGAAACATAAAAACGGGAAACAGGCATTCATTTTAGCGTCTTATTTCTTAAAACAGACGAACATAAAGATGGACTACATCAGTTAAATTACAACATGATGTTTTTAATGCAGAACGATCAGTGAATAATAAAATACAAATTAATGTAATGTGGTAATTCGAGAAATCTATGAATAAGCACAAATTACATTTTAATAAGACATGAGGAATTTTGAATAAAGTAGATCCAAAGTCTACAGTTTGATGCGAATGCAATACGAACCACTATAAATGGGAAAAAGAATTTAAAGGTCTAGTAGTAAAATGTTTTTAGACCTTTGAACTTTCTTACTATCAAAGCATAAATTTGCAAGTTATCGAGAAACAAGAATATAAACAAAACTTAAAAGTCAGTAAATATCAGATTAGACAAGATAAAAAATGAACGAGGGAATTAAGCACGTATTTCAAGAAGGTAACAAGCTCCTATTTCGTAGACTTGAGCAACAAGGTGTTATCACACATATAATTAAGTCCTCCTTCAAAGTATGATTAACACAGTGACCATTGAATCAATTTATTCACACTAAATCATAAGCTTAGTGAGTCACCAGATGTGATACAAAAATAGAATAGACTAAAAAGCCGTTCTTGTATAAAGGCAGCAAGATGCGTTTTCTATCACTCCCATCATAGGTACTTAGTACTCAATATAAGAACATTGTATATTAAAAAGTAATAACTCAAAAACTTCATAATTAATCAGCTAAACAGTAACACCAAAACACAATTCACTTTCAGTGTACAAAGGTGATGAAATTATTAAGGTATGTGTTGTGTGAACCTATCACTACGCATTTAAAATGCGATTTACTGTAGGTTCGAGAACACGTCGGACGAATAAACTTCGAAGAAAACCAAATGAACATAAAAGGTTCCAATATAATACGACATCATCGATTAGTACAGCAAGCAAGAGATGTCACACGTTTTTCGTCTGTTACACACCTACCTGCAAATAACACTAAAACGCCAGATCAGATCAATAAGAGAGTTTAAGGCCGTTACGACTTGTAGCTGGAGAGTGACTCAACCAAAGTTGTTAATCAGTTCAAAAAACTCACAACCACTTACAATCATATACAAAAGCATGATATTGGAGTATAACTTTGAGTAATGCCGGTTATTTTATTTAAACCCTAGTGTAGTTCCGTTCAAGTGAGTTGTATATTAAAAATTAATATTAATTCAAACATAAGCAACCAACAACGTAAATTACCACAGTGTCAGCATCCATAAAAACAGCTTTTGTATACTGAGTTAACCTCCAACAATGAAGCTTTGTGAAGGTCACACCTAAGTCTGGTCTCGAAAGTAATGCCAAGTTCGTTTCGTCTTTGCTATCAAGCACATCAACGAATTTTACATGGTCAAATACAGACCCAATAATATCTCTAGGAATAAAACAATGACATTATTGGTTCATACAGCATTTGCTTCGAAACCTGCTTTGTTACCAAACAGACAACCTGTCTAGTCGTCTTTACTTCCCTCAATGAATACGCCCAAACAAGAGCACCACATGCGTATTCATCATTTGTTGCTAAAGTAACGAATGCTTCGCACACTACAAATTAATAGCAAAACATTAGATACTTATTGTTACTTGGCAGGAATTTGAGATCAAAGGGTATCAGTTGCAACTCCGTCTAAACAGCTGAAACTTGTAAAACTACTCGTACTCTACACGTCTTTTTATCATGTAAATAGGGTATTAAAACAAAAATCATCTGTCAAATATATAGTAAGGTAAGTAAGAACTTTCAACTACTGTTTTTTAAGTACTCAATATAAGCAGGAATTTCAGTCAAAATATTACACTGCCTCTGGACGAATGCTTGATTTCAATATGTATGTGATACATTTACATTCATGGTTTTATTCTCGAGGTAAATTCAAATTCAACTTTGTGTATTGAGGATAGAAGGCCTACATCCTATGTTATTCATTTTCTGTTAAGCTTCATAGAGTGTTTAGTCTTTCCCCGAATGAGTTAATTGAGGGGGTGGACACCGCTTCTTCGAGCAACTGGTCCCAAGAGTTAACGACGAAGTATGAATACTTGTATGTCACGGCTATTTTGGCCGTTCTTGGCTTTTCTACTTACCTGATATGTCTTTCGAGTTCTCTTGGTCTAACAGGAAGAAATGGAGGATATGTCAACTTCAGAATCATTTCGTAGTATTCTACACATCAAAATCAGATCACCTCAATCTGAGATAGGACATAGTAAATAGGTCTAGCTTTCCAAGCCGCTCTTTGTATGGTAAACCCCGGAGTCCTGAAATTGTACGGGCAGCTGTCCTCTGTACTTCCTCCAGGTTATTCAAGCCACCTTTTGAGCAGCGCACTGTAATGGGAACTCAGTTTTCAAGTCTAGTTCTCACCAAGGTTGTGTATACTCTAGTAAACATGGTAGTATCTAACTTGATGAATGTCCTTCTTAAAGCCCATAGTGTTCCCAACCGCTAAGCTGCAACCTCCCGGCGTTGGGCTGTTGTCTTAAGATCATGATTCACCGTCACTCCAAGATCCTCATGAGACTGAACCAAGGGTACAGGCACTTACCTTATTCTATAGCTATTAACCTTTGTATCTCTAAAGCGCGTGTAGACACACTTGGTCGTGTTGATAGGCATCAGCCGCTTTTTGGACCATCTAACCATAACATATAAGTCCAATCGAAGTGAACATACAACTGAGTCTCCTACTATTTCTCATCAGCTTTTTACATCATCAACGTGTAATAGCACGTGCAATTCATCATACCGCGACCAATAATCACTGATGTTGTGAAGGTTAGTGTCTTAGGTCCACTACTTTTTGCAGTCTACATCAACAATATATGCAGATGCTTCAACATAAACAAGACCTACCATTACACCGATGACTTTGAAGTCATCCATAAAACGAACACTTGTGATGTACATAGTACTATGCAAACAATCCAACATGAACTCAACAAGGTAGATAACTGGTGTAAGCGCTGATGCTTAGAACTCAATACAGAGAAATGCGCTTAGCTGTGTATTGGAGACATGCCACTTAAAATGAAAATAAAACTTAACTAGGACGTTTCACCTGAACCCATACCAGCAACAGACCTCGGGGTACATTGGTCGCACAGTCTTAACTTCTCTGAACATATATCCATCAAAGCACCTAAAATGTGGAAATCACAATGCCTCATCATTCGTAACTTCTTTCAAAATAGATCTAAGATCATTCTCTACAAGATATGTGTAAGACCTATCGTTGAATACTGTTAGTCCTTATTTTCCAACTTACTCTCATCCTATATATTTAAGTTGGAAGAAATATAGTGGGGCGTCACTTGAAAAGTGCTCAAAACAGATTCACTAACTGACTATAGTTCCCAATGTCATATCCTAAGACTTGAACACCTCAAGAAAATAAGACTTAGGTCCAATTTGATTCTATACTCCAAATTCATTAAAAATCCTACTCCTCATGTAATATAGTTCTTGCTCAGGGCCCACATGTGTACGACCCTTGAGATAAAGTATCTACGGTCAAATTCGAAAAATATGGATCAGCTATTTGCAACAGTCTTCCCTCCAAAATAGGCATGGCAGATGGATTACATACGTTTGTAAGACTTCTTGATCAACCCTCGACTTCCACTGATCTAGCACGCACGAGCATATCTGCGTCCCACTCAGACACCATAGGCCCTCTGCATGTATAGACCGTATCACACTCTAGGCTTGGTTTCCCCCACTTTTCTTCATTGCAGTCGTATCAAATATGTCCTTCTCCTTAACTTTTACTTGAAATAGACAGGTAACTCACTGGATCTATCGATACTGCTCAACTAAGCTCGGTCGCTAAGGGACGCTCAATACCACCCCGAAAAGTCAAGGGAATAGTGCAATCGACCGCCTACTACCAGTGGTCTTGCACCATCAACCGGTGAGGATTGCACAAAATAATATCAGCACCAAGTTAATGTGAGTTCCTTCTTGTCTATTCCTCCTCGGCTTTTTACTCTCCTGTACATTATGTTGACTTGCCAATAATTTTATTTCACTGCTCGTTGCCTTATCCAGAACTGAAATATACACGGTCGATGGGAAACACTGAACCTATGTTCCATGCTAAGTGGCACTCGTCAGCAAGGTTATCCAGAGTTTGTGCAATTCAGTCAGCATTAGTAAGAACTTGACATATATAACACTGGGCGCTTCTGACTGGTCAACCGACTGTAAATAAATTTTAGTCTGACAGGAGATTTTTCACACTTCAGACAGCCCAGTGACAACGTTTCTGACTATGAAACTAGTTTACACAAACTGGAGTCCGTCAAGGACCATCAGGTTCCTCAATACCACAGCTATACTGATAAGTCGTGCTAATTGAACGCTATTCTCGGATCCAAAGCTAGTCTCGTAACCCCCAAGCTTAATCTACACAGCGACTTGAACACGAGAGAAAAGGCGCAAAATATGCGAGAAGCAGTTTACTCCAAAGGTTCATTTATGTACAGAAAGTGTACAGTATCTTAGAAGTCCTTGGGTCTTCCTGAAAATTCTAGGATACTATTAAAGATAGTACCAGTGTAGTAGTCAGCCAATCCGAAACCCGACATGTAACTTTTCACTTTCGTGATATTTCCAGCAAAACTTCTAGTCCACGCTGATTAGATAAAATGCTTCTTAATGTTTCCTGAATGTTTCTTGTCTACTGCGAGAAATTTTCTGGACCACCCCAACACATACCTTGTTGACGAGTGTTAAATAGCATGACATCTAGGTTTAGGGTGTCCTGTCCACTACTTACACCTACCTCTTGCGCGCGCTATTTAAAAGGACAGTGGTATTGTTTCACGTTGAGCTTAATTCACTGTTTTGATCGTAAATTACGTATCAAAACTATCGTTTACACTTTAATTGAATTTATTTCAGTTAACGTGACATTGTATTTGTGTGTTTTGATCCTGCTTTTGTGCATTAACTGCATCAAAGCATTCTTGGTCGACTGCGGCTTGTTTATTTGATAAGGTTGTGATTTATCTTACATATCTACCTTGCCTATCATTTTATTCTAAGATGGTCGGCTCTGTACACAAGTGTGGACAGCCATATTGCTTATTCCCCGTGGAAGAAGGGATGCAATGTGACGAATGTAAGAAGTGGTTTCATAAAATGTGCACCCGCTTAAGCCCTGCTGCCTATAAAAGGTGCTCGAAACCAAATTCTCATTGGCTCTGTATGTTTTGTTGCTCAAGCAAGACATTACTCATTCAGGAAGCCATCAGCCTTCTAGCGTTAGCCAAAAAGGTCGACGTAGGCCGTACAGGCAACATGGATACTGATAATGAAGATTGTATCAGTGTCGTAAATGCTGCCATGGCAGGTACCAGACACCCAATTTCGCAACATGAAGCAAAAATTTGTACTCCGGTACAACCAATGAAAGCCATGCCATTAAGTATTGAGGGACCAGTCGCTTTAGCAGCGACTGAGGACCCGGCTAGAACCACTATCGTCCAGAATAGTCCCAATCTGGATGCTGAGAATAGTGGTAAATGGATTACGTGGAAACGCAAAAGAGACGGAAAAATACCCAAAGAAAGTGCGCGTATAGTCGATAAGTCATCGTTGGACTCACGTCCTGAGCATCAGGCAACTCCGCTCAAGTCCAAATGTAAGAAAATATTTAATACTGTTGTGGATGGAAATAGTCTAACTTCACCAAATGTTCTTGGGAGTAACTCGCTCGACCCACATGACACTGTTATAAAGAAAGTTAACAGTAAGAAGCCGGTAGCTAACCGGCAGGATCTGACATCACGGTCAAAGGCCGTGAACACGACTTTTAAGGAAGTTAAACAGTTGCCCAGTGTAATCATCTGGAACTTGGCAGAATCGAAAGACACCGATCCCTCTAAGAGACATGCCCACGACCTGCAGTTAGTGGGATCTCTCATCAGAAATATACTGCCAGAGGAGGTCCCAGGGGTACATATCTCGAAAGTCATCAGACTTGGTAAGTATGTTGGAGGCGAAACCCAACTGAGAAGGATCCTTAAATTAGTACTCGGAAATTTTGAGGAAAGGGACGTATTACTAAATAACGCACGCAAAACTCGTGACTCAAACATTCGTATTCGACCTGACTGGCCACTTGAGGATCGGATCAAGTGAAAGAATGCCCTAACTTAGTTAAAAACTCGAAGGCTAAACGGTGAAGCGAACCTTACGATTAAGGGTTTTCGGGTAGTCAGGTCTTGGAAGCCAATGCTTCCGAGACCTGTGTGGGTAGAACGCATGTCTCCAAAAACACCCTAAATGTGTGTTATACGAATGCTCGTAGTCTTCGGAATAAGATGTCTGAACTAAGTTTGATGGTAGACGACTTAAATCCGGATATAATTGTTATCACCGAAACTTGGCTCACTGTAGATATAGACTGTTCTCCAGTCATTTCAGGCTACATCTGTGTCAGAAGTGATAGAGTTAGAAGTCGCAAGGGAGGAGGCATAATATTATATATCAAGGACCACTTCCGCATTAACTCGATCATATCTGTTATATCCCCTGGCGAATTATGAATCGTAAATCTGAGGTCCATTTATGGACAAATGTAATACGCCTATTCCTATTGGATAGTTGTTAAATAAGTGACCTAAATCTGAGGTCTATTTATGGACAAATACAATATGCCCATTCCCTATTGGATAGTTGTTAAATAAGTGACCTAAATCTGAGGTCTATTTATGGACAAATACAATATGCCCATTCCCTATTGGATAGTTGTTAAATAAGTGACCTAATCGTTTCCGTGTTCCTCTTATCATAACCTTTATTTTGACCTTGGAACTTTTATTATTGATTACTTTCCCCCTAGCTACAGCCACACTGGCCAATTACTGTACAAATGTTATTTTTCTATTTTTGATATGTGTGGTCTGTTTGGTTAGTATATATAACCCAGTATGCTTGTAAATAATGATTCATATTGCTGAGGCTGTTATTTGTGTTCTGGACTTAACGGCTGGGCTAGGCAGATAGGAAGGACCGAATAGCACCCAAGACTGCTCGTACGTATTTCCTGTATCATTGGACACATATATATATATATATATTAAGAGGGCAAATTGATACGTTATAACAATATCGGAGGCGCATGTAAGTGGTACGTGTGAGGTAGTATGTTGTACAATTAGGTCTAGAAACGGGTTAGTGACGATAGGAGGTATATATCGTAGTCCGTGTTGTCTCGCTGACGACTTTATCCTAAAACACGTCTGTTCTTGGAGTAAAGCAGAATGTTGTCTCATCGTTGGAGACTTCAATGCACCCCATATAAACTGGATAGAGCCCACAGCTCCAGGTGGGGGTTTCGATAGCGTCCTTCTGTCATCAATTATTCAATGTGCACTTGTACAATGTATCGTTAAGCCGACGCATATAGACTTGGAACATAATCCGTCATTGATAGACCTTGTCCTCACACACCACTGTGAAGATATCGTCGACATTCAACACCTTCCCCCACTGGTGAATAGTGACCATGTCGTACTTTCCTTTAAGTTCCGGATACATGGTATAGAATTTGCATCTGCTCCACCCCGTCCTAATATATGGAGAGCTAATATTCCGGCAATAAGGGACTATGCTATCTCAATTGACTGGTCGGTCGATGCTGATGGATCGATTGATGATGCATGGAATAGGTTCAAGTCTACGTTCGAATCCGTAACTCAACCGTTTATCCCATGGTCAGCACGTAAGCTATCATATTGCCCCCCATGGATTAATAAGGAAACCCGGAAGCTGTTGAAGCGTAGGAAACACTTCCGGGACTTATTCTTGTCAACAGGTCAGGCATCATTTAAGTGCGAATATAAAAAAATCCGGAATATATGTAAAAAGACCATAGCTAAATCCCGCACGGCTTACGAACGACAGTTGGCATACGATAGCTGTACCTGTCCGAAGCGACTGTTTTCGTATGTTAAAAGGCGGACGAAACGTAGTGATGGTATCCCCTCATTACTGTTAAGCGAAAATTCAGCTTTATTGGCTGAATCTGATCTAGCGAAAGCGGAGACATTTGCTAACTATTTCAGTGAAGTCTACTCTACGTGTAGTGTTACAACTACTTGTCCCGTTGACAATGAGATACCAGCCATAGGACCTTTACACGTGACAGAGGATATAGTTCTTCCTTTGATAACTAACCTAAAACCTTGTAAGATACCGGGCCCCGATGGGTTACACCCACGTTTGCTGTCGTCGCTTGCGGACATTATCTCAAGACCGCTCACGATGCTCTTCAACATGTCCCTTTCACAGGCTCAACTACCTAGAGACTGGAAAGACGCCATAGTTAGTCCTATATTTAAGGATGGTCAGAGACGGATCGTATCTAACTACCGGTCTGTTAGCCTGACCAGTATAGTAGTTAAGTTACTTCAAAAATTAATTCGGGCTAAGCTACTGAGCCACATAGATTCGTACAATCTGTTAACTCCCGAGCAACATGGGTTTCGTAACAAGCATTCATGCTTGACTAACTTACTCATTGCGAGAGAGGATTGGACAGCTGCCCTAGACAACGGCCAGTCTGTCGACGTGATATTCATAGATTTTAGCAAAGCGTTTGATAAGGTTTCACACTTAGGTCTTATGCAAAAGCTCTCGAGCTTTGGTATAACAGGTGCTATACAGGAATGGATAGGAAGCTTCTTATGTGACCGCAGACAGAGAGTGAGGGTCAATGGAACTCTATCCGAATGGAAACCGGTCAAAAGTGGTGTACCCCAAGGCACCATCTTAGGCCCTTTACTTTTCCTTCTGTATATTAATGAACTACCTTTATTACTTAAGTCGTCGACGTTATTGTTTGCGGATGATGTTAAAATCTGGAGAACAATAAGAAATGAGACTGATCGTTGTTATCTACAAGCAGATTTAGACGAATTAGTTAGGTGGGCTCATGATTGGGGCCTGGAAGTTAATTCCAGGAAGAGCGTGTTCATGCATATCGGGCACGATATTAGTTACCATTATACCATTAATGGTACATCTCTGCCACGCGTTCATGCGCATAAAGACTTAGGAGTAATTATAAGTCACGACTTAAAAACTACTACGCACTGCAATGCGGTTGCTTCCAAAGGCTATCGTGCGCTAAGGTCGCTTCGCAGAGCATTTAAATGCTTTGACGAGGATATGTTTCGAATTTTATATCCCACCTATGTAAGGCCACACTTAGAATACTGTATCCAAGCAGCTAGCCCTTGTCTGATAAAGGATACTAAATCGCTTGAGCGTGTCCAGCGTGTAGGGACAAAATTAGTAAAGGGTCTTTCTAAACTCCCTTACGATGAGCGTTTAAAACGTCTAAATCTTTTCCCCTTATCTTATCGTAGGACGCGAGGTGACCTTATACTGGCATTTCGTATCTTTAATTATGATCTGGGTGTTAATATGTCTTATCTTTTTGCTCCCTCCAGCACTAATAATCTCCGGGGTCATAGCAAGAAGGTTCTGAAACCGCGATCTAATAAACTAAAGGTGGGGTCCCTTTTTTCTCATCGAGTGGTCAACGACTGGAACGCTTTACCAGAACAAGTGGTATCAGCACCATCAGTGAACATTTTCAAAAAGAAGCTGGACCTTCACTGGAAGGAAATCTGTCAGGATTAACACAGGTTCATCAACCTACTATCCTTATTACTGAAGACTGAAGACACCCAAGGTGTAATTCTGGTGAGATAATACGCTCCCTTATCTGTCCCTTGAGGGAGAGCAATAAACTGTAAATTTTTGTGGAGTCTGATTTTCCACTGATGTTTATGAGGTTTAATTTTGTATAAGAAGAAAGATCAAGAATGGCAGGTATAGATTTCGCCCCCTGAAATGCTGTGATCATATTGGTGTCATCTGAGTTTCGACTGAAATAACACGTAATATCCATGTACCAATTCAATTCACACAGCTACTAGTACGTATACGAGCAGTTACTGCAATGAAATGTGTGTAAAATTAACTGAGTGCCCATAGGAATTCATACACAAGAGCTGTCCAGTTTAGACGGACAGATTCACTACTTCCACGCATTATGATCACATAGACTGAATAGATAAACCCAGATAGTCATAAATATAAGGAATTACTAAACTTTGATGTATGTAACTGCTTATTTAGTATCAACATGTATAACCTGAAGGATGTAGGAGCTGCTATTATGTCAAGTCCTTATAGGTTATTCTAGCCTCTAGACAGACCAATGTATTCACCTTTCTCAAGCTACATTTTTACCTTGTCACTTGTTTGCTTATTACCCTGACTGTTTTTGATATGGTCGTTTGGATGTTAATTACTTATCCTATTCATTAAGTGTCTGTAACTTATTTTTGTTTTGACTATAAACATCGACTAACGCTTGGATAAATGGAGTTGGCTCGCTCGCCTTCTCAATTATGTTTCGACAGCAATAATCGTTCGATCTAATTGGAGTCAGATACAGAGCCACTCAAAGGGTAACAATTTATACAAAAATCGTCCGAAATACGTATTTATTATTCAACGAAAGAAAAAAAAGACTGAATTTTTTATACCTTCGACTTAAAAGTGATCGAATTGTCGAAAAGTCTAGTAACAAATAGATTTGTTTTAACTTGTGACAGAAAAATTAGTCATAGTAACCCTCGATGACAATTTCAAAAGTTATCAAATGAACATTGTTAATACAGAAGGTACACAACCCATCTCATTGACCTACTTCTTTCCTTAAGATACTCCAGCAGTCTTGGTTATTTTTCAGTTCGACAAGGAATTATGTAAGACATTCAACAACAGTGTAGTTCGTCAGAAAAGTGTAATGAAAAGCTATGGGAACGGTCAGTCTGTTGGTTTCGCTGAAGAAGTAAGTATAATCTAACTTACTTAATTTCATGCATAGAGTTTTGACGAACCATTTATTTAAAAATCGTCTGAAAGCCTTACAAATATAGTCTTGGTTTTTCTTCAGTACTCAAGAAGAAGAACTAGGGAAAATAAAGTCGTATTTAAAAGTAAATGTCAGTAAATTTCTAGCGCGTATTACTAACAGAGTATATCTGTCTTTCAAAATTTATCCTGAAATATTTTATCCTAAAAACTAACCAATATAAATGAACCTTTAACTAGATAATATCCATATTTAATATACACCTATAACATTTTTCTACATGATTGACTTGCACTTAACAGTTTTTACACCAGATTCAACCTTTACAGAAGTTTTTGAATCGTTTATTTTCCTAAAAACATCACACTCAAGAAATAACATGATGACTATTAACCTATCTAATTTATTAACCATTTACTTCAAATGGCTCTTGACGTAATAGAACCTTCCACATAACTGGCTTTCCAATCTGGAAGCAGTGGATCACTGATTCCTCTAGTGAGAGACTTAGGTGTATTTAACGATAAAAGAGAAAAAATTGGAAAATCGTAGCGGGATACCGTCCCTAATCCCTAAACAATGTCAATCTTCCTCTTGAAGGACTCCTGGGAAGTCGCTTGGACTTGCTCAGCCGCCAGCAAATTCCAGAATTTGACTACTCACAAATAGTGGAAGGAGTGCCTACAATTCATCCTGCTATATTGAGCCCCCGATTTCTGAGTGTTACCCCCAATCTTTGTGCTGCGACTGAGCTCAAGCAGGAATCCAAGGAGATGCCTAGGAGTGTTTAGAATTCCATAAGTCTTTAGGTCATCTCAGACGCCTATACTCTAATTGACAGAAATTCGGTGATTTGAGGAGTTCTTCATAAACTTTGAACTTGATTTCCCGAACTGGCTCACGTTTGAATGCGCCTCAATGTATTCTTATCCTTTTGGATCGAGGGAGGAAGCACTATAATTCCATATTTTAAATGGGGTAGAATAAGGTCATTAAAGATTAAGTGAAAAGTTTTACTGTCACACTGGCCAGGATTGCACTTCAGTGTTGCCAGTACAAGGTTTTCTCGAAAGGGGTTTTCGTTGCAGTCAGCGTAATACTTCAGATCACAGGGAACCAAGACTTCTAGATATTTTTAACTTGGGATATCTCTAGGAAGAGAGGAGTTACCTAAATCGTATTCGTAGTCTGTAACATATCTCAGATGGACTACTTTGCACTTTGACCTTAAAGAATCGGTTATTTAGATATGAAGTAAGCCAGTTAATTAACGATGACTTCATAACCAAGTGGTCGAGATTATTGTTTAGACATATATGACTGATTCGATCAAAAGCTTCTGAGAACTCAGGGCATATTACGTCAACCTGTCCCTTGTGATTAGGGATGGGTGTCCATCTACCTACCACGGTTAGCAGGTTGATTATACGAGAGTGAACCTTCCCAAAACCGTGCCGTTGGGGTGAAAAGTTAATGGATATTAGGTAGTCACATATACCACCGCAAATCAGTGACTCCATAATTTTTGATAGTATTAAGAGAAGTGTTCTCAGCCGTTCACTTGGGATTTAGAAGTGAGGCATAAATATATAATTACTGATTAAGCATCAATGTATGAAATCATAAAGTGTAGGGACTATATTGCGTGTCAGAATATATAGTGTATTTACTGAAAACTTACTGTTACACCTAACAGACTAGTATAAGCCTAGTGCAACGTAAGTCTTGTGTGGTAAATCAAATGAAATTGTATTATAACTATATTGTGAAATCAACCTTACGAGTTCCATTGTCCATGACATTTTCCCCTTCTAAAACTCTCATTAGGGCGGTATCCATTGACTCTTTCAGATCCTTCGCCTGAAAACTTCTGCTTAGGAATTTTGACAGCTATAGATCTGAAGTAGTGTGTCTAATAAACCAGCATTTTTATTTACCATCTCATAGGATTTATATCACCTGATGTTTAACTTCAATGTTGTTTTGTGTAACATAAGATCCATACCTCACTTAAGGAATATTGTAAGTGTAATTACAGGTTTATACGATTTCTTTCGTCTTCGTGTATATATTTATTTAAATTTCTCATTTTCATTGGTAATCAGATTTATAAGGACCCATATGCTTATCCTGTAACTTAAAGCTTTCTAATGGTGTCAAAGCAACTAAACCTACTAAATATGCGCCTGAAGTTTTTCAATCAAACCTTTAGTTTTTACAGAGTAAAGTCGATTTAATTGGGCCCGCTAATACTTTATTATTGATAAAATTACTGATAAGACTGGTCTTAATAGTGAATGTATCGAATGAAATGAAAATCTCACCCCTAACTCAACATTGGTAGACGAATTGTCCGAATTTTCGGAATTCTGACGAAAACTTTCAAAAAATTTCGGACCAGTAACAATTCCCCATTTTTAATCTGAGGGTAACGTAAAACGTAAAAGTGAGTGCTTAACTTAGGCTTGCACATGTAGCCGAGTTAAATAGGTGCTATTTGTCAATGAAAACAGTGGAATAAAACAATTACAAAAGATGTAAAATAATACACGTTGGATGCTTCCACTTTGCATTTCTTTTACTGCAACAGACATTCTTAGGGTGCTAGTGCAAAGAAAGTTGAAAGAAACAGATATTTCACATGTATCTTGTTACATATACTATTTATTGTGTGCAACATTTTACTTTAAATCTACATGCGCAAGTGGGTTTTAATTACTTCTACTAAATTTGGCTGACATATACAAAATGACTAAATATTGTAAGAAACCAACGATTTAAGTGAACAGAAATATCGCTACTCAAAACTATTGATTACCTTCAAATAAACATTACTTTTAGGTTGTTTGTTTAGACGGTGACTGGAAACGCAATACAACAGTTGGCTTTCTACATTTTGATTCTGCTATGGCAGCTCAGAGATGGCTTATCAGTGATCCAATAGTTCGTCAGCACGACTGGTTGGATGATGCAGAAATATGGATTGTACCTTTGTGTACGGAAATTAGACGTGAGTATTCTGAGCTGATTCAATTAACCTACAAATCTGTTTCGTGTTTGGACACCGAAAAACCAGTCTTTATTGGGAGTAGATCAACTGAAATCTGAAACAGGCGTGATGGCCTAACTAAGCACAAGTTGGATTTAAAGTTGTATCGCTCTTAAAAGTGATACAAAGTGAAGCTGGATAAATGTCCAATTTTCATACCAGTAAGTCTGTAGGGCTGTTTCGGTGACAGTTGAAAGTGAGGATATAAATTAGTTACAATGTATTGCCAGTCTTGAAATGCAAGCATAGTCCAAAACAAAGGATCAAATTAGAAAATATATCTATTTTGGAAAGAAAATATTGTATATTTTACACATATAACCTGAGAAACAGCATAATTTGAAGCATTTAGATTGTCAAGATATCATGCGTTATTGACATACATTTGAAGTAGATTAGACAGCTTCCACCAAAACACAAAAGCAAGATAATGAAAACTCATCAACATTCCTGACTTTTTGTAGATGCCTTAAAAGATACCGCAGAATAACATTACATAAACATATATGCACATTTAAATTGCTACAAAAATTAAAATTATTTATTTCACATATTTTTACAGTATGGAATTATTTGCAATTGAGTTTATTTAACTCAATTAATGAAGACAACTTTAAGAACCAATATTTACCTAAATTTGAAGAATCAGTATCAAAATTTGGAGGAGTACCATTTATTAGTTCAACTCCCTATATTGAAGTACCTCGAGGACTAAAAGAAATTGACTATTTAATTATTACTGAATGGCCTGATGAGGATAGTTCTCTTAAATGGAACCGAAGTCGTAAGTCGAAGCACAAACTGTAAAAATCACTTCATTTATAAATGCAAACTAATATGAGAGTAGGTTTATTTCCCAAACGAAGTTTGATTTGCTTATAAAGTGTCAGGCTTAAAAGCAACCTGATTTTCATGGGTTCCGTATTCCTTAAATTTACTTAAGGCCACAGGATCTTGAAGGTTTGAACAACGCACTCTTGGTAACCGGCTGTCATGAGGTTGCATTTCCTAGCACTTCTCCACTGCCTTGTGGATTGGACCTCAAGGTCGAAAGTTATAGGAGTGGTTCCCTAAGAAAGTGACCTGTTTCTGTCTGGACGTTCAAGTAGTATCTCAGACTTCTCACAAATATAACAAATTTTTATGAAGAAACTGATCCACCTACTCTGTTTCCCTACTAACTTGGAAGATAATTACTACCCATTTATTTCAAATGTTTCTATTCTACCAAACTCCACTTGTCTGTTTCCTTTTTTTTCTAACTTGGAAATAGAATGAGAGATAGGTTAAGTTGTCCTTGGAAATTCTTAAGATTAACGTCTGTTATCTATCAGAGCCCAGTAATCGAGACTCTAACACAGTATTGCACATCCGCTCTCCATCAATCGAAATGCCTATATCACGCGGATTTACCCATGGAACCTCTGGCATTGTCTGATTTGCTGGCATTAAGGCCCCATTAAACCCCAGGACAGAAGCAATTCAGTCCCCATGGGCTGTCGTTTACATGTTCTGTCAGATTAGAAAACTCAATCTAAGTAAATAAAAATTGACGTGGGAAATGATGGCTTTTCGTTAATGCTGTTTACGCCCTAACCACACTGCAACCAGAGTGCAACTAAATATGCGTTCTACAAACAGCTAAATGATGTCATCAAGAAAAGGCGTTTGATAGGCAGCTCAGTGCTAGTCGCATATCTGGGTATCATAATTGGGTGTCTGGAAACAGGGGAGAGTAGTCTGAGTGACTAATACGAACCTATATATTACATATCAGATAAGGATGTTCATCTCCTACAGTTTTATGAAGATGACAACCCCCTGCCAGCAAAGACCATAAGTCGGTACAGCCATTGCCGGTGTGCTGTCTGGCATCTTCCTTCGACAAATCAAGCTTCGATTCGGACTGACCACATTGTGACCATCTACCCTGGCGTGTTTTTTTGCAAAACTTTCGCTCCTTTTGTAGCACTTATCTGGATTGATTATCCACTGGTTTATGCCAATCTTATCTTACGTTTCACCAGCCAACAAACTTACTGTCTTAAACAGATCGATGCCAGCAAATTGGCTCCAGACTCTGATGAAGCTAAATATCAAACCAAACAAGATTCAAGGCTAGCAGCTATTAACCCACTGAAAAGTGTAAACGACCACTTAGTTCGTTTGTATGACACCATGAAAATAACTAAAGTCGCTTCCGATTTTGTGTAACATTCCATGTATAAGCGATGGGTCTCTACATGCTCCTTACACTTCCTAGGACCACATCGATCTACATCACATAGTCGCGAGTTCGACGATAGATGTAGATTGCTACTTAACGAAATTGCACAGTTTGTGTAAAGACCAAGAAACCTTGTGGTCAGAGCATTCTAGTAAGTTGGTAGCAGCATCTGCATCTGGTAACTACCAGAAGCTATTAGAACTCATTCGAACCACTAACACCAAGAAGCCTGATGTGATACAATCCATGAAGTTGATGGGATATCAGTCAATAGCATCTAACAACGTCTTTGAGGACGAACAGAAGTCCTCGAGGGACAGTTCAGCTGGTTCATTAACCCAAAGAAAATCAATCAGACTGTCTTCTTTCCCCAGGCGAATGAAGACTGATCCATCTAAAGAGGAGAAAGTTCGTACGGAACTCCAACTCCTAAAGATCCACAAGTCGTTAGGCCCAAACGAATTACCCATAGCTCTTCTTAAGGATGGTTTATTTATTTGAAGACATAATGCTTCAGCGAGGGTAGCTTTGCACTATGGTTGAAATACCCGAACCCTCCGAATTAAAGATGTTAGACGACTCTTTGTGTTTGATAATCGCTATCTCCGAAGAATCACTAACATTCATTAGCAACACCGCGTTAGTAGTGCATAGGTTCGGCAACGCCTGTTCGCACTCGGTGACGATATCACCATCTCGAAATACCGGCTTTAGTGGTTTGGATACGTATTATGAACGCTATCCCGGCGGATTCGACATCGTACATTATTTGTCGACGTTGACACTGGTTGGGAAAAGCCGTGCTCAGTTTCTGAGATGGTGCCGTGGTATGGAAGCTGTAAATGACTAGTATGTCGGTCCTTCACGACTCTAGTTACGGTCCTAAAGATAATGTAACAGTGGTTTGAAACGTCATAAGAAACGGACCACAATATTAGCTATTAGCTGTCCTGATGTAATTCTCCTTTGCTTTCTTCAGAAAGAGGAAAGGAGCTTTCCAACTGAATAGATTCTTTATGATACAATTCTTTTAAATGAAATGTTCCTCCCGTTATATACTACACTTATTCACTTATTTTTACTCACTAATCATTTGTTATTTTATATTTAATTACCTTTGTCTGTCTTTTCGCATTTTCCATTTGTGTGGCGTATATTTATTTTAGTGCGTATTTGTACTAATATTTTTATGTTCAAATAAATAAATAGGTATCGAATGGTTGGAAAGACCCATATTTTTAAAACTATAATGGGCAGGCTGATCATACGAAGATTTATTTTCTTTCTTACAAACCAGGACGATTAGTGAACACGAACAGTCTGATGAAAGTCGCCTTCACTTCTCATGTTTTGAGACTGCTAAGAGTTTCCAAACATCTGCTTTTCTAGAGTGCCACGAAACCCCCTTCATTTCCGTAACATTTTGGTTTAGTTTTCCCACAAACTTCATTGTGGTTTGTACAGTTGACTCCAGGTCAAATAGGCTATCTAGTAATGTACATACTTCCCATGGTATCGATGTTACGCTGTGCTGAAATCATGAAGTCCCTACTTGGCTTTAACTCCTGAAGATGCATACTATTTGATTGGGGTCCGCGTGACTAACGTAACCAATAGTTGGAGACTCTGGGTGTCATGACTCAGAATCAATCACAATGGCGTAGATATATATATATATATAAACTTTATACCTTTCTTTCTATGAACTAATTCTTTCTTCTTGTATTATATCCTTATACGCAATCTCTCCTTTATATATTACTACCATTGTAGTAACTACTTAAATGAATTCGGCGTTCATCTTGTTGTGTTAATGAGGTGTGGCAACTTGGATCGATGCATATTTGCCTGGTCCTACGTTGTAGCTGACTGACTGGCTCTAACCCACCTATATGGGTTAATATTATACTACAGCTTCGTTCTTTATGTCTCATAGCTGGCATTGGAAGTCCACGGGGCAGGTGTTTTTAAGATGGACCAATTTTAACCCCCTCCTTCGGTCTGCACAAAGAACCATCATAGGGTTCTGGTTACCTACACTCTGATACAGTCGGAAATACAACTTCGTCCTTGGGTCCGGAACTTGATTTTGATCGAACCTGTCGGGTATGCCAGAAACTCAAAGGACAAGTTTTCCATTCAATATAGCTTGGTTGAATCGTCCTAATATACAGACTCTATCAATGTCAAGACGGCAATTAAGATCAAAATAAGTTTGTGCATGTACGGTAATGACTTATGTTATGTGCTAACGAATGTGATAGATAAGATAATCGAAGCAGTGATCAATAAAAAAATCTCTAGACATAATCAAAACCGTGCTTCTAATAGCTTAGCACCAATAAAATATACAAATATGTTTAACTGAGTTTTGCATACATATACAGTGGTTTTAAAATAAAAGTATGGTTCAATATTATTTAAGTAGATTACAATGAGAAGGCAACTATTTGCAGTAATCCGAAAACGGCATATTTTATAAGAACATCATATCTTAATCAATATCTACAGTATAAGCTGCAGTGGTGTAATGCCTTTCAACTAACATTTATTTTGCAGCAAATAACCGATTTTATGCAGCCACATGGCAAGAAACTATAAAATACAACGTAATAAAACTGTTGTTCCAAAACACGAACAGCTCATAGTGAAGAAATGCCTAAGTGTTGAGATTTATGTAGATATTTGTTGAAATTAAAAAGGTTGCAAACACCAGTGGGTTTTGTCGTCATAATAAACCCGAAAACTTTGAATAATTAGATAGATTTCATGTTTCAGCAATCATATCTTACCAAACTTTTATTCGAAATGAAAAACCTTTATCACATAGACGAGAATAAAACAAACCACTTTACTAGTCATTCAAGTTAGCAAAAAATTTGCTGATCCATGAAACCATAGTTATTTTGCCTATTTTGTTTATACCTACAGATGAAGCAGAAGAACTAAGAAATATCCAGGACTCTTTTTCAAAGTCTTCGACGATATTGGCGATGATAAAACATAATTACTAATGGGTCCTTACTAATGGTTCATATATATATACAATTATCAAAGCATAATTGTAAAATAAACAAATGTTTGCAACAATAGTAGCACCTGTAATTAAAAATAAAAACTTCAAAAACGATCAACTCGACTTCCCAGACCGTTAGTGTACTTTAGCAAATTACTAAGATGGAAAAAATTCAAGCTCTCATCAAACAGTGAACAAAGATAAGCAGTAGAAAGGTCTCTTATTTAACTAATAGACTGTCATAGTTTGAACACAAAGTTCCTCACTTGATATTTGTCTTTTAGTATCACACGTAAATAAATTTCAGGACACTTCAGATGTATAACAATTCAAGACTTATTTTATCCGAAAAAAACAACAACGTCTGTGGCATCAGTGATGAATGAAATGGGTTTTAAGTCGATAAGATTTTCACCCATTTTTAAATAAACTACACATATAATAAGATAGTCCCGACAGTACTGATGTGTGGTTTGCTCACCATTTGTGTTACTTTTTCCACATAGTAAACTACTAGAGGAAGATTACTCAAACAAGTCTTCTAGGGGTCGTGAAGTCTGAAATATCGATGACCAATTGGTAACTGAATAACTACCCTTCCTCTGCCGAAAATCCCTCAAGTACTTACTCGTTACAAACTGCCACTCGATGGTTAATCTGGAATATTGAAGCGTGCGACGAAACACTTAACATTCGTCAATTATTTATTCTTTGAATACATAAATATTGGTATAGAAGGGTACCGAATACATATGCGCCACACAAATCACATGATTTGTGCGAGGGCTGGGATACTGCCCACGTGCCCAAACCAAAGCAGGTGGTTTTCTTAGGGGGCTACACCCCGAGCCTTTGGCCCAAAGGTCTAATCCACAAGACAGTGGAGCAGCGTCAAAAGATGCACTCCATGGTAGCCGGTGACCAACGACTGGTTTATACGCCATTTATCCCTTCAGGATCCTGGAGCCCATGTGCACCATTGGTTTGGAATCAGGGTTTTCTAACTATCCTAGGTGGACCCTCTGCGTCAATAAAAATATGTCCTTAACAAAAATGTGACTGATGTTGCAGACAACTGTAAGTCTAACGCATTATAAGAAAAGGTCAAACAAATTACCTAATATACGCTTGTTTTCCGATACAAATCAAAAACATTAATAAACGATAACATAATATTACTGAAAATACAGGAACTGTATGTATTTAAAAAGAAAATATGTACATTAACTAGTGGATTATCCCGTGAGCTTGGACAATATTTGATAGAATTAGCACTGATAGGCATTCTTATTAGACACTAAAAAACGAAAATAAAAATAAGAACATAGATAAGCAAGATGATTTCGAGTTTTTTCTTGTGAACATCTTATCTCTATATTTCTAACACAACTGACAGAACAAAATTAAAAAGTAAATGTCTGCTGGAGAAAACACGTACCCTATATACCTTACACTTAGCCGATAGCTCCTCCTAAAATATTATATCAACAATTATTCAATCGAAGGATTTCTGCAGCTCTGAATAATGAATTTTAGTACAAGTATGTGTTCTGATTGGCATATATCTATAACGAGGACCCACTTACCTTGGCAAACACCTTATAACAAAGACTTCTGGCAGGGTGGAGACGTATGTATATCCAAAGGTTCATCAATTGCTCTAGCCTTATATGAAATAGGTAACGGAAACGAACAACTTACTATAACTGATAAAGCATGCACACCAGACTGTAGTTCATGTTCAACTGACTTATACACTAAGCGTTCTCTCTATACTAATACATACTGATAGAATAAATCTTACCTGTACAGGAGAAAGATTATTAAAATGATGAGACACGATTACAACCCTAAAATGCGTCTCTATACCTACAAGCATTGATAAAATGTTAGAGTTTTATCAGAACTGATATGCCTATTTTCTGGTTATGACGATGACTTTCGTTATATATTCTCAAAAAGGTCGGCTGAAGAGTGAGTGAAAGTTGAAGAATTTACATTAAACTTCTGAGATAAAACCCGGTTTAATCGAGATTCTACTGGACCGGCACTTGAAGACATGTATCTTCCAGTGCTATTCGACAACGACGAAATTACTTTGTACAGCCCTGCAGAACTACCGAACAACATATTCACCTGTAGTCAGCTGCCTTTTTGGAGTAATGAAACAGTTATCGAGAACAATGCAGAAGTACGAAGAGAGGGGCTGAAATATAATAAGAATACATAGGCTTTTGAGATCCAAAAAGAAAATGTTTTATTAGGAGATAGATCAGATTTTTAACACTGAAAACAGTATGTGGTGTCTTTGGATTTATCTGAACACGTGAAATTACTAATCTAGACGAAAATATCCTATCTAAAATGTATTCGAGTAGTGGACATTCATTTACCTAAGCCTTTCTCAAAAGTAACACTAGTAAAGGAACAAATACAGCAAATACAGCTTTGTTTAAATAGAAACTAGTAATGGTTTAAATTTAACATCATTTACTGTGGTGTTACTGTGACATTTTTCATTTCGCACAAGACTTCTAAAGCGATATTGTACAGAAAAATAAAACTTAAAAAAACTGGTTGCACGCTACAGAGAAGCATCAAGGATATACTTCTAATACTCACGAAATACAAACTGGAAATTCCCTAGTTTTGAAGGACGTCGAAACAAGCTATCCAAAAGGAGACAAATATGAAGGAAGCCTACAGTAAAACTTCGGGGTGATTTAGGAGAAACTGGACCTTCAAGCAGCTTTCTCCTGATACCCAGGAAGAATTCTTTTCTGCTAACGTAACTATTTTTGAGCAGAACTCCCAAGAAGTCTAACTTCCTCCAAAGTCCTTCAGCATGTACACTTTTTGTGAATGTAAAATAAATGCTTAAAACCTAATAAATCCACTTTCCCTCTGATACACTAAGTTTGAGGGAAAACCCACAGGATAACATCTATCAAATCCATACATTTGACGAAAGTTAGTCATGTTTAACCTGACACAAGTTTACATTTCTCATAACTTGATAGTTTCTCAAGAAACATAGACAACGTTAAGACGCAAATATCTAGAAACCATTTTTTAAACATTCTAAAGACTATACACAGTTTTCAAGTATCATTTAAACGAAAGTAGTTTAATTCGAGTGCCATGCTATCAAGCTAGAACCTGTCATAGTTTCGGCTGAATAATGTACTAAAAAGTAGAAAGGATTGTATTTATTAGTTATAGATATAAGAGAAGCGTTACCGTACATATCATACACACTATTTACATAATTTACTACCGATAAAACTATACAACTGGAAGGAAAACATGTATAGTAGATCGCTTACAACAAAGTGCACATAGTCATATATATTTAAAATGTCGCTGGTGGATTTCATCTTAACTACTTTGTCCCCCCCCCACAGAGTTTATCAAGATAATTTTACACATCGAGAAAAATGACTGAGTGACACAGTTTATCAATTTACCTAAGTCATTTTGTAGAAAATTCAAGGTCCGAAGACTAGACGATATAGTAGCTAACTGAACTTCATTACAACAATCCGGATTACTGCGCATTATGTTCAACATCTATATTCAATCACAGCTAGTTATGTGTTCGTCGCTATAAGTGTAAGTTTTGTGGATATCTATAGTTTCATGTTGTAAGCCTTCATGTCCTTCAGGTATTTGGGGGGGGGGGCTTCATTAATCATTCAGATGTTCTCCCTAGGAGTTTTACATGCCAATTCTCTAAGAAATAGATTCTATGAACTAGGAGCACTAGTGAAGAAACTAAGGCCACTCATCGTAGCTGTGATGGAAATTTGGTTAGTCTATGACTTCGACATTACTCCAGAATTATCCTGATACCATTACCTAAGAAGTGACAGACATAGATATAGGAAAGGAGGTGGCGTCCTTTTATACATAGCCAATAATATAGATATCCGCTCCTCCGTTTGCGAATACCATGATAGTGGGAGTTGTGAAATCATAAGCTGTGAGCTCACTAAAGAATGTTGTACATTTATGCTCGGTGTCATCTATCGCAGCCCAATCTGTTTAGCTGATGACTTTATTTTAGAGCACATTCAGCTATGGAGTGCAAACAACAGATGCTTGATATTAGGAGACTTTAATTCACCTGATATTAGTTGGGCTGAGATGACCACGGTAAGATCTATAAACTCATTTGATAGTAGGTTCTTGATAAATGTAATGGAGCATGTATTAGTACAGCATGTATGCCAACCCACACGTTTTGGTGTAAATCAAGGTTCGTCTTTGTTGGACTTGGTAATCACTCATGCGTTTGAGGTTATAGCCAACCTAAATATTCTATTCCGGCGTTATCAAAAAACGATCATGCTGCTTTGTTATTCACGTTTAGAGCTAGTGACATGATATACGATCACGTTAAATCCAGCCCAAATGTATGGAGAGCTAACATATCAGCCATTCAAAAGTGCGCTGCTAAGACAGATTGATCAGTAGATACTAGCTCATCAGTTGAAGCATGGTCTATATTTAAAGGAGAGTTTATTTCAGTTACGTCCTCGTTTATACCATACCTGGTACCACGTAGACCAAATAACAATCCACCATGGATAACTAAAAAAGTCAAGAAACTTCTTAGACATAGGAAAACCCGACCGTTGCTGCTACCTTGACGTGGTGGTCGGGCTTGCCTATCGTGATGAACTAATCGAGCTATACTGGCTGGAACAATCGTTCCTCAAGGTCCTACCATGCCAGACTGGTCGGTTGAAGAGCGGTAAGACTAAAAGCAGCAATCCCAAGGTCCGAAGTCGTACTGCCGACTGTACAGAGGTGTGACGGCAGTAAGGTTTTTCCTTCAGACAACCAGCATAACAGCGATGCTGCCTTCCCACAAGGAGGGGTGGGGTTAGAAAAGGTCGACCCTAAAAATGCACACCTCGCCTTATCCCACGGATTTCCGTCTCCGGCGGTAAGGTCCTTTGAAGAACGGAGCTAACGTGTCAAAAATCCCCCACAAAAAGGCCGTGCGTGACCGGCCTCAAGCAGTTGTCCCTTGGGCACTGCGGTCACGCTCCCAGGTCGTTAAGACCAACACTAATCCAACTTCTTTTTCAGGTCCCTCGAGAAATACCCTTCCACGGTGTAGGCAGCCGGGAAGTGATATTAGCCCTAATACCCATAACAGCACACGAGACCAAGTTGGTCACTTTCAAATCCTTCCTACACCTAATAACACTCTTATCTCCACGACTAACCCTTTATCACCTCGCACCGCTAGGGCAAGCGATTCAAGTACACGGAACGTTATTCCTGGTCTCCTGAAACACGCTCTAAACTACATGTCGGAACTTTTAACGTCCGAACATTGTGCCAAATAGGACAACAGGCTTCCTTAGCTAGGACTTTAGAATCTTACACCATCGATGTGTGCTGCGTCTCCAAAACGCGCATACAAGATCCGAGTGATGTCATTCATTTGACCTCACCTAATCAAAATAAAGAACCATCTCGATACACGCTTCGTGTATCAGGAAGCCTTGATGCTGCTTCCCGTGGCCTCGCTGGAGTAGGTATAGCATTAAGTCCTAGGGCAAAACTAGCTCTTTTAGACTGGATCCCAGTAGACAGTCGTCTATGTGCAGTCCGACTAAACGGATCAGTAAGGACTCGGAAAGATAGGGAAACTCGTCGTTGCCTCTTCGTCGTCTCTGCCTACTCTCCCACTGACTGCAGCTCAGACGATATAAAAGATGAGTTCTACAGGAAACTTTCTGACCTTCTCCGAAAAGCTAGGCGTTCTGATGTAGTAATAGTGGCTGGTGACTTTAATGCTCAAGTAGGTAAACTAAGTGAAAGGGAAAGACACCTGGGTGGATCTTATGGTGTCGTGGCTAAAAGAACAGATAACGGCGACCGTCTCTTGCAGCTGTGCTCAGATAACCGCCTACTTCTTGCAAATACTAACTTTAAGCATAAGGAAAAACATCTTTTGACATGGCGACCCCCGAATTCGTCCCAACGTTGGACCCAACTAGATCACATCGCTATCAGCCACCGATGGAGGGACTCGATAGAAGACTGTCGCTCATTCTGGAGCACATGTTTAGACTCAGATCATGCTCTAGTGCGAGCACGTATCTGTCTGCGTCTTACTGGACGTAGGAAAGACACTGCAGGGAAACCTCTTACGGTTCTACTTAATGATAGCCAAGCTAAGAATATATTTCAGGAACAACTGGAAAAACAGTTAGGCAGCCATGTAAGTTATGCCCACCCTGAGGCAGCGTGAAATGACATCCGAAAAGCTGTGGAAACAGCAGTGATATCCGCTAGTAAGGTAAACCATAAGGTCAAGGAGAAACAATGGATCTCGGCAACATCTACCGCATTGATAGATGCTCGAAAACTCATCCCACCTGGCTCTAAACATAACGAAGAGCGGAGTCAGCTTAAGCGCAGGCTAATAAAAAGCCTACGCAATGACCGTGAACAGTGGTGGGTAGCGAAAGCAAGAAAGATGGAAAAATCAGCGGCAATAGGTAACAGCAGACAGCTATTCAGACTTGTTAAAGAAACCGGTATCAGGAACCCAAGTATCAGTGAAACCATCTCAGATAAAGATGGGCATATCATTCATTCTCAATCCAGGAGATTGGATCGATGGGCAGAACACTTTAGGGATCAGTTCAACTGGCCTTCAGCCACACTTCAGTTACCCACGATCCCCAGTCGTCCTGAATGGCAAATTGATGTAAGTCCTCCAACTCTCTACGAGGTTGAAAAAGCTATAGGAAATCTGAAACGAGGGAGAGCGGCAGGCCCTGACAGGTTTACTCCTGAGATTTTTAAGAAGGGTGGTCCAGTAATAGCAACGAGATTGACTGAGGTCTTAGGTAGAATCTGGGAACTGGACGTAATTTCATCTGACTGGTCCCAATCACTGATTGTGCCAGTCTATAAGAAAGGACAAAAGTCCTCCTGTGACAATCACAGAGGGATCAGTTTGACTAATATAGTGTCTAAAATATTAGCTTCAATAATACTAGGTCGCCTAACCAAAGCTCGTGAAGAGCAGACTAGAGAAAACCAGGCTGGTTTTCGACCTGGACGTGGTTGCATATACCAGATATTCACCCTACGTCAGGTCCTAGAACATAGACATACATTCAGACGTCCCACAATCGTAGTATTTCTTGACCTTAAGGCGGCATTTGGCTCCGTTGATCGTGAGGTTCTATGGCAGTGTTTGTCACTGAAAGGAGTACCAAAAAAGTACATTAACCTCATAAAGGCTCTCTACTCGAACACAACTGGTCGAGTTAGAGCCTATGGCGAACTGTCATCAGAATTGGTTACCTCAAGTGGTGTTCGTCAGGGCTGTCCACTCTCCCCATTCTTGTTTAACTTTGTCGTTGACATACTTTTAGAGATAACACTTTCATCATCTCAATCTCCAGGAGATGAACTTTTACCGGGAGGCTCACTTGTTGACTTAGAATACGCCGACGACATAGTTTTATTTGGTGAAGACGCTGACAAAATGCAGAGTCTTCTGACGTCTTCCGACGTGCAATGCTTTATAGTGTAGGAGCAGGTTGGAAGAAAGCTAGGGGCGGCCAGACCAAAACATGGCATAAATCCATGAAGTCACTGACAAGTGGACTGAGCCATATTGGTAGGTGTAGACTACCTGGTTGGGATTCGTGAGATGATAGCAACCGATGGTTAGAGACCTTGAATGACATGGCTCAAAATCGTTTGCAATGGCGAAGGTGTATCCACTCTTTGTGTTCTCCCAAATTCTAATCTTCTGAATTCCTCATGTCCCTATCTTTTTTCTCTTTCCAAATTTATTTCACTGTATTATACTCCTTCAATAACATCTTCAAACCCTTATCTTTCACATAATACTTATACTCTTACTACTTCTACCAATATGGGATTTGAATCGACAACTTCATCTCTGTGCTAATGTGGTATGGCAACTCGAACTGATGTACGTACGTACGAAGTTCTACGTTGTAACTGACTGACTGACTGAGAGTCTTCTGACCACTATAAGCAACAATGCAGGCATGTTCGGGATGCGATTCTCTCTCTCGAAATGCAAAATGTTACTTCAAGATTGGGTTGCATCGACACCTGAACTAATGATAGTGAGTGAAGTAGTTGAGAGTGTTGACCACTTCACTTATCTTGGGAGTCTCATCAGTCCTTGTGGTCTAGTGTGTGACGAAATCGCAGTACGGGCACAGAAGGCTCGTCTAGCTTTCGCCAACTTGCGCCATTTATGGCGTAGGCGAGATATCCGTCTAGCAACAAAAGGACGGGTTTACCGTGCATCAGTTCGTTCCGTCCTACTTTATGGCAGTGAAACATGGCCGATAAGAGTAGAGGATATTCGTAGGCTACTAGTATTCGATCATAGGTGTCTTCGACGCATTGCTCGTATATCCTGGGACCACCAGGTAAGTAATGCAAATGTTAGGAAACGGGTACTAGGTAAGGATGGCAAATCGATTGATGAAGTAGTGAAACTTCATCAGTTGAGGTGGCTGGGACACGTGTTACGTATGCCCAACCACCGACTGCCCCGACGTGCAATGTTTTATGATGTAGGAGTAGGTTGTAAGAAAGCTAGGGGCGGCCAGACCAGAACGTTTATTTATTTTATTTTATTTAAACACATAAATATAGGTACAATGGGTCACCAGATACATATGCGCCTCACAAATCTCATTTGATTTGTGTGAGGGCTGTGATACTGCCCTGATCCCCAGACAGAAGCAGGTGGTTTTCTTAGGGGGCTACACCCCGAGACTTCGACCTAAAGGTCTGATCCACAAGGCAGTGGAGCAGCGTCAGGAGATGCAGTCCCATGGTAGCCGGTGACCAACAATAGGTTCATACGCCACTCGTTCCATCAGGATCCTGGAGCCCATGTGCACCATTGGTTTGGAATCGGGGTTTGCCAACTTCCCTAGGTGGGCCCTCCATGTCCACCAACCCGGTTAAAGCGCCGGACATTCGCTTTTCGTCCTCTCACTTTCGTAAACAACACCCCCGCCACGAGAAGGCAGTGAGTAGGACTTCCCTGGCAGAGGCTATATATTCGCGTGGCCATGTGAGAGCATTTCGAGAGGGAGAGCGGACTCTCCCCACTCTCGGCCGTACCAGGGATTTTGGGGGCAAAACGTGGCAAAAATCCATGAAGTCACTGACAAGTGGACTGAGCCATATTGGTAGGTGTAGACTACCTGGTTGGGATTCGTGAGATGATAGCAACCGATGGTTAGAGACCTTGAATGACATGGCTCAAAATCGTTTGCAATGGCGAAGGTGTATCCACTCTTTGTGTTCTCCCAAATTCTAACCTTCTGAATTCCTCATGTCTCTATCTTTTTTCTCTTTCCAAATTTATTTCACTGTATTATACTCCTTCAATAACATCTTCAAACCCTTATCTTTCACATAATACTTATACTCTTACTACTTCTACCAATATGGGATTTGAATCGACAACTTCATCTCTGTGCTAATGTGGTATGGCAACTCGAACTGATGTACGTACGTACGAAGTTCTACGCTGTGACTGACTGATTGAGACATAGGAAAAACCATTGGAATATGTTCATCTGTACAGGCTTAGAACAGTATATATCCAGCTATTGTAAGACTAGGAATGCTTGTAAGGCGTTGATGAGTAAGACTAGATGGTCATATGAAAAACGACTGGTTAGGAATTGTGAATATAGTCCAAAACGGTTATTCTCGTATATAAAAAGGAGAACTCAGAGAAGTGATGGAATCCCATCACTTTTGGTACACGAAAGTCCGTTAATATTGGCAAGAAATGATACAGAAAAAGCTGAAGCTTTATCGGAATATTTCAGCAAAGTATTTTTTTATCAGTAATGAGGAACGACCAATGATTTATTGTGATTGTGGCGGCTTGTCGATGGATCTTGTAGTTATTGAGAAAGGAACTGTCTTAAGATTACTTCAACATCTCAAACCTGATAAATCCAGTGGTCCTGATGATATTCATCCTAGGATTATGAAAGCACTATAAGGTGGAATTGCTGAAAATACAGCAATACCGTTTGATGTCTCTACGGCAGTCCAGACTGCCAAGAGACTGGGAAGACGCGATAATTAGTCCGGTGTATAAGGTGGGGAGTAGAGATTTATTTAGTAACTATGGGCCCGTCAGCTTAACTAGTGCAGTTGTAAAACATGGAAAAAACTATTCCGATGGCTGTTATAAACTATGTGGAAGGGCATAATCATTTACTCAGGGAACAACATGGTTTTCTGAAAGGCCTATCATGTTTAACAAATTTGCTTATTGCAAGAGAAGATTGGGCTACAGCAAAAGATCGAAATATTCCTGTAGATGTTATTCCCACAGGTCTAAATAAAGCCTTTGATAAGGTCTCCCATCCGGGTCTTAAATCAAAACTGGAAACTTTTGGAATTCATTATACAGCCATAGACTGGAGAAGCGATTTCCTTCATGATAGGAGATAAAGAGTAAGGGTAGATATAGGTCCCTGATCGTGGGAACCTGTAAAATGTGGAATTCGAACAACAAGGCGCAATCCTCGGTTCTCTTCTCTTTTTGCTTTATGTAAATGAATTACCAGCTGTAGCAGTCATCCGTTCTACTCTTCACCGATGACATAAAGGTTTGGAGATCCATACATAGCATGTCAGATAGAATATTGTTACAGGATGATCTCAACTCATTGGTGGCAAGGGTAGGCGGATGGTCACTAGGAGTGAATCCTAACAAGAGTGTAGTGATGCAATTAAATAACTATGATGATTCGTATCATGACACAATATGTGGACTCGTGTTACCCAAAGTAAGGAGTCATACTCAACAATGACCTATCCTATAGGGTATTATGGGTTATTCGTAGGTTTGTTCAGTATTTGGATGAGGAATTGTTTCGATTTTTATACCCGGCTTTCGTGCGACCACATTTGGAATATGGTATTTAAGCAGTGAGTTCTTGTTTCAAGTATGAGGTGGATATGTTGGAACGAGTCCAACGAAGAGGGACTATAATGGTAAAAGGTCCATCTAGCCTATCATATGAAGACAGACGGAAACATCTCAACTTATTTTCGTTATCTTAAAGCAGAACACGGGGTGATCTAATATTGGCTGGTCGTATCCTGAACGATGACCTTGGTATTAATGTCTTTTTCTTTTCCTTCCGTCCAGGACTGATCATTTGGGAGGACATTCGAAGAAAGTTAAAAAACCGAGATTAAATCGTCTACATCTGTAGTTTCATTTCTCGCACCTAGTAGTGGATTATTGAAGTTCTCTACCAGAACATGTAATATCAGCACCTTCTGTTAATATATTCAAAACGAGATTGGAATTCCACAATATTACAAACCGCAAGGATTAGCATAGGTCGATAGACCTCCTATCCTTATACAGAAGACTGTAACCATCTATAAATTTATAATTGCAGCCAACTTACAAACTGATCTCGAAATCCCAAGTCAAGTGATATTTCTAATAGCACAAATTTAAATCCTGATCATCAATACCATTGAACATAATATGGTTCAAATGGTTGAGGACGGAATAGAAGAAGCTTTCGCTTAACGGGCTTCCGTGTCTAGTAGCAGTGGATCACCAATACCTCCAGGCAAAAACTATGCAACAAATCACAATAGTCCGATCTTTGAGAATGATTCTCACGAAGTACGGTTTTTAACTGAAATCTTCACTTAACTCCACTAAGATGTTAGAGATAACTTTTGTGTACAATTGAGAACACCAGAGGCGCAAGAGGGTGGTACATATGAAGTAGCTTGTTGTACAAATAAATTTAGACATGGGTTAGTAACCACTTGAGGAATATACCGTAGTACATGTTGTCTTGCTGAAAACTTTGTCCCAAGTCACATCTGTACACTGAGTGAGGCTGATGGTTGTCTCATTACTAAAGATTCCAACACGTCATATATCAACATGGGTAGAGCTTTCAATTTTAGGTGGTTGCTTTGAAGTCAGCCTACTGACAAATACTATTCAATGGACACTCCCACTACGTATCGCAAGGCCGGCAGATACCGACTTAGGACATGAACCATCACTCATGGACACTGCCCATGCACATCTCTGTGACAATTTCACCGACATTCAGAATCATACTCGCTAGCAAACTGTGATCACGTTTTATTGTACTTTGAGTTTCCGACGTAATATACCGTTGCATCTGCCTCATGCCCCATGGTGAGGTAACACTTTGGCAATTGGGGACTTCGTTATCGCGACAGATTGGCCGTTCAAATGCGAATGGAATGAGTTCAAAGCCACATTAGAGTCCGGAACATTACCGTTCATTCCATGGTTAGCGTGTGAGCTACCACATTGCACTCCATGGATAGGTTGAGAAGCATTAAAGCTGTCGAACACTATACTGGGACTAACCCTTGCCAACGGACCACAAACGATTTAAGTGTGGATACTGAAAAATCTGTAATATATATAGAAAAGGACCATAGTAAGATCCCGCTCCACTTGCAAAAAAGTTTGATATACATCTACCGTACTTGCTCAAAACAATAGTTTTCATATACAAACTGAAGGACAAGGTGAAGTAACAGAATTCGTCAATTATCGTTGCACAAAAATTCAGGTATACTACATGAATCAGATTTGACCAGGCCTGAGAATTTATCAAACTATTTCACCGAGGTCTACTCTACGGGTATTGTTAACAGCACTTCCCGCAGCCACACCACTGAGATACCAGCCATAGGACCAGTGCGTGCGACTGAGGAAGCTGTTCTTCAGTTTCTCATTAACCCCAAACTTGTAGGTTACCGGGTTCTTATGAACTACATTCATGATTTCTGTATCAACTAGCGGACACTACTGCAGGACCACTGGCGATGCTGTTCAACATGTCCCTCTCACAAACTCAACTCCTTAGGCATTGTAAGGGTGATGTGGTTTGCCCTACATTCGAGTACGAGAGGAAACCGATCGTGTCCGCATACCGACCTGTCAGTCTAAGCAGTACAATATTTAGGTTATTTGAAAAAACAATTCTGGCTAAGTCGCTAAATTACCTAGAACCCCACAGTCTTTTAATTCCAGAGGAACATGGGTTTCGGAATTTTGCTAGCCATTTGATAAGATATCTCTTAGGGCATATCCAGAAACTCGCCAACATTGGAATAACAGGTGTTGTACAATAGTGGATTGGAAAATTCCTGTAGAGCGCGAAAGTAGATGGAAAACTATTTGAAATGAAGTCAGTCCAAAATGGTTTACTCAAAGGCAACATCTTAGATCCCCCATATTTCTTCCCTACCTTCACAGATTACCGAAACCTCCTACGTCGATGACACCTCTGTTTGCCTAAGATTTAGAAATCTGGAGAACAGTAAGCAGTGAAGTCGAATGTCTTTATCTCCAAGCCGACTTAGACAAATTCGTTAGATGGTTCCATGATTGGTACTTGGAAATTAATTCTGGACAATACATATCACACACGGAAATAGTTACCAGTATACAATCAACGGTACATCGCTTCCACGCGAGTATGAACAGAAAGCAACAGTAACTTGACTGCGAAACAACTATACATTGCAGTGCAGTGGCCCTAAAACGTTTTCGAGCGCCGGCCATTTCCCCAGGCATTCAAATGCTTTGTAGGGATGTTCAGGATTTTTTACTGGACGTATGTATGTAAAGTACTCCATCCAAACAACTGGTCCATGTTTTACTAAGGATGCTGAAATAGTCGAGTGTGTTGATTGTTCGGCAACCAAGTTAGTGACGAGTCTTTCCAAACTTCCTTACGATGAGCTGTTAAAACGTGTAAACCCTATGTCCTTGTTTTATTGAATAACGCTAGGTGACGTTATATTGATATTCCGTACTTTTAATAATGATTTAGATTTTGATGTGTCTTATCGTTTCGCTCCCAGCAGAACTAGTCACCTCCAAGGCCACAACAAGAACGTTTTAAAAACCGCGACCTAGTAGGCGCAGAGTGGGGTATTATCTTTCTCATCGAGTGGACAATGGGAGAGGGCAGCCCTGTATCTACTATCTTCTTTGGTAGCATATCAAGCTTACACTCAAGACTTTACCAATCTTGAAAAATCTGTATGGTGCTCAGTAAGATCACTTAACATCCAGACTCATATACAGGATGACTACTGCCGACACCGAGCACGACAAGCGTAAGCTGGAGGGTTTATCTCGCTCTGCTCGTCTCTGATACACTCAAAAGACTTCAATCCTTCCATAGTTAACTTCGCTGAACACACATATACTAGAGGTGACAACTCTACTGAAGCTCGGTTCTTCAACCCCATTGAAGATCTAGGCTTATACAGAAGTCTGAAGTTAGCAGCTCGGCGGATAAATAGTCAGACACCGTCAAGCTTAGACTGCATATTTACGAACAAATAATTCTTAGTTCAAAAACCCACAATCCTGGCTCCCCTGGGTAGTAGTGATCGTGGCGTCACCCGAAACTCAGCAGGACTCTCAGGAGTGGACATGAGTGTTGACTTGGCGTATCAGTAACCGCCGCATCTCGACAAGGACACTTCTCCTGACCCGGGTATGGTTCATTTTGCTATACTAAGGGAAGCGGCTTCAGTCTTGACAAAACCGCTTAGCGTTAAGTTCTCACATTAACCAAACCGAGGCATGGCACCAGAAAATCAGATGTTGGCTCACATAACATTAATTTTCAAAGGAAGTCGACTTAGTGAACATTCAAGCTACCGGTCAGTAGCACTTCTCCCAATACCTTCAAAAATCATGGAGCCCTTGATATGTGACGGTCTTCAAGACCACTCAGTATCCATAAATGCCTTTTCACCTTAAAAGCACGGATTCAGGAAGGGTCACACTCGTATAACCAACCTACTGACCGTGGTGGATAAATGCACAACCATCCTTGATCACATGGGGAAAGTTGACATTATATACTTTAAAAAATTGGAACGTTTCCAAAGGGTAGTCACGAAATCAGTTCGGGGAATCAAATTCAAAGTTTATGAAGAACTCCTCAAATCACCGAATTTCTGTCAATTAGAGTATAGGCGTCTGAGATGACCTAATGACTTATGGAATTCTAAACACTCCTAGGCATCTCCTTGGATTCCTGCTTGAGCTCAGTCGCAGCGCAAAGATTGGGGGTAACACTCAGAAATCGGGGGCTCAATATAGCAGGATGAATTGTAGGCACTCCTTCCACTATTTGTGAGTAGTCAAATTCTGGAATTTGCTGGCGGCTGAGCAAGTCCAAACGACTTCCCAGGAGTCCTTCAAGAGGAAGATTGACATTGTTTAGGGATTAGGGACGGTATCCCGCTACGATTTTCCAATTTTTTCTCTTTTATCGTTAAATACACCTAAGTCTCTCACTAGAGGAATCAGTGATCCACTGCTTTCAGATTGGAAAGCCAGTTATGTGGAAGGTTCTATTACATCCAGGGCCATTTTAAAAAAACTTGAAATACATATTTTTAAACTATTTTTGTGTAAATTGGGATCCTTCAAGACATTTACATTGGTACTTAGTAGAGACCTGGCGCGATTTTCGTGTGGTAACTGCCTGTGTGCATTTTGGAAGTAACTGTTCGTTGGGCATTCCTGTTCGAAATGGTATGTTTCAGTCGCTTTTAATTGATTCAATATAGGCTCGTAGTGCAGAAAAAGCTATGTAGGTTTTTATGATCTTTATTCGGAGTGTGTTTCAGGACTGCTCTCGCTCGTTGGAGAGCAGTTTATGTGGATCGTGTTCAAGAGACGAAGAAAAGGCCATATATCGCCTCTGAGTGCACCGGGTTGAAGGATTCTCTATATTACAGACGTCAAATTGTTCATGAGATATCTCGAAAAATAGCTCAAATACAGAATCGTGTGACTCGTTTCTTCTGTTCAAAATTTTTACTTTCAGCTAGCTTAGGTGAATACAAACTAAGGGATTTGAATGATGACATAAACAAGCTTATCCGAGAGAAATCACACTGGGAAGACCACATAAAAAACCTTGGGGGTCCTGACTTCAAAGTATAGTTGTATTTTTTACACTATAGTGTAGGCAGAAGCACCGAAAATGCTTGAAAAAGAGGGAAAAGAAGTTCCTGGCAATAGGGGCTACAGGTATTATGGAGCAGCTCGTGATCTCCCGGGAGTGCGCGAATTGTTTGAAGAAGATCGTAAGTTGATATTTGACTATTTTATTGTGGCTTTTGTCTGTGTTTGAGATGCCATGTATTACCATTGTTCAGCTTCCATGAAGTTCATCCTCACAATTGTAACAACCAAGGTAGTAGGAACCAGTCAATAAGTACATGAGATTTCGCGTAATAAAATGGTTTGACAAAACTGTGTATACTTAGACGATTATCTTTCTTTTTTAAAATTCTATCTAATCTTTCGTTTCACTTTGGAAAGTCCCGGCAATGGTGGCCTCTTCGTTGATCCAGCTTTCTCCTGAAAGCGTCGATAGTTGGAGCTTCCGCCACGAATTGAGGTAATAAATTCCACTCGTTGATGATTCTGTGGGGAAGTCGATAGTCAGCTGACAAGTAATTTGCCCCGGGCTTGTGAACCTTTTGGGATGTCTTCGCAAACTCTCTGTTTTAGAAGACAAGAAAAGTGAAGACATAAAATGCAAATTTGTCGCTAAGTAGTTTAAAAACTGGTCAATTCCCCTTTGGTTCTTCTATATAACAAAGCGAATGGGTTTAGTTTAGCCGGTCGAGCATCATACAGGAGCTTCGCCATTCCGAGAATCGGCTTAGTTGCGGTTATTCACACCTTTTCTGACAGCTCACTGTCTTTTTCAAGCAGGGGCTAGTCGCTTGTGTGCAGCACTCAAGTTTAGGACAAACGAATACTGTATACAAAGTCAAAAAAGTCTTAGCTTCGACATGGCTAAAGGCCCTACGTGTTGACCATAGGGTCCTAAAACCTATGGCGGCTATCGCATGGCAGTGTGCAATAGTCTGTAAGTCTTGGCCAACGATGACTACTAAGTCACTGCGTCTAGACAACAGGTAGCTCAATGTTATTCACCGTGTATGCATTTGTACCTCAATGATCATCATGCATCATAACGAACTTGGAACTATTTATCAGCAACTGCAAAATTTATATAACAACCGGTTGTGAGGAACTATATCGGAAGCTTTGCTGAAGTCAATGTAAGCTACTTCTCCGGATAAAGTTTGACCTTTAAGAGTGCACCAACTTTCAGGGGCTACTAATAACCTGTTTTACAACCACGCTGTTTCTCAGAAAGAATCCGGTTTTCGTCGAAATACTTTAACGACTTCCGAGTGAAATTTTTTAAAACCTTAACAACTACTCTTGTCAGGCTTACGAGTCGACCATTCTCAGGTTTGTGTCTCGTACCTGTTTTGAAGATAGGACTTACTGTAGCATTATTCCAGTCTTTTGGTGATCTACCTTGAACTACAGATAAGTTAAAACATATGCGTGGGGGATTTGCGAGAGGATTAGCCAATTCCTCTAGTAATCTAGGGTGCATTTCATCGGTCCCATGAATTAGCCTATATCAAGCTCATTTAACAAACCAAAGACATCGGGTTTTTTGATGGTCACAAATATATTGGGCTTCTCGATGTTGAGGTTTTGTCTCATTAGTGCACAGTAACCTAAATCTCTCCAACATTCTTCTCCTCTCGAGATGAAGGGTGAGAACCTCTCTAATGAACCATGGTGGGTAGTTTCTCGGATCCTTTTGTGTAGTCCAGGGGATGTGCGGTGCAGTAACTTATGTACAAATTTCTGGATACAACCCCAGCTGTTTCAATTGGGGACTCTGTCTATTGTCCAATCTACTGCGGATGCCGAGTGAATAATATCTCGTATACCTAACTTTCCAGACGTTAGGTCTGGGTTGGGTAGATGCGTGCTCATTTTCGACAATTATATGGAAATCAAAGACTAGAACTGCATGATCAATTTTACCTAAGAGTGGCATGTCCTACTCACTACCTTCTCGAGGCTTGGGTGTAGTTTGCGAAGTTGAGAAGACGAAAAGCAAATGTCCGGCGCTTTAACCGGGTTGGTGGACATGGAGGGTCCACCTAGGATAGTTAGAAAACCCTGATTCCAAACCAATGGTGCACATGGGCTCCAGGATCCTGAAGGAACAAACGACGTATGAACCAATCGTTTGTCACCGACTACCATGGAGTGCATCTCCTGACGCTGCTCCACTGCCTTGTGGATTAGACCTTTGGGTCAAAGGCTCCGGGTGTGGCCCCTTAAGAAAACCACCTGCTTCTGTCTGGGGATCAGGGCAGTATCCCAGCCCTCACACAAATCGAATGATTTATGTGGCTCATATCTATTTGGTGCCTCCTTGTACCAGTGTTTATGTGTTTAAATAAATTGAGGTTTTTAAAGTCATCTTCATAAAGGGTTAATATCAGATCTAGTAAGGATGATTCGGAGTCCGGGTCGTACCTAGTTGCTTATTCCACATGCTGCTCATGCGATAAACGTGTCAAATAGCTTCTGTTCGAAGGAATGTTTTGACAATCTAGTCCTCAGATTCTTCCAGTCTATTGTGGGTGCATTAAAGTCTCCTGGAATTAGACATCGACTACTGTGTGACCAATTATTGGGACCGTCTAGCAAGACCTCACTCACGTCACAGTCTGAACTGCGGTAGACCGAACCAATCAGTAGCTCTTGTTCTCTGCATTCCAAAAGACAACTAACTAACCCATACGCCCCACTCTCACGAGATACATTATCAATAATGGCAAATGGGATAGAATTTCTAATGAATAGAGCAACGCCTCCTTTGCGCTTTTGGATTCTGTCGGCTCTTTCTAGCGTGAAACCTTCAAAATCAAGTTCCCTACTGTCTACAGATTGCATCAGCCAAGTTTGTGTGACTGCAATTATATCCGGCTTGGTAGAGTTTATCTGCACACCTGGCTCTGATCACTTATTGAGTAAGCTCCAGGAGTTTGTGTGACGGACTGGAAGACCATTTAAAGGGCTTTTTGCTGCACCCAACGCGGCTTGGGCACCATTCTTTGTCGAAGCGTCACTACGCGAACATTTGCAATTTTAACGTCCTCCTGACCAAAATCTGAGTTTAGTATTAGTTCTTTTTCAGCTCGCCTTTTTATACGGTCCGTAAGCAACAAGTCTTTATGGACTTAAACTCCTCACCAATTTAGTTCATGTCCATTCTGTAGTATTAAGTCCCTTCTGTTGGGAGATTTATACTGCTACTTTTAGCAGCCTGGTTTGATTCTGTTTCAATTCCATTTGGCTACTAAGTCTATAAACATTTAGGAAGGTGACTACGGGGATATTCTGAGGTATTATCTGCTTTAGTAGCTCTTTTATCAACTCAATATCATGTTCAAAACGAGTTCTGGGTTCTAAGCTTTCACTCTCCTTGACTCTATGAAAGGCAACTGACCTGTCACAATGACCAGTCTTTATGTCTTAGCTTTTTTGGGGTGTGGGGGTTGGCTTTTCTTTAATAAAATATTGTTTCGTGTTCTCGATTTGTACCAATTTATCAACTGTCTTTGAAGTAGCAACCACAGTCACGTCAAACACGCTGTGCGATTCTGAGTGATTATCGACGATTTGGACGGTCATGTTGTTTTCCAGGCTAGAAACAGACGTAGTCTTGCGATTAGGTTTTATAGGCGTTTTCTTCTCGCTACCATTTGGAGGGCAGGGGTCGGAAGAAACTCCCTTTCTTGAGCTTCTATTTCTAATAGACGTCTTTATAGACTGTTCTTCCTCTGTTGGCTCATGTAAGTCAATCAACTCTGGGCTTATTTGTCGTAACTTCACATCAATATGTGTATCGACCTAGCGAGTGCCATTTGATGTGTCTCGACCTCGTTCGCTAATACTTCTTTTAGCAGCATTCACCATTGCAATGGCTTCGGATAGCAAGCTATTTGCGTCCGAGCAGGATTGCTGATAAAACCACACACATCTATTTTTACTAAAACATTTTTAAAGCCACATGTGTTAGATTTGTGCAAACTTCGTGGTAACATCCTTCACACTCGTCTCACTGCATGCCACTCTCTACAGGGTATCGACAGCCTTGGCATCGGCAATAACTTTTTTTGCACTGTCCAGTCATCAGAGATATTCATAAAGAAACTAGACACGAAAAATACCTAGAGAGAAGAGAAACTGTTGACCAGAAAAAAGTGAAAAACTAAATTGTTAGATCCAAAAGTGCGAACAAATACTAAAAGAACCAATGCACTCAAAAGTAACGGTACTCTTGGCGAGTGCTTTAACTGAAATAAATTCAGTCAAAGTGAAAACAGAAGTCTTGTTACGTAATTAACGATCAAAACAATAAAATTAACTCAGCGAGAAAAAATATCACTGTCCTTTTAAAACAGCTAATTAGGGTTGACTACATTTACTCTGCCCTCGATTTTTACTGTGACTTAAGGCTAATTTCAACCTCAAGTTAGTACCTTTCAGCTAGAATTTCTACCGTATATTTATTAGGAAATGTAGTGAGTGTACGTGGTGCTTACAGAGTTTAGTCAAATTATATCACTTTTATTCATACAATTATTGGTTAAAATATCAAGTGTACTGTGCTACCACAGCTGGTCTATGAGGTGTAACTCGTATACGGTGTACAGGTTTATACATTCGGCTTTGAACCAAAATATATTAGGACTAATGAGTTCACCGTACTATGAAAACCGGACCAGGTGAAATAGGTTTTTTTAACCTGTAATTTATTGTTTGATAACCCAGTGTTTTAACCACCAACTTGCTGCTACACTTTACTGCTGATTACTAAATTAAACTTATTTATCACTGCCATATCAGTAGTCTTTCGCCCTATCAGTTGCTATATCTTTGATATTAATGAATACACTTTCCAAGCACAAAGCTATTGACATTTGTCTTGCAAATACTCCCGGTATATTACAATTACAAATTCTTTTGAACACAAATATTGATACAAGGAGCACCAGATATATATGCGCCACACAAAAAGTGTCATCTCATTTAATTGTGTGAGGGCTATGATACTGCCCAGGTGCCCAAACCAAAGCAGGTGGTTTTCTTAAGGGGCCACACCCGGAGCCTTTGACCCAAAGGTCTAATCCACAAGGCAGTGGAGCAGCGTCAGGAGATGCACTCCATGGTAGTCGGTGACAAACGATTGGTTCATACGTCGTTTGTTCCTTCAGGATCCTGGAGCCCATGTGCACCATTGGTTTGGAATCAGGGTTTTCTAACTATCCTAGGTGGACCCTCCATGTCCACCAACCCGGTTAAAGCGCCGGACATTTGCTTTTCGTCTTCCAAACTTCGTAAACAACACTCCAGCCTTGAGAAGGCAGTGAGTAGGACTCCCCTGGCAGAGGTTGTATACGCGTGGCCATGTGAGAGCATTTCGGGCGAAATGGCGAGCCCTCCCCACCCTCGGCCGTACCAGGGCATTTGAGGGCAGTTACGAGGTGAAGTTTGTGGATCTTACATTTATCTATTATCATTAAGCATTCGATTCTTTGAGTTCACATTTTTTAGAAACGGCTTTTTCATTAAGATGAGTATTCTCAACAACATGAAAACCCACTTCTTACACTAAACACAGTATTTAAGCCTTCCATAGTTTATCAAAATTATGAGTTTATAATACGTTAGTATCACGTTAGACCACGTAGTAATATAATTTTCTTTTTTCATGTGGAATACTAGTCTTATGATAATCTTTCTGGTAGGGTTGGGTATCTTTAAAGCCAACGAACGGTTCATATACCACTGCATAATGAATGTTAGGGTGGTGGTCAAATTGTCTATCATTTCGCAACTGTTACAGTAAATGCTGGTCATCATCGTACGCAACGTAGAAATTAACATTTGCATCGTCTCAATTTACCATACCACCTTGGCACACCAAGATAAAATTATTTCGAGACGAATCCGAGTACTGAGAGTAGCAACATTATCATTAGTAGTAAGAATATAACTACTTATAGAAATGGAAAAAAGGTATAGGAAGATTTCGTAACTAGCATTCTAAAAGAATATCAGGAGAAAATGTACCTCCACCATTGGGAAAGATTCTGACCCATATCAATCAAAGTCTCTAACCATTGGTTACAATAATCACGCGGACCCCAACCAGATAGTTTACATGTGTTAGCATGGTTCAGTCAAATTGTCAATGACTTGACAGATTGTGTCAACTCTTGGTTTGGCCACCCCTAGCTCTCTACCAGCCTACATCTACACTAGAGAACATCGCCCGTGGAGGTAGGTGGTGGTTGGGTATACGTAACACATGTCTCAACCACCTCCGTTGATGAGAACTTACCACCCCATAAATCGATTTTCCCTAGTACCCTAGTCCTAACCCAGGGGGTGCTTACTCGGCAATCCAAAAGTACATGAAGAATGTCTTGAAGATACCTGTAATCGAATACCTGTAACATATGACTCTTCTATTCCTAGTGACTGTGTTTCACGCCCATAAATTAGGACGGAGCGAACTGGTGCGCAGCAAACTCATTCTTGGTTGGAAGATGGATATCTTGTCTACGCCACAAGTGACGCGAGTTGTCAGAAGCTAGTCGAGCTTTCTGAACCGGTCCCGAGATTTCGTCAGGCACCTGACCTTCAGGACTGATAAGAGTGAAGTGGTCTCTGTGTTCAACTATTTCACCCCCTATCATTAATTCAGGCGCTGAAGCAACATTTTGCATTTTAGGTAGAAAAAGTTTTCGATTTGCTAGCTCCATACCTCAGTAAGCCTTACCGCTGGAGGTAAAAATCTGTGGAATAAGGTTAGATGTGATATTTGTAGGGTCAAAATTTCCTAACGCCTTCCTTTGTGAGAAGGCAGAATTGCTGCAGATGCTAGTTATCTGGAGGAACCGCCTTACCGCTGTTACACCCTTCTACACCTAGGAGTACAATTTCGTTATCGGACCTTAAGTTGTTGCTTTTAGTCTTACCGTTCTCCAACTGGCCTACCTACCATGGTAGGACCTAAAGGAACACTAGTTATAGCCAATATAGCTCGACCAGATCATCACGTTAACCAAGCCTGACTACAATATCAATGTAGCAACTACGTTCGAAAATGCTGGTTGATAACATCTGAGAACCTTTATTCACCTCACACAAAAAATACTACCGTCTTTATTGACTTACCACCAAACTTTGATCGGTCTTCTGTTTAAAGACTAGCTTATATTCGGTAGACTATTAGATCTAAGTCTCGTTCCAGTATCTTTAAATTTTTGACGTGTTTAATGATAACTATTTTATACTCTCCGTAAAGATATTGTAAGATCTTGAATTTCGGGGTTCGATGTATGCTGTTTGGTTATTAAAACCAAAGGCTAAAGTTCTTGTGTAGACATAATAATTATAGTATTAACTAAAACTTTTGTGTAAGCTTTGTTTCTTTTTACAATATTAGCTGTTTAATTTCTAGCCCAACCAGTAGCTAGGAAATCTAGAGGCGAGTTAATGAAGCTAGTTGACGTATCATATTATGGTAACTGTGACGAAGATGATGGTGTAATTATACCTCAAGAAGCTGTTTATGAACAAGAAGGTATCGAGATTTCTTTTAATATTCTCGGATTTTTCCAGCTATCGCGTATAAAATTGCTGAATGGAAATATCGTAAAGCATCTGACTCTCAACCAGGATATTCATGCAAGCCACTCGGGGATGAATTTGATGAACTAGATGAGGATAATGCGGATACCAGAAACATATATGACGTTGGTGACAATGTAAGTATACTTGGGGTATGAGTGTTCGATATTCATTTATAATATGACAGTTAATCACAAGGGCTCATTATCTTAATGTGTTGTATTTTTAGCTGTAATTAACTCTTCATATAATTGCTGTAAACATATTTCTATGAACACACATACTTTCATTTTCTTAAATTTTTACCTTGATCTTAAGTCCCTTAGGTTTCAGACACACCAAATGATGTTCATAGAGCGGTGGCTTGGTGTTTAAGGAATTTAGCTTTCTGCTTCTAAACGCCAAAACCGAACCCCACCTCACATGTTGTGGTTTGGGAACTGGATAGTATTATATTCACGATTATTTGATAACATTCGTTCTTACTTTACATTGCGTCGCCTGTATATTCCTTTTTATTCCCATTTTCTGTATTCTTTTATTTTCCAACTCATGCAACAGTTCGACGATGGTGCAAATCCTGTTCTTTCTAACCGATCTCAAGTCACTGACTAATTGGAAGTTAAATGCTACCATCGAATACAAATTTTAAATCAGCCTTCTTGAGACCACGTGTGCCATCGAGACTGGCATCCGTCAGCGTTCTCACACTAATGCAGACCAGACAACTGATAGGGTTGGGTATGTCTTTAGGAAGTCTTAAAATCGAAAAATGTTTTCTATCCGAGACCTCTATTCAGGACTAGTAAATTACGACAAAATCACCTTCCACCTATCTATTCGAAACCGCTGTATTACATGGGTTTATTCGAGGATCCTGTAGCATGTTTATCCGGTTTTGGAGTTTGTGTCTCACTGGATGCTAGAGTAGAGGCAATACTAGTCGGTTGGATCCCCACTAACAGTATTTAACTTTGCCCGTATTGTAATCGGTGGGAATGTAGGCTAAGATAACGAAGAGGGATCGGGGTGTGTCCCTATCTCCTCGAATTCTTACTGGTTGTGTATTACACAAACCACGACACTATCTTTTCATTTCTAGAGATTCTGTTTCCATGTTCTCAGCATTTTCCGCTAGAATATTCATTTATTCAACCTAGAATAAAACAGCTGTTTGAGCAAATCCTTAATTCCCCACGTTTATTATATTTTATTGATCCCACATAAAGTATATACACTTTTGCCTTTTAAATAGTAATTTGTTACTAGGTTTCAAGCAGCTGAAAAGAAATCGCGCAATAATTAAGTTCATTTCATTCTGCTACGATCGTTGTTCCTTGTAGATGGTTGTGACTGAGCCTTGTGTATTGTGCTTCCGGATGTCACTAGAATCTATCTTGTTTTCAGTCCATTTTTTTCTCAGTTTGCAAAATGGATTAGTCGAAATGTACAAGAAGAAAAAAGTACATTATATTCAAAAATACAACTCTTGAAATAACCAGCATGCGGAGACTACACTTGCTTCATTGCTATCAGTTGTCGTCGTCATCGTTTGTGAACGCTGAAAACCAAGATCTTATTAATGGTTCATAAAAAACCTTGGTTTTTGTGTACTCAAAAACGTCAGTATGTGATGAACTGTTCCTCTAGAACTGTTTCCTTACTAAATGATTACTATTTTTAAGTAATTGTTTAAATGTACAGTATCTTCTGTTCAAACTACACCATCGTATTAATGAAACTAAGTTGTATTTGATTTTATTACAACTTTAAAATGTTATTTGCTCTCGCATAATTTAACATCTGGATTAACTTTGTTTTTCTTACGCAGCCGGCTGATATAGAATTGATGCGTCTTTATGAAGCAATTGATGAAAATAATGAAGTTGGGTCGATTGACTTTTCTAATGCAGAACAATTGGTAGCACTAATAAATGACGACGAAAATACAGATGAATTAGATAATCATACAGGAAGTTCGGCCACAAAATCGATGAGTTCTTTAAGCACTACAGTTAAGCGAGCATTCGTTGCCCATGTTCCAATCTACTCACAAGAGCAGGTGAGATTGATATTCAAATTTTTTTGAAAATAGTTCGTTATTTCCTTTAACTTTACGACAGACGCCGATGCTGTAATGTAGTAGTCTAAATCATTTATAATGTATTTTATAAACATCCAGTGCGCCACACATTGTGCGTGCAATGCGATCTAGACCCGACTGTATGTTGAAACATTGTAGGTAGCTTTGAGATAATATGCATTTATCAATAATCTTATCGTAAAACCACCAATAATCTCAGCACATTATAATGCATACAATTCGATAATCCGTGTTTCATATTTTTTATCAAATGGTATCTAGTCTACCATTGATTACAGGCCAGATAAAACACAATCACGCTCTCTTTAAATTCTTTAATTACCCTTATGATTATTACGTATTTGTGTTTTCAGATTGAAGCGGCACTAGTAGCCCAGCGCAAACGTGAAATCCTTGAGAAATATATGTCTAGTGATCTGTTAGCAAGTATGGCACAAACTGGGGAAATCCTTGGCTTTGAAAATAGTGATGAAGCTGTAAACGACAGTCATTTTTCGTCAATCCCGATAACAGATTCCAATGTTAACGTTGACTTGGATACAAATGAAGGAGAGAAAGAGAACTAAAACTTTATTTTGTAACCTTTTGAATGTATATTTCTGTACAAATTACAAGCATTTAAGTAATGCAATCAAAACGGTGCTTTTTGCGTCTTAGGTTACAATGGGATTCGATAGTAATTTTGTCAAAAACATCTCTAAAAAACCTGTGACAAGTTTGGAGGATCTGTAAAAATCATTTGTGACTTATTGTACTGTTGTATGAAAATATGTTCTTGAGTGCAGAATAATATCTCGCTTTTTTAGCAAGACAACATCCATTTACAGTTGCGCTGCTTAGTACAATCACTAATCTCTGAATATGTTGTATAACTTGTTATATAATATCAGATGCTACTTAGTAAACTTATAGTGTTATGACTAGACTGTTGCGTGCAGTTCACTTGCCAATGATTACCTGTGTATAAGAAAAGCGATAGTCTTCCAATTCATAATTTATCCTTCCCTTTGCCTTACATTTAAGTATATGCAGATAGTTGTAATAACGAACATTAGAATCGTTTATTTTTCATCGTTATTCACTTGAGATTGTCATTTATCATATTTTGTTAAGCGCAAGAGCTTATTACTCTTAGTTCTGGATAGTGTACGGCAACGAATTTATAGATAAGATCACTATTTTGGTTAAATATATTCTATATGTAAATTATCTTAATCTCGTATTTACTCAGTCGGTTAGTCAATGATCTTGTTCTCTGAAGTCTATTCATATAAGATTAGGGCATTTTTGTCATTATAAAATTAGCAGTTCATTCACCTCAATCATCAGTATGTTATCAGACCATCTTAACATTATTTTAGTTGCGATTAGCTACTCTGATACCTTATTTTGTCCGATATAATTTACCAATAAAATTAGCTATTAAGTTTTGTTGGAAAATCGGAAGTGGCAGTCTTTATTTAGATTTTCTTGGTATGAAGTTGTACTCAATAATTACAATACATAGCAATGCGGTTAATTTAATGTATACAACTCATAGAAATCATTTGTAAATATTAACGATGTACATGAAAAAACTTTGTACATACCTTGGGTAATTACAATTACCAACCAAAAGATGAAAGATAAGATCATTCCACAAAATATTCTGATGGCGATAAATGAGAATTATAAATGGAGAACAAAAAAGATAACAATGCAATGATGGGTGCAGATCACAAAATTGTCAAGCTATCAGACTATGTAGACTCTCTGGACTTCTGAGGCTTCAAATGTTTTCCCTGAACGAGGACATGTTATTGTTCCATCTGGACGTGTTAACTCAGCGATACCCTGAAAAAACAAATAAAATTAATAAAGCCAATAATATATGACAGATTTTTACTATATATTGGAAATTCCCAATGATTTTCATTAGTATCTTGAACTAGACTTCAGCTTTCATTGATTTGTAGTGTAATTGATGTGGATCGTTATGTGACAACTACAGTTATGAAATATCGACTTTATTTCCCCTAATTTACATAAGTAGATTATTCATATTTAAGTATTATTCATAACTGAACTGTTTAGTCCTGTATTTTGTGTCTTCAAAATGTCTATTCTCTTTTGAGCTCCATCTCAACTTTATTAAACAAATTGTGTCAAATCTTTACCACTGATCATATTATACAGTGTAACAATTTTGTTTGCATCTGGTGAGAAGCCTTGGAATAGAATTAATTCACCTTATTCAGGGGATCTAGTCGCTCTCTCGCTTTTCGCAAGGCTTTATACACAGTAACAGTTAATTTTTATATTTGGATGGATTGATACAAATAAGATGTTATTTCCATCATTATTGAAAAAAATTGTTGATAACAACCAAAAAATGTAACGCTCAACTGATCATTTCTCAAACGATACATATTACAACTAATTATGCACAAAAACTAATACTGTGTTCTGTATAGACATGTTCACAAATCGTTTAGTTATCGAGGTTCTTGATCCGGTTCTGTATCTTTAACCATGACAGATATTTTCTTGAATCCTTTCAAAGAAATAACTTATTAAGAAACCTATATATCTAGCTTCTTAGGAGCGAGTGAATTGGAAAAATGTACACAGAAGTGGTCAGATGCAAGAGCTTGTCATTTCGGTCATTGTTGAACATCGATCCTTTCGAGATAAGAATAATCCTCTTCACGATACTTGCGGTTCTGTCGCCTTTGAAATTAATGTTCAAATGAGGTACTTTCTTTAGTTGATACTTTAGGAGGTTTGGTCTTTATATTATCGGTAATGTTTTTCGCGCTGTGTGCTTATTCACTCCGTTTGTCCGCTGATAAGAATACCTGAAATATAAGTATCACAAGCATACTCGTTTTTTGACTCTCGATATTCTGTTTTTGGGTTAGGTAGGGTTGCCCAATCTCACCATTCCTCTTCAACTTTGCCATCGACGACATCCTGGAAACACCTCTGATGGATGTAAGTAATGGCAGTGTGGATCTGCTGCCTGGAGAACGACTTCTCGACCTTGAGTATGCGGATGATATTGTCTTACTGTGCGATAATGCCCAAGGCATGCAATCCGCACTTAATCAGTTGGCAATCAGTGTCCGCAGGTACAGCATGTGCTTTGCACCCTCCAAGTGTAAGGTACTCCTACAAGACTGGCAGGATTCTCATCCTGTACTCACCCTGGATGGTGAGCAGATTGAAGTAGTTGAGAAGTTCGTGTATCTAGGTAGCTACATAAATGCTGGTGGTGGCGTGAGTGATGAGATCGATGCACGTATAACGAAAGCCAGAGCGGCTTATGCCAATCTGGGCCATCTTTGGCGCCTTCGTGATGTTAGTCTGGCTGTAAAAGGTCGGATCTACAACGCGTCGGTGAGAGCAGTTTTGCTCTATGCTTGTGAAACCTGGCCTCTCCGAGTTGAGGATGTTAGACGTCTCTCTGTGTTCAATCATCGTTGTCTCCGACGGATTGCTGACATCCAGTGGCAACACCATGTTAGTAATGCAGAGGTTCGGCATTGTGTGTTCGGGCGCAGAGACGATAATTCGATTAGTGTCACCGTCTTGAAACACCGACTTCGGTGGCTTGGACATGTTTTACGAATGTCGTCCCAGAGACTTCCACGTCGTGCATTATTTGCCGACTCTGGGACTGGTTGGAAAAAGCAGAGAGGAGGTCAGTGTATGACATGGTGTCGTGGTATGAAAGAAAGTTGCAAAGGGCTAGCTTCTGTTGGTCCTTCACGACTCCCTGGCTAGGGTCCGAGAGATGGTGCAACACAGTGGCTAGAGACGTTATCAGATATGGCTCAGAATAGAAGCCAGTGGCGAGCCTGCTGTAACCTTCTTTTACTTTCTTCATAAAGAGTGGCTATAACTTTCTTAACTGAGAGAGCTCTTCTGCTTGTACATTTCAGTTCCCCCCATCATTACTCTTCTTTTTTTCCTTCTTTTATATATACACATCTTCTTCCTTCTCCCATCCTCATTATTTTCTGTGGCGCATATGTATCCGGTGCCCTTTGTACCAATATATATGTGATTAAATAAATAAATGTTTTTTTGAAAGTCAGCTGCAACGTACGACCAAACACATATATGAATCGGTCCAAGTTGCTACACCTCATTAGTACAACAAAATGAACGCCATATTCATTGGTAGTAAAAAAATTTCATATAAGGATGTGACATAGGGAAAAAGAATTAGTTCGTAAAAAGAAAGACAAAGTAATATTAATCTCACGGTTTAAGAGAAAACAAAGAGTGTATACACCTAAGTCATTGTGATCGTTTCTAAGTCACGTCACAGAGTCTCCAACCATTGGTTACGATAATCACGCGGACCCCAAACAAGTAGTCTGCATCTACCAACATGGCTCAGACTAGAAGTTGATGACTTCATGCTCTGATGCCACGTTTTGGTTTGGTCACCCTTAACTTTCTTCTAACCATCCCCAATACTAGTCAGCATAGCGCGTCTTCGTAATCGGTGCTCAGACATACGTAACACGTGGCCCAGCCATCTCAGTCGATGAAGATTCATGATCTTATCAACTGATTTACCATCATTCCCTCATTATTACTTACCCGGTGATCCCAGAAGATGAGAGCTATATTTCTAAGGCATCTGTGGTCAAACACTAGTAGCTTACGAGTATCTTCTACTCTTAATGAACATGTTTCCTAGCCGTAAAGTAGAACAGAGCGAACTGCTGCGCAGTATACTCGTCCCTTAATTGATAGACGGATATCTCGTCTTCGCCATAGGTGACGTAAGTTGGCAAAAGCCAAACGAGATTTTTGAATCCGTGTAGAGATTTCGTCAGACACCAACCCATTAGGGCTGATCAGACTTTCAAGATAAGTGAAGTTGTCCACGCGTTCGACTACTTCACTCCCCATCCTTAGTTCAGGTGTTGACACAGGCCAATCCTGGAGTAACAATTTACATTTGGATGGGGAGAAACGCATCCCAAACATCCTGGCATTATTACTCAGTGCTAACAGAAGACTCTGTATTTAGTCGTCTTCACCAAACAGGACTATGTCATCTGCGTATTCTAAGTCGATAAGTGAACTTCCTGGTACAAGAACAATTCCTGAAAATTCAGTCGACGAGAGTGTTATTTCCAGCAACAGGTCTATAATGAAGTTAAACAAAAATGGGGATAGTGGACAGCCTTGACGGACACCACTTGAGGTTGCAAAATCATATGACAGTTCGCCATAAGCTCTCACTCGACTGGTAGTGTTCGAGTAAAGAACCTTCACAAGGTTTATGTACTTCTGAGGTACACCTTTCAATGACAGATACTACCACAGAACCTCTCGGTTTTCAGAGTCAAATGCTGCTTTTAAGTCAAGAAAAACTATCATTGTCTGACGCCGATAAGCATGCCTGTGTTGTAAAACCTGATAAATGGTGAACATGTGGTCGATATAGCCACGACCAGGTCTGAAGCCAGCCTGATTTTCTCGTGTTTGCAGTTCACGAGTCTTAGTTAGGCGCCCGATAATTACTGAGGCTAGTGTTTTAGATGCCATATTAGTCAAACTAATCCCTCCATGGTTATCACAGGATGATTTTGACCCCTTCTTATATATTGAGACAATACCAGTGATTGTGACCAGTCAGATGGGATTATGTCCAACTCCCAGATTTTAGCCAAAATATTAGTCAACCTAATCGCTAAAATTGGACCACCATATTTAAAGACCTCTGGGGCCAATCCATCTGGGCCAGCTGCTCTTCCTCGTTTCAGATTAGCTATAGTCTTTCGAACTTCATCTAGAGTCGAGGGGCCTACTTCAATGTTCTATTCAGGCTGTCTGGGAATGGTGGGTACTTGTAGAGTAGCTAAAGGTCAGCTGAACCGCTCCTTAAAGCGTTACGCCCATCGTTCTAAACGTCTGGGCTAAGAGCAGATAGAAGTGTCATCTTTTTCTGAGATCGTTTAACTCACAATTGACTTCTTAATTCCGGTTTCTTTTATTAGTCAATGCGTTAGGTAGACAAAATATATACGTAGTAAGAATATATACTTCATCGGTATCATCGTTCGTTAGCCTGTGGAATCAACACGCAGCTATAATAAATAAGTGCTCAATCCATCTCTGCTTTCCATCAGGAACCTACATGAAATTACAAGGAAAACTGAACACCTTACAGTTTTACTAACAGATAAAAAAAAATTAGAAGATATATATGGCTGAAATAAAGCTATTTCAAAAGACTTCGGTGATATCTCACATAGGAGAAAGATAAGATGCAGTTAACTCAATCAATCTTATTACTTGACTTAAATCTGCTACCGTAAAAAAATATATACGTGATTCGACTGACATCCTGGTACTATTGTTACCAATTTCGTAAACACAAGAAACATTCAATTAGTACTCACTTAATTTTATTCCTTCTTTACTTCGAATTAATTCACCCATAATAAGGTCTCGGATAAAACATTTTATCCGATTTTTAATTACATTAGTATTTCTCACAACCTATGTTGCCCATATTACAATGATTGGCACAGATTCAATTGACAACCAAACTTATTCGGATGAATACTACGTTAATAATCCTAAATTAATACGTAATATTCTAAAGAGTGGTTTAAATTTGGCTATTCGTTTGGTTTATGAATCGTGACTTAGAATCTAGTGAGAATTTATTTTAAAAAATATTCTTCTTTCACATATCCACATTTCTGGGAAATTTGTCCTTATTAACACTAGTTACCGTTTTAAAAATTAATCCATTTCTCACTCCAAGATAATTACATTTACCTTTCGGATGTGAAGAGTTATAAATCAACTATACCATGTATTTGAGTATAAATATACTGAAAACCCTTTATGAAATACCAAATTCATGAAACTTATTTAAAACAAGTTCGACATACCTTCTGGCTGTAAACATAGCCATTTGGTAATGACATTGGGGGATTTTCATCATTCATAGGAAGGCCAGTTTTGTAACACGTTAATATAGAATGATCATGACGAGCGAATGGTAAATTCACTGCCAATAGGTTGATTAATGGATGACAAACAGCACAGTCTCGATGTTGAGTATTTGGGTTGTAACAGTAACTAGAAGGAGCGATGTAAGGTTATAGAAAACACAACATCCCGATTTAGTTATAAATTATGCAGAAAGAATGGAATTGTACTATACAAGATATGCTTTGTGAGATCTTTGTCCAAGTTGGCTGGTGTACTAAGCTCCAACGTAGAAGTAATGCCAATAAATTCGATTCCATTTGGCAACTACCGGAAGCTATTAGAACTCATTCGAACTACTGGCAAAAAGGAATTAGTGTGAGTGAGACAATCTATGAAGTTGATGGGACACCAGTCAATAATGTCTGGCGACGTCTTGGAGAACGGGCAGAAGCCCTCGAGGGACAATCCAGCTGGTCCGCTAAACCAGCAACCTTAATCAGACTTTCTTCTTTACCTAGATCAATGAAGACTGATCCATTTAAAGAGGAAAAGGTCCGTATAGAACTCCAACTTCTGAAGATCTGCCATACTTATCGCACGCTTGCAATCATTGTGTTTCTTGACACCAGGAGCACCTCTGATTAGTTGGAATAGACTGCTCTCTGAGATTGTCTGCTGAAGAAGGGTGTGCCTGAGAAATTCACCAACTTCCGTATACAAATAGCTCAGTAAAAATGAGGGTATGGAACCAAATCTCATCATTTTCCACTAGAAGGGTGAGGTTAGATAGGGTTTCCAAACCTTACCATACCTCCTTATCTTTGATATCGGTGATATTCTAGAAGCACTTCAAATGGAAGTAGGTAATGATGGTATGGATCTGTTACCCGGAGAAAGACTTTCTGATCTTGAGTATGAAGATGACATTGTCTTACTGTGATATGACAATGAAATTATACAATTCGCATGTCTGTAGGTATGAGATGTATTGTGCATCTTCTAAATGCAACGTGGTTTCATAAGACTGGGAAAAGTTTGTGTCTACAATCACGTTTGATGATGAGTAGTTGGAATTAGTCGAAAAGCCTGAGTAATAGGCGTGAGTGATAAGATTACTCTATGTACCATGGAAACCAGAGCGATTGCTGCCTAAGAGTCATCCTTGGCGCCAACACGATATTAGTCTGACTGAAAATGGTCGGGTCTACAATGCGTCAGTGAGTAGTTTCGCTCTATGCATTAAAGACCTGACCTCTCCGAGTTGAGGATGTTAGACGACTATCAGCGTTCAATCATCAAAAGGATTGTTTACTTCCAATGATAACGCCGTTTTGGTACTACTGAGGTTCGGCAACACGTGTTTGAGAGGTAAAGGCTTGTGAATTTTTGCGATCGGTTAATACACTTTGATGTTAGATAATTAAAAGCTATGGAAAGGAAGTTTGAATCTTGGTTTCGCACTTTTTCGTACTCGTCCACGATGAATACCCGTTATCTTCGAGAAACCGATGTTCTCCGTGGGATTCACATTGGTGTCATAGTCAGAGATGTTACAGCTGAGCCACTCAGTTTAACTGTACAAAATTAAGTTGACAAACATATAGTGGTATATTGGATAATTATAAGAGCACCGACAATATTAAACATAGTTGTATATCTAGGTTATGTTTGACAACCAGAATGTACCGTTTGCCATCTAGATATACGGTCAACCCAATGTTCGTTGTCTCACTAGAACTTGAACATGCAACCCATCATCCTAAGCACTAATGTTATTTACATATTGTTAAGAGATGAACAGATGTTACTACAGTCGGCACCTTTCTGTCATAGAGAACAAACTACAACATTTAGACTGAGTGTTTACTTCTTGAATAACAGTTTTGTTGACAAATAAGCCCATTAGTTTTACCTTTTGTGAAGAGTTCATCGCAAAATACTACATAGGTGACGTATGAACATATAACTATATAACTGATAGTTTATTCAGAATAAAAAAGGATACTGAGTCTTAATTGCTGTAATTCCAGCATTAACAGCCAGTTGAAATGGAGTGTTAACATTGTAAGCATAAAATTCCATAAGTACTTCATGAGTCCGTTTAACTATCCACTCCTCAGTTAGCTTATTCTGATCCTGAAAAAGAGAAAAAACATATACTAAAAATTAGTCCTTGGACACAATTGCAATTAAACCAGATAATTAGAGACTTAAATATTCAGAACTAAATGTGCGAAAAAACAGATATCGCATTCATTTATATCACAGTGAATCCAAGGAAAAACTCTACCTTTTTCCAAATGTTATGTATGATTTTTTCTTTGATTTCATTTGTTTCTTTCGTACTGTTATCCCGATGTCTTAAAATGCGTTGCAGTTAATATCATTTCAACTCTTCTTCCTTTCAGCATGCTGATTCCCCTCTCTGTGCTCCAAGGTTCTGTGTTTACAATCATTGAATAACTACTAACTACTATATATAGCCTAAAATCCACATCATGGTATACAGTTATTGCAAAAAATGTTAGGGGTTAGGTAAAACTAAGATTTAAATTATGGGAATTTTCCTTGTGGTCAACTGGTACTATATAGGTTATGTACAACAAAGCAAAGCACTGATCAAGGAAAATTCTCTATTCAAGACATATATGTGCTCATATATATATATATAAAAATTAAGAGAATGATCGATTTGTCTACTAATAATTAATTTGGGAATATTCTATTAGCTTTAATGAGAATGTGCGCTGTTGTTATAATTGTATTTTTGCTATATAAACGACCCAGCTATTCCTATTGCTTAGTATTCTTATACGATGACACTCGACAAGACCCCAAAATCAGAACACTTTGAACAGGAATGAAATTGTATTCAAAATAATAATGATAAGTGAACAGCAATCACTAGTTTAAATAACGTTCATATATTTATAGTATATACATAAGAAGCTTCTAGATATTTTCTCCAATAATATGCCCGGGCTGATCGGTTTAGAATCAGTCAATCAGCGCGCAGCAACACCATCATGCATAAAACATGCTTTAATCCAATCTATGTCCCACTAACAGTTGTGAAAGTTATCAGTTATATAGGTTTATTTTCAAGTTCTATTACCTGAATATTGTAAAGACACTTTTATATATGAATGATAATGCAGCTAAAATTAGAAAGCTTTAAACAATAGAGTTCTCTTCAGTTTTTACTACATACTAATAGTTAAAATCTGTGATAATTATTTTATGATTAATTTTATGTGAACAGAGAATACAGTCAATATTTAAATGTTACACAAAATAACAATATGATAGTTTGTTGTGGAAAGTTCCATTTAGTTTACTATGAACAAAAAATAAGATTTCAGTAAAATCAAGAAAATTAAACATACTGCCTTATTCTGAAGTTCTTCAGGTGTACGCATTGCCAGTAAAATCATCGCCTGACCAAGTTTTGTGGCACGATAATCATCAGCTTGTTTCACTGAATTCATGTATTTTCTAGCATGCCTAAAAATCGTGAGCACCACTTATTAATCAACGAAATAATTACTATTGCTACTCTAATACGGAAAAAATTTATTTATTGTTGACGGGCATTATCAAGACATCGTAACGACGTTAGGTTTAACACCTTTTCCGAACTGTAATAATTGAGCAGAGATAGATGGCGGCTAGCAGTGGGATCCAGGACGCGCGTTTCCTCCTATTCGGGACTCGTAAGCTGGATGTACCTGCATTCCAGAATTGGTGTTCACTCCATGACTCGAACCCAGCACCCAGAACAAATAGGATGAAACGTGTGTCCCTGACTCCACTAGTGGCCACCATCCATTCCTATTTATAATGCGATCCGTACAATATGTACATGTACCAATAAGAGACTGACCAATTGCAGTCCTAAACATCAATAGGAAGATTCAAACAACCAATACAAAAATGAATGTAATGATTGTGATAAAGAGAAGTACAATTAGATGACAATTTTCAAGTATAAGTATATAGGGTAAATTCTCATCAGTGGTTATCAACTTAAGGATTGATATGATATATACATCTACAAATCATGATGAATTTGTCAAACTGTACTGAAGTCAGTTATAAATTGGTGTGCTTTTAAAAGAATGTTTCTCTTTTTTAATCACCTACTTGAATGCCGTTTAAATTCTAGTACATCCTAGACATATACTGATTTTCGGTGATTAACAAAACTGCCGACCAGTGTATGTACTTATTATCGTTACTAAACACCAAACCGAGTTAGAATTAGTGGTTTGCCGATCATTAAGAGTATATAAATAATCAGTGGTTGTACTTGAAAGAAGAAAAGAAAGTGAAGAGCGAATGAAAGTGTAGAGTAAAACTGACCGTGAATTCATTCTGAAACATGTATTAAGTGCATACGGTGTTAGAGGCTAGAAAATCGATTATTCTGTTGGCTTCAAATTAAACTGACTAAAAAATAACGTAACTGGTTTATAAAGTGGTGCATTAGATGAAGAATGGTTGTGTTTGCGTCTGTTGAAGAGTTTCAACTGACTTAATGTAGTATTAAAAATCATACCGTTGTGTAGATAGACAAGTTATTAGATATAACTCATAACCATAACTAGTGGTTATTTCCCTACATTTTGCTTGTTCCGTTTAAACAATACCAGCGAACAGCAATGCTAGCTTTGAAAAATAAATTTGATGAATATTGTTTGCATTTTCTGATAATCGTCAAAATTTACATGTCTTTAAATTTATTTCTTTAGAATACTGTGTGGTAAATCAATTAGTGCTCATAAAGTGCGCGATTTACCTGAAATAATCAAAAACAAGCGAATTTCATAATTGCACTTTCTTATCAACATCTTTAAAAAGATCACTATGATATATTTATTTAACTCCTTCACATAAGAAATAACTGAATCAATTATAATTGGGGTTTGCCGATTTTTCACACAGATATTTCATCATCAGGTTACTTTATCAGCAACTATTTTATCATGTAACGAAAATAGATAATAGGATTAATAGTAAAAACCATTTTAAATTCATATATACAGGGACAATCTTGGACTTGAGACATAGGTACCAAAAAATCTAAGCCGCTAATAAGTATTCAAAAAACTATTCATTCACACCTAGAACATGAAATCGATAAGATCTCAACAACTTACTGAATGGCTTCAATTCGTTTCCCTTGCTTGACAAGTAGATAGAATTCGAATACACGAAGATCAAATTCATAGTATGACTGAATAACAAGTTATTAAAAAAGAAAACATCGTGAAATATAGATTTATGGGGGCCAACTATTAATCATAAAATATGAAAGCCGAAATCTTTTCGTTAATATACATTTGAAACGTTATGACTAACCAAAATCCCTCAGGCCCTTTGGTAATTTACAGCATCTCTGTTACGCTTAAGTTTGCCTACGGTTGATTTTATCAAGCCCTCTAATTAGCTTATTTAACAGATAGTGTTGTTGGAACAGTAACAATTTGTCTATGTCTTTGTATTATTATTATTATTATGTCTGTAAGATCATGTGGGCTTGGTCACATGTGACAGCCTGCGCACGTATCCCTCTCTCTAGCTTAATCGCTCGATGAATCACTTGCTTCCATATATATATATATATATATATATATATATATATATATGCCTGAGTCTAATTAATCGATTCGATTTTTTATCCGACTGGTAATTCGCCTTTGTATTCGCTCGTGAGCATTAGCTTTTCTGGTCGAGCTCGCTTGGTATTCTTGTGGCTTAGTGATCTACATTATTGCATAGTAAATTGTAGTAGGTGCTTCGTGTTGCCTTCTGAATTCAAACATTGAGGGTTCATTTAATAACGGTTATCAGGGCGATTGACATATGAAGCCTAAGTAATCATTTCGAAGCTAATCCACTACAAGTTTTCGCATATAAGCGATTCTTAATCAATCAAATATTTGAAAGCGGTTTATGAAAAAAAAGATATTATGCTAAATTAAATACTTGTGATTCGCTTCCCGAAGTGAATATTGTGTAAATGAGAACAGCCAAACTAGGATAAAAAAAAGATAAGTCGTTTTAACTAACTTCCCATTCTTTGCTTTTTTTTACGATCTTCCAGACAGTTTTGAACTAACTTCATTGACAACTTATACGATAATGTCTGCACAAGTCCGACATGTGTGACTGCTGATTAATCAAACACCTACACTATTAACTTACAAAGGAATGATTTGATGAAACATTTTTACTGATAAGTAAAAAGTAGTAGGTTGCTTACATCGTTCTTCTTCAACTTGAAGTTAGCTTCTTGCAACCAAGAGAATGCTGGACCTGTATCTCCTTCTAAAAGCGCCTTCTCAATAGACACAGCTTCATCAAAAACTTCCATCATACATAGATCGCCAAGCTCGGCTTTTTCCTGAGCAAATTTCAAAGCCGATAAAGGTTGACCACTTGTAAAAAGATAATCTGTCAAGTGTCTTTGAAATCTTGCTAGACAAAGTGCGCGTTCATCAACAGAATAAGTAGAACGGCGTTTAAGTGTAGTGTCTGATTCACTGCTATTAACTTTGGAAATTGATTCTTCAGACTTTTGATTATTTCCAGCGTTGAAATGTAGCTCATCTGCAATAGTGCACCATTTAAAAAAACACAGTGAAAATTGAGATAGGCGGAGAAAAAAGAGATATTTATCCGAAATACAACCACTAGTGTCAAAAGATACAAATAAGCGAGATGTGGTTACGTAACTTCATGTCAAAACTTGGAATTTTTCACTACTTTCAATGTAACTTGTTATTTAATTACGGCTGTGGTAAAGTTGACTATGACGGTACCTTAGTCAAGTTTGTCACACTAAAATACTCGCGTAAAAAGTTGAAATAAACAAGTATAAATTAATAATGATAGAATGTCTAGGATCCAAATGAATCTTAAGTCGCAACACTGAATAATTTTGGTTACTAACTTTTATACAACACGACAATAAGTGATTCTGATCTTATGATAACCTGACTAATCTTGTTTGCTTATTAAAAACTGAAGCAGCTGGAACCCCCATACATGTTTACGCGTAACATTACTAAAAAATAGGACCTAAATCGGTTTGAGTATTTTTATATTGCGATACAATAAATTAGCAAAGACTGATGAATCACTGATTATTTGAACAAAGCTCGTAGTAAAACACTGACAAACGTCGATATTTTTTGTTAACCAGGATCTTGAAGGAACAAATGGCGTATGAACCAATCGTTTGTCACCGACTAGCATGGAGTGCATCTCCTGACGCTGCTCCACTGCCTTGTGGATTAGACCTTTGGGTCAAAGGCTCCGAGTGTGGCCCCTTAAGAAAACCACCTGCTTTTGTCCGGGGATCAGGGCAGCATCCCAGCCCTCACACAAATCGAATGATTTATGTGGCTCATATCTATTTGGTGCCTCCCTGTACCAGTGTTTATGTGTTCAAATAAATAAATAAACTGTCGTCCCGAAGAAAAAACACCCACATCTGTGGACAAACCAGGAGATTCAAGGTTTACTAAGATAAAAAAACACTTGGACGTCGCCATCAGTATTGGGTAGTAAATGCAATGAAGCGTTACAAATTGATTTGGAATGTGTGTATAAACATATTTTGTTTGGCTCAGTACAAATATGAAAATTAATTGTACAACGTGTAATCAAGCACCCTAATCGGTTGTTCCTATATATCAAATACAGAATCATAACGCACTCACGGGTTTGCAATTTATATACTGAATGAAGCTCATTTCTAACAGTAGATTATGAAAAAGGAGCTATGGCTGATTACTTCGAGACGGTCTTCATTCATGAGCCTCCTCTCGAAAAAGGACTGGGCCGAAAAGTCATGTCACCAAACCGGATGCTTACTGTAGACTTCAGCCAGGATGACGTAATAAATGCGCTGAGCTCCTCAGGCACAAAAACGTCAGTAGGACCAAGCAACCTATATCTGGGAAGTTCGAGAGAAATCGCGATAAACATAGCCATTCCGTTCGCTACGATATTCAGCAAGAGTTACCTGTGGACTGAAAGGACGCAACTGTCACTCCACGTAACAAGATCAAGACAATTTTTGTCAAACTTCACTAGTGTCGTAATTAAAATATTAGGAAGAATCATCAAGACGACCATTCTGACTATCGCGGAAACCAAGAACTTGTCAAACAGTGAACGTAGTTTCGAGAAAGCATTATCATGCTAAGGCATCCCTATAGCAAAGAAGATGGATGGAGTCATCTTACAGCAGAAATTCAGCGGGTGTTGTCTACGTTGACTTTAGTGGAGTGTTTGATAAGGTGCCACATAATAGACTTTTATGGAAGCCCGGAAAAGTATGGATTCCTGGACCTTTACTAAAGTGAGTCAAACAATCCTCGTTAGTCGGTCAACAGGAAAGTAGGAATGAATTCCATAATATACTTTTGGAAAACCAGTAGTTGATGGAGTACCGTAATGCTCTGTTCAGGACTGTTTACTTTTTATGCTGTATGTGCTTGAACTCCCAAGTACCCTTTGATCTTCAATGCCACTTTACGCCGATGACTTAAAGGTCTGGTTATAATTAACCACAATTCTGTCATTCAATGGAATTATAATTACTAAGGGAACTAAGTGAGAGATTCAACTGAAACAACCCGTCCATCTTAATATACTACACATAATTTAAAAAGCGTTGAGTTTGCCCTCTTAAGAATACTAACCTGAAGTCCGAGTAAACACTCCACTATCAAGCAAACACAGTTGACTGAGGTGCCCGATTCTGCGTTTACATGATTTCAACAGCTTTCTTTCCTCAATGCATACATATTCAGCCTGAAGAGGAGTTAGTGGGTCAATATTTTTCTACTTTGCGTTTCACGCCACAAACGGTTTCTATAACTCTACTGAGTGCTGCTGTAGCTTTTGTAATGTCCGTTGCATTTTCCAACTCGTCAAGAGACTTATTTAAAGCAGCTATGCCTTTCTCCATGTCACGGTGATTGCGTCTGTATCGTTTGTTCAGAGACTCGTAGCTAGCCTTTAAAAGAAAGCTTACATTTCTGAGTCATTATACCTTAACAGTTGTGTACTCCATAACCTCCACCTCATTTTGGTTCTTATTATCGCTGGACATAGTCAGCTGATTACGGAGAAATTCAAACTCCCCGGCTGAACAATTTCACAGTATCCCTATAATTAATCTAACTTCTTTTCTCTATATCCATTTTATTTAGAAATAGCCTTAGGTCTTTGAAGATGTTCATCCGTCTTTTATATTGCTTATATTTTTACTTCAGGTTATTATGGACTCATTAAAACTAGGTATGGAAGCTACGTATTTTAAACATTCTGAAGTTTGAACCAAGTGGCTTTATTATTCTTTTATCAATGAATCCTATCCTAAATTTCTTTCTTCATTCAATCTTAATAAATGACCCTTTGTTCTTGAAAGATGAATGGGATGATTCTGTGGTGTTTAGTCAGAACATTTTAAATTCTCACAACATTATACACATTTTACATAAGGGATTAGACAGAGCATATGACTTTCAAATTCATTACTGAGATTCTATTTATTAACTCGTGCTGATTAATTCGATCAGTAGAAGTTGTCTGTTACCTTGAGAAATGATCGTTAAGGTATAGAGACAGTAAACTGCATAACCTCAGTACGAGGTTCTCTGAGGGTGATCTATATCCAGCCTCATGTAAACATGAAGTTGACCGATAATTTCAACTGGCACTCAAAATGTTCTCCAAACTTAGCCAAGTACAATTACCATGTTGGACCGAAAATCAACCTCTGTCCCAAAACGCATGCAGATTAACTTATAGAAATCCGTAAACTGTAAACATCCTCCGCTACATTCTGAGTTTTGTAACAGCCTGTCCCTTCAATGATTATTCCGCCCTACATTCTTTTCATTCTGTGTTTACTAAATAAAACTATCTTTCGGCATTTGGACAGTAAATGTAAACAAAGAAGATTGCTGACCTATATCTGTTACTCTATATCCTAAACTTTTCAACTATTTTAGAATATGTGAAATTTTTTAAGATTAAATTATTAATCTCCCGCAGATGGAGTTTGATATTCGATGAGATTGTAGAGTCCAACTTTTGTGACGAGAATGCGATCGGTGTAACGGAAACAATTATTATAAACAATTGTACCAGTGACTGTTTTACTGAATTTGTTTGTTTAAGTGTACCAAAGAAACACTTTCTTCCGTCGTCTATGACCTTGCACGAGCTCGCATACGCTCGGTAGTTTCGCTTGTAAACTTTGGCACGTCTGAGTATTCTTTTGATACCACGAGATCGCCAACAAATATATCTTATTGCAACCGTCAACAGCCTTCTGATTTTCGGCCTACGGAGGGATCCAACCTAATATGTGGTACGTAATCTTCCTGTAGTGGTGATCATAGTCAAACGCGTCGCAACGCCTACTACAAGATCATTCTTTAAACAACCACTGAATCTGTTCGCTTTCAATATTTACTTATAACGTTTGAGTCTGAAAACACAACTCATCTTCAACGTTTTGCAGAAGGCATATAACAAAATTCCGAGTTTTCCACTGATAAGTTGAGAGACGTGTGATTGTACTTCTTGGAGTTGAAACACGTCTTCAACATATGGACTTAGCGTGTGAAATACTGTGAAGATGAGATTACTTTGAGAACACAGAAGTGTCAAACTGGGATCGCCTTACGGAAATTGGTACTAAAAACATCTCCGTTTATGACGCTAGCCAAATTTGGAAGATTATTCCCGATGGCTTTTGTTTTCTGTGTGCATACTCGGTCACAATTAGGTTTTAGATCACTTTTCATACCTTCAGGCAGTCCAGAAGTATGTATGTAATTTATAGCCAGCCTCTATCCAGAACTTCGGAACGACTGATTTTAAAACATCGGCGAGCTAAATGCATTTAATGGCTAACAATAAATACGAAACGAGTTGTTTGAATTTCCTCATGCTACCATATCCTCTAGGGTTTCATGAGTAGCACTTTGGAGCTGCAGTAAATTTAGATGTTGAGTGGTTTTTAAGTAATGCATTACTCATAAAAGTTTGAAATATTGGCAAACAGATGTTCAAAAATTAGTTCCAACTTCAGGGATAGGGCTGATGTTTTCTGACCCCGGGATCCAACTGATTCATTTTATGTCAAAGTCCGAGGATGCAGATGATAAAGCTTCAGAACCATTTTAGATTATTGTGAGGACGCCAACTTTGATGTTGTATTTTTGCGTTGAATCTATAGAATTCCTTGACGAATAATACGACAGTTGCATCTGCAAAGTGTCTTATTCATCATAGAGCTGTATAAAAGGATTTTGTTATTCTCTATAGACTTAGTCGAACGAACCTGCTACATATGACTTAGAGTGAGTCTTCACTGACTATCTTCACATGTGACTGCCAGCACCTGCCTTATTGAAGAGAAATCCATTTTGTCCCACATTGAAAAATAAGTACTAGTGGTTTCGTGTGTTTTAAAGTTCGCCCATGGTGTACACCATACGGTTTACAATGTTACCAGTAAATACAATACGTCTATCGTTGGACCGAATCAAAGTATCCACAAATAAGTAATGCTTTTCTGATGCTCACTTGATCACAAAATATATTCACTGATCAACATTAGGCCCACTACATGTGTACTAGTTCAAGCTTAAGTATAACTTTACATATTCCCACAAGTCCACGAGGTGATGAGAAAGTTCAAATCTGTCATCTAGGGAAAAAAGACAGAAAATAGTAATATTACACGCGCATCATATGTTTGCACAAGAATAAAGGAACTGACCCCAGTATATACTCACCTATCCCGTTCAAATTCAACTCATTTGCAGATGCTAATTAGCATCTAACTTTCTCCAATACGATGAGACAAAAAGCAGATTTTTGAGGATGTAAAGATTTTTTCAGATAGAACGCCATACCAGCGAAAAACTGAAAGACCTAGTTACAGACCAATAGCGTTAAACTATCAAATGCGTCATAATCCTAAAGATCGTAAATGTAGGTCTGATTGTAAGAGAGGCTCTGACTTTATAAGCATTCCGCTATTGATGAAGTCTCCCGAATTTCTAAAAATTCAAAACCTAGAAGATAGTAACTTTGACCTAAATGATGTTCTATCTTCTAAAAATGTTGATTTTAAACTGACTATTGACGGTTGTGCTGAAAATGAGTTGGTACGTGCAGCTATTATCACCGTCAGTCCGGAAGTCTAAGGAGTTGGTTCCGATTTGGCATTTCTGAGTATTTACAGTAATGCCATGCCTTTGAAGTCGTTCGAAAACAATGTCTGGATGCTCTAGATGGAATTCTCTGTCTGGACTTGCTATGAGACAGTCATCAACATACGCATGTACCAAGTTAAGACCTAGGAAAACGTCATCGATGAACCTTTGGAAGGTTTGAGCAGCATTTCTTAGGCCGAAAGGCATTCGTAAAAATTCGTAGAGTCCAAAAGGAGTTATGATAGCGGTTTTTGGAATATCGTCAGTAGCCATAGGGATTCGGTTATAAGCCTTAACCAAGTCGATTTTTGAAAAGACAGTTGTACCTTTCAAGGTAGCTGTCAAACTGTGAATGTGAAGCAACGGGTAACGATCGGGAATGGGTTTTGCATTCAAACGCCAGTTGGACGCCAATCGTTGCTTTCCTTTTTAGAGACCATGTGCAAAGGCGATGTCCGTGGAATGTTCGACGGTCGAATGATTCCTAGCTCTATCATGTGGTCAAATTCGTTTTTAGCCAACCTCAGCTTTTCGGGAGCCAGTCGGCATGCTTTCGATAATACAGGTGGTCATGTGGTCGTGATGTGATGTGTAACATTGCTGGTTACACAAGGCAATTTCGGTTGCGGTTGGTATATCCTGGAGTACTTATCAAGTAATGGTTGGTAGAATGGGTCTATTGTGTGCTTGGGGGATAATCTGCAACCAGAAAAATAAGTTACGCAAACAGATAAATTAGTGTTTCCGTCTACTAGCCTTCGTTTGCGTGTATCAATGAGTAGGTTGTGATGTAGGAGGTCTATACCAATGATCGGCATAGAAACATCTGCAACCATGAAGATCCAGTGAATGCGTTTGTGTAAACCCACGTTAAGGTAAGCGTACCTTTTACCATATGTGGCGATCTGCTTTCCATTTGCCGCCTGTAAGTTTAAAACAGATTCGTAAAGCCGGTCGTAAGGATTTGCGGGAAGAAGGCTAACTTTTGCGCCAGTATCGACGAGGTAGCGAACTTTTGTGATCACATCTGTGATGTATAAAAGACGGCTATGTTCGCCGACTACGGTTGCAGTTAAAGCGTGCCGGCTGGGAAGTTTCCCGAATTGTTTTTCGTGTCGGTCAACTTGGAGTTCAGGTAATTGCAGGGTTTTCTGCGATTTCTGGAAGACTTCCCATGTCGGTTATGTTACGTCCAATTATGAGTTTTTGCCCGTTCCAACTATTGAAGTACTGGCCGTCGATATTCGCAAATTACGAACCCAAGTAGGCAAGAGAACCAAAACTCCAAATAAGATACCAAGTTTATTCGCAATTCACAAATAATCGACCAAAGTCTTTCTAACAACAATAATTATAACAATTACAAAACAAACCTTCAATTTTGTAGGTTCCCGGAGCAAAAAACTCCCAAATACCAAACCAATGACAAAAGAAACCAAAATGTCCGAAAGGAATGATATAAACAAACAAGTCCAAAGGTTAAGTAAAACAAACACATCCAAAAACACAGTAAATTTGATGTACAGTAAAAAGGTTTTAGTCAGCCAAATGTCTTTAGTTCTCCCGTAACACTCCCGACCAAAAGAACCTTGGTTCTTTTCACAGACAAGTAAATAGGTAGCAGGAAGCGAAGTATATACATCACAAACAATCAACAACAAGCGTTCAACACACTAACAACCTCGTGATCCCTAGGACTTACACCAGTACGCCTAGGGATCCGAGTAGCTACCTACCGTCTTAGTTCAAGAAGACACAT
>NC_031495.1:31238184-31266670 GCF_000237925.1 Schistosoma mansoni
CAGCCAAATGTCTTTAGTTCTCCCGTAACAGGTTATGATACCAGTACCAGTCGGGATTATCAGTCTCTCGTCATCTGGAGACAGATCGCGTGCGCGAAATGCTTCTTCGCAGAGTTCGCGACCGGTTACAGTCATTATGAAATCGAAGGAAACGTGTCAGCGTATGATGTAGATCCAAAATGTCATTCTGTCTCTCTTGAGGTCTTTGTTTGACTGAAAATACCTCGGCATTAGAAGCCTTTGTGAATTCTAGGATGCGGTCGGCAGATGAAGCCGGCTCGTCTAAAGCGTTGTTTCGAAACGAGAACTGCTTGCACCTGTTGCGTAAGTTTAGACAAGAAAAGTTGTTTGAATAGGCCTTCGTCGAAAGGTCTTTGGCCGATAACTTCTCTCATCCTTAGCAGCATATCTGTCGCAGAGCCACGCTGCAGGTCGATACTATTAAGGAGTTGATCTAACCTTTGTTGACCGGTTAGATCTCCGCGTTTAAGAATCGACCGTTTCAGAGTAAACATACTAAGTGCTACGTTCCTGTTGAAACCGGGCGGTAGTGCCTTTACAACTGCGAGGAACTGTGTGCGTGATTCAGTAACGCCGTGCTCGTAGAAGTCGGCTTCTGCGTAGCAGAACTAGTCATTGATGTTGTCTGACCAGAGGGGCATTAGTTGAAACGAAGGCGGGGACATATTCTTTAACTTAAATACTCTGGGTGTTTGCTCCGTCATAATGAGAAATCAAATATCAGAATGAACGGGGAAAAAATATCACAATGTATAAAAGTTAAAATAAAGCAATGGTTTATAAGATTCCGAAAGGGAACAGACTCACAGTTTATAGGTTGGTGTACCAGATCACGTCGAGCTCACCAATGAAGATACCACAGGTATTATAGTTTGAAAACACTTTATCAGTGACACCTATAATTGGATCGCGCCCAACCAGTGAAACCAAAAGTTAGAAGCGAGGGGGTTGGAATATATATTCGATAGATTCTCAATATATCGAGGAATGACTGATCTAATCTGGCTAGTGATTACAGGAAACGTTGCGCACGCCATTCCAAACCGTGATCTGGTGCGGATGCATGACCGAGCGCCTTCAGCTAGGTGAGTCCATTAAAACTAATGTGGTCAGCATCTAATGTCGAACAATTACAGAACTATCTATTTTGGGGGATTTATTTACGTCTACAGGATGAAGAAAGCATGGTAGATGCATTTCTTGTAACATTGATTATTTTAGGAACTGACCTATAACAATAGAACTACGATATCGTTAATACACCTAGGTTCCTGCCTGGAGGTATTGGTGGTCCACTGCTACTAGACACGGAAGCCCGTTAAGCGAAAGCCTCTTCTATTCCGTCCACAACCATTTGGTATCAGGCGCAGTTTTTAAACGTATTTGGAACCCTACGATAACCTGTGTCGATTATCTAATTATCCTAACAACACACTTGTTATTATTGATTGTGGTCACTCGCTTTCATTCCTAGATGTAAGTGCACTCTCTATGGTTACTGAGTCGACTTATAATCTGTTTGATAAAAAACGAAAAGTATGATCTCTATATTATCCTCTCAAACTCACCTCATAGATGGATGAGATTTTCGAACATTTCCATAAAGTGTTTGAAGATATGACCTTTTCAGGGTTCTTTACTCGTAAGTTCTGGGCAAGAGTTCTATTGTTTTAATATAAAAGCAAAGTTCAGAAATCAGTCACCACGTGATGAAATGCTACGCCGACCGGTATGTCTTGTATTTATAACACTAACATATTTAAGGAGAATGAATCAAATTATTCTCAAGTGCCGGAGCCGTGGATGCCTTTTCCATTTCATGGCGACTTGGTCAAACCAGATATGATGGATAGAGAAATGTTCAATGAGACTTTGGTAAGTCTATAAGTTGGGATTCGGATGACATTGATGTTTGTTAAGTAGAAATAAGATACTTCATCTCGTATATAATAGTACGTTCCACTCTTTCCGATTCGCCTGTGTTCAGGCTCATGAGATCTATGGATATGTACATGGCGGCCCCCTTCACCAAACCAGTGATGGACGCAAGTAGACCATATTGCCATCAGTCATTTTTGGAGAGGCTGACGTAGTGGTTGAGACCAACAGTAACTCAGTCACTATTAACCAGTTGAGAAAAGTAATTTGAAGATTCTGAGGACAGCAGATATATTTATCCGACTTTTGTAACTTTTCATATGTAAATGAGGAGTAAATTATGATCCACCAACGACCAAAATATTAGTAGGTTTTATGCAATGTGTAAACCAAGGCTAGGTATCTAAATCATTTCTAATTTACGGAAACAATGAGGTAAGCAGTTAGTATAAAGGATTGTTTGTTATCTATGGACTACATATAGTGGATTGTTTGGGGTTGTTTCCTCAACCATAGAGTCCTCCTTTCAAACCCATTCCGTCTCCTTTTCAGTTACGAAACGTAACAGTACCATCGAAATCATGAACTGACCTAAGGAAGACCACCATTGAAAACTTGAAAGCACTAGACGACCGTTTCTTCCTAGTGTGGGACTTGTGAGCAGTGCGCATCCAAAATTTGCAAGGGGAAATCGAACTCAGGGTTTTCGGTCTCGCGCGCGAATGCTTAACCTCCAGACCAATAAGCTAGTAAGCAGCAGTGTTAATGTCTGAATTCAATCAAGTCACGATGTTGCACGACCATCTTCAATTGTTTTCAGTGAAGAATTGCCTCATTTTTGACACCATTTAGCTCCACTGCTCATAGCTTCTCAATAGAACTCCGGGAATTTCCTCTCAAAGCTAGTCACTAGTGAGCACATAATAATTATCAGCATAAACTTCAATGTTTCCCAACCATTATCGCACGCCGACATCCCATTCGCTGTTGCTAGTCACCACGACAACTCAGGCGAAGTAGTTTTTATGCGAACTGCTTTTATTCTTTATTGTTCTCTGAGTTGACTAATGTAAGCTTCTGTGCACTAATTGTTCCAGATGACGACGCAGAAATACGGACTTTCAACGCTTGGTAGTCTTCGTAGCTTTCAAACAACTCTTTCGAACGACAGTATTGAAGTAACTGTCAGTTACTATCCAATCAGGAGTTGTACTCTCCATCCTAGAATTGCCATATTCACAAAGTTAATTCATAATCTTATTTTGAGTTCTCAAAAGAACATCGATTCTTCTAAGGAACAGGTTGAAGATGCTTTGACTGTCTTAGTAGAAGACAAATTGCTGGAATTCAGAGTAAATTTTCTCCATAATCATATTCTGGGTTCCAAATATTTCTAATAATAGTGTAAGGATTCAAGTTTAACAAGTACGTGAATAAATGATTAAATGTATCGAAAATATTTGAGGTTACTCCAAGGCTTTTTCTTTTTCTTATAGTAAAAAGGGAAATATCAGAAACTGCTTTATGTCTCAAGTCTAAATTTACTGATAAATTTACTGGTACATCTCAAAATACGTTTTGTGTTCCTCTACAGCGAGGGAAAAAAGTCCGAAACTCCCAGTGAGGTCGTATTGAATTGTTAAAAACTGATTAATACCTCTTTGTCCTTCAGATTAGTTCTTGGTATAGGTATTAGTTTGAGAATAGTGCAAAATCCATTGCAACGTCACCTTCAGGCTATCACTGTTCTTCATGTTGTTTACATTAGGAACTTAACTGTTTTTGGTTGTACCAATATTCAGCCGACATAAGTTGTTATAAAACTTACAGTAGTTGGAGTCCTAGTAATTGTATATCGAGTTCGTAATCGTGACTTTTATGTTCCTCTACCGATCCAGGACAAACTGTGCGGCATGTTACTTAAACATGCTTTGTTTCTTTTCTCTAGTTGATCGTAGTTAATTATTCACGAAGGTGCCTACTGTCCTACATGGTTACTTGCTCCAGTAAATACAGACCGTTTCTGCTACCTTGACGTGGTGGTCGGGCTTGCCTATCGTGATGAACCAATCGAGCTATACTGGCTGGAACAATCGTTCCTCAAGGTCCTACCATGCCAGACTGGTCGGTTGAAGAGCGGTAAGACTAAAAGCAGCAATCCCAAGGTCCGAAGTCGTACTGCCGACTGTACAGAGGTGTGACGGCAGTAAGGTTTTTCCTTCAGACAACCAGCATAACAGCGATGCTGCCTTCCCACAAGGAGGGGTGGGGTTAAAAAAGGTCGACCCTAAAAATGCACACCTCGCCTTATCCCATGGATTTCCGTCTCCGGCGGTAAGGTCCTTTGAAGAACGGAGCTAACGTGTCAAAAATCCCCCACAAAAAGGCCGTGCGTGACCGGCCTCAAGCAGTTGTCCCTTGGGCACTGCGGTCACGCTCCCAGGTCGTTAAGACCAACACTAATCCGGCTTCTTTTTCAGGTCCCTCAAGAAATACCCTTCCACGGTGTGGGCAGCCGGGAAGTGATAATAGCCCTAATACCCGTAGCAGCACACGGGACCAAGTTGGTCACTTTCAAATCCTTCCTACTCCTAATAACTCTCTTATCTCCACGACTAACCCTTCTCACGTCCTTTTATCACCTCGCACCGCTAGGGCAAACGACTCAACTGGCCTTCAGCCACACTTCAGTTACCCACGATCCCCAGTCGTCCTGAATGACAAATTGACGTAAGTCCTCCAACTCTCTACGAGGTTGAAAAAGCTATAGGAAATCTGAAACGAGGGAGAGCGGCAGGCCCTGACAGGTTTACTCCTGAGATTTTTAAGAAGGGTGGTCCAGTAATAGCAACGAGATTGACTGAGGTCTTAGGTAGAATCTGGGAACTGGACGTAATTTCATCTGACTGGTCCCAATCACTGATTGTGCCAGTCTATAAGAAAGGACAAAAGTCCTCCTGTGACAATCACAGAGGGATCAGTTTGACTAATATAGTGTCTAAAATATTAGCTTCAATAATACTAGGTCGCCTAACCAAAGCTCGTGAAGAGCAGACTAGAGAAAACCAGGCTGGTTTTCGACCTGGACGTGGTTGCATATACCAGATATTCACCCTACGTCAGGTCCTAGAACATAGACATACATTCAGACGTCCCACAATCGTAGTATTTCTTGACCTTAAGGCGGCATTTGGCTCCGTTGATCGTGAGGTTCTATGGCAGTGTTTGTCACTGAAAGGAGTACCAAAAAAGTACATTAACCTCATAAAGGCTCTCTACTCGAACACAACTGGTCGAGTTAGAGCCTATGGCGAACTGTCATCAGAATTGGTTACCTCAAGTGGTGTTCGTCAGGGCTGTCCACTCTCCCCATTCTTGTTTAACTTTGTCGTTGACATACTTTTAGAGATAACACTTTCATCATCTCAATCTCCAGGAGATGAACTTTTACCGGGAGGCTCACTTGTTGACTTAGAATACGCCGACGACATAGTTTTATTTGGTGAAGACGCTGACAAAATGCAGAGTCTCCCGACCACTATAAGCAACAATGCAGGCATGTTCGGGTTGCGATTCTCTCCCTCGAAGTGCAAAATGTTACTTTCCTTAAACCTTAAGATTAAAATTGCTTCATAACGTTCTTCCTTCCTCTACTATATCCTTATATACAACCTATCTTTTATATACTACCACCACTAAATTAACTATTTCTATGAATCCGGTGTTCATCTTGTTGTACTAACGAGGTATGGCAACTTGGACCGATGCATATGTGTGCCTGGTCCTACGTTGTAGCTGACTGACTGACTGCATCGACACCTGAACTAATGATAGGGAGTGAAGTAGTTGAGAGTGTTGACCGCTCCACTTATCTTGGGAGTTTCATCAGTCCTTGTGGTCTGGTATGTGACGAAATCTCAGCACGAATACAGAAGGCTCGTCTAGCTTTCGCCAACTTGCGTCATTTATGGCGTAGGCGAGATATCTGTCTACCAACCAAAGGACCGGTTTACTTTGCAGCAGTTCGTTCCGTCCTACTTTATGGCAGCGAAACATGGCCGACAAGAGTAGAGGATATTCGTAGGCTACTAGTGTTCGATCATAGGTGTCTTCGAAGCATTGCTCGTATATCCTGGTACTACCGGGTAAGTAGTTCAGTTGTTAGGAAACGGGTACTAGGTAAGGATGGCAAATCGATTGATGAAGTAGTGAAACTTCATCAGTTGAGATGGCTGGGACACGTGTTACGTATGCCCAACCACCGACTGCCCCGACGTGCAATGTTTTATGGTGTAGGAGTAGGTTGGAAGAAAGCTAGGGGCGGCCAGACCAAAACATGGCATAAATCCATGAAGTCACTGACAAGTGGACTGAGCCATGTTGGTAGGTGTAGACTACCTGGTTGGGATTCGTGAGATGATAGCAACCGATGGTTAGAGACCTTGAATGACATGGCTCAAAATCGTTTGCAATGGCGAAGGTGTATCCACTCTTTGTGTTCTCCCAAATTCTAATCTTCTGAATTCCTCATGTCTCTATCTTTTTTCTCTTTCCAAATTTATTTCACTGTATTATACTCCTTCAATAACATCTTCAAACCCTAATCTTTCACATAATGCTTATACTCTTACTACTTCTACCAATATGGGATTTGAATCGACAACTTCATCTCTGTGCTAATGTATTATGGCAACTCGAACTGATGTACATACGTACGAAATTCTACGTTGTGACTGACTGATTGAAATACAGAGGTGCCTTGAAATTTTTTTTACTTTTTGATATACCATGACTAATTACCCATTGATTACTATTAAGATACCATCGAGCTTATCTTAAACGTCTACTGTGTACCAAGGGAACTTGCAAAATGTGCTGTAAGAAGGTTATTGTGAATAAAATTCTATTCGGACTATTGTGTGTCACGATAGTAGATGTTCTTAAAAATGATGACAGAAGTTTCGATAAGCTATCACCAAGAAAGTAAGTTCGTGAATATATATATATATATATGTTGTCAGATTCTACAATACACTCTACCATTTCAGTGGTTGTTCTTATAAAGTAATCTGAACAGTTAGTCAGCCTTTTTTTCAGCTTAAAGTATATTTTCTATTTAAACCATTTAGTTTATCTAAATACTCAAGAGGATTATTCTATTTGTCCACAATTAATTCATCTGATCCTTTTAACTCTAGAGGCAAATAGATCCTCCTGGTTTTAAAAAAGGAGACATTATCATTGATGGTCAACCAGCTAATGCCCCGTATGCTGAGAAGCGTGACTCATCAGTACGTAGATGGGTCAGTTCTTTCACCAGCAAAACGCTCATAGTGAATAACAGTGTAAGTCTCGATGCTTAAAACCAATTTATTTAGCATCATTATACTATATCTAATTCTCTAATACAGATTTCGTCAGTCGAAAAGTCTGCTGATATACGCCGAACTTCCCTGCCTATGAGTCACTATTGGTAACTTTTAAGCGTATTGGCTATTCATAGCCTAGTGTATCACTTGAGACTACAAGAGCAGAAAAATATAATCGCTCTTGAGATCAAATTAATCCTATAAGAAAGTAATACTGTTTGAAGAAATAGTTGGCTAGTTCTGAATATAATTTAACTAGAAACAAGTTATAGTAAATTTAAATGTTATTCTAAAAACTCCATCTTCGACATTGTTTGGTGTAATAATTGTTCCATTTTCTAATTAAGACCTAGGAGACACACTAGTCACGTTTAGTTGTACTTATTATTTATTTATACCTGTTGCCCCCAATGGAATGTAGGCTGCCGACCATCATTCTCCAACCCACTCTGTCCCAGGTCTTCCTTTCTAGTTCTGTCTAAGTGTTTTTGATTTGACTTATTTTTTCTGGTCGGCGTTTTTCTAGCGAGTTATTTTTCTACGGGGTGGAGTCGCTAACTCCATGCCCAACCCTCCTTTATCCGGGCTTGGGACCGGCAGTAGCCCCAGGTGAAGTTTTAGTTGTACTTAGTTTTATAATTCAGTTCTTGAACGTAGAAATCTAACCGTTTATGCGGATATCCTTCTACCTCATCAGTTATGTGTAAAGTTTCGTCAGTGATTTTATTGTTTACTTTTGAAATTAGTAAGACCTTTGGCTGATGCAGTCAAAGTTATGTTAAAACTCATCTCAACATGTACTTTTTTGGAGATTATAGGAAGTGAAAGAGTTACAGAAAAGAGTGGTTCGTGAACCAGATGGCACTGAAGTTCATACCACGATCGAACGGTCATCTGATGGGGAAAAGAAACATGTTGTCTATATGAGACCCGATGATCAGCAGTCCCAAGCTGAGGATAGTAAAGGTGAGAGACCCTTAAATATATTGTCCTCAAATTTCAATTTTCACTTGAGTGCTTTAGTATGTCCAACTTCCTTATGCAAATTAGTAATCATACCATGTTGGTTGCTTTATAGTCGAGTATCTGTTAACTCGCTACGCAGTCTGATTTGTGATATTTGTGTTATCGGATGGTCAACTAAATGATCATAAAGTCGAATGATCTAAATATGAAGTCTCGTCCATGCACTCTTTCAGTTCACATGGTTATTTAATTAGTTGGAGTGATTAAGATCCTAAAGAGGACAATCGTGATGTGCCAAACACTCTGTAACTTTAGTTTACTAGGGAAAATGTAATTTCCAACACTGCCTAGTGGAACCGTTAGGCTACGCGTAACGGTAAAATGGTTTACGATATATTCCAAAAGTACCTGGCAGTATATTTTCTACTCTCCACGATGTCAGTAACATTGATCATTTAATACAAATATGGGATAAGACGAATTTATTTGAACACATAAATATTGGTGCAAGGGGGCATTAGATATATATGAGTCAGGATAAGACAAAAGGACAAGTCATTCCTCGCAGTTTTGAAAGGTGGGTGCTTATCAGTTTTCACTGAGACAATTTCTTGTGAGCAACTTTCACATTGATAATCCCGCTACGCAGCGATTTTCTCACCACAACTTAAGTTTGGTGTCGAATTATCTTAAACCTAGGGATTTTTGATTGGAAATACTTAAATCACATCTACCTGAAGTTTGTGCTGATGATGTCGTTAGGAAGGATGGTGATAGCTCCACGACCAAACCATCCAACTCAGAGAACAAAACTGAATTAACTTCATATACGCCTTATCAAAGTTGTCTTTATTGATGTATTACCACTAATAATCTTGCGAAACAACCTTAATTGCAATTTACGTCACTCAAATTCCGTGCAAAGTATTTAAAGCAACTCTGTCCGGTGCCATTTTCACCTTGAGAGGTTGACTATTGAAAAGCTTCACCTTAGAAGCACCTAACGAGCACACAAAGGTGCCGCAAGACAGGTGAATATTTGGTTGCGACAGAGGTTTACGCTCTTATCCCGAAGCTGTGCTTAGTATTTGAGGTCTAATTTAGATATTCTAGTCTTGTTGAATGAAAGTAAATTCCAATCCGTTAAAAACCCTATTAAATATTTTACCGTTTATAAGGTTAAATCCTTTCGGATAGGAAAATTTGTATGTTCAAGAACTACTTTCCACAACTTCATTAATATTTAAACGACGGCTGCACTGTACCGCAAGCTACTAATAAGTCTGGCAGTTTACTTCAATGACAAATTTTGACCCGTAGCATAATTAAGATGCATTGATACGTTATCCTGTTAGGCACCAGGTCGTTGAGCATTTTAATTTCTAGACAAACTGTCTTGGTGTTTATTGCAGATTTACTAATTATGGATCCAAGCGTTCCATCCATGAAAGAATACCAGTCAGAAAACAAGTCTTCAGGAATTTTTGATACATTACGGCGTTGGTATAACGGGAATTAAATATCCGGATGTATGAACATGTTACTTTTTATTTGATTTCTAAAGTTCTAGTATATAATTTCCTTAAATTATCACAGTTCTTTATCTTTGTAAAGGTGAGTAGTTCAGTAACTTTTCTATTAAATCAACATGTGAAAGAAGCATGCGTCGGCAACAATAACGTCTCAAACCTAAAGTATCCAGAGCATCGCCTTCAGCATATTCAGCTTGAAGCAAACCAATGTAGCTTTCCCACTTGTCACCAACAACCTTTCCACACGTGAAACAACGTATTGGTATTATCATTGTTAACTATATTTGAAAATAAAATGTGTAGAAGTAAAATATTAGAGTCAGGATGTGTAGAAACATAACTGGGTTCAAATAATCTATTGACTTTGCACTGTAGTTACTCAGTTAAGGATATATGTATACTTAATACTGAGATCATGCAGTTAGTCGTGGTGAAGAAATACCTTAACTCCCTTATTATTTAACTATTAACTAACAATTCTTTAAGTGGCAATCCATACATATATGTAGTTTACGTCACTTATGATTAACTGAACTATTGAAAGGTTCCTTTTTATAATTACGAAACTAAACACTGAGTATGATGCACATATCTTCTATAAGCAGTAGGAGTGGCAACAGAAATATCAAAAATGAAAAATTTAGCCACAAATACTCACTAGTGCCCTAGATCAACATAGTAAGAAAAAAGTTACTAGGTTAAAATGCAATGGTCGCGCGAATGTTGTCATCAGTAATGGCTAATCGTGAACAAAGTGATCCCGAAGAACATATTAAAACTCAGGATCCAAAGGGGGAAATGATTAGGGACTTAGTGCTGATACTGTCGACGTAAAGCTATCTTAATGGTTCTTCAACATATGGCCAGGGATGTCTCAAAGACCATAACCAGGTCGTGTATCCACGTACAAGATATAACTCAACAGTCAACAACTGGTTAGAAAAAAGTCATGTCTTGGCTAATTAAATTAAGCAGATTTCAGTATATTGTATTAACAGGGATAAGTAGCGTTCCAGGGTTTGTATATAATTTGATCAATAAAAGTCCACAGGTGATTTACCACTTGGAATACTTATTTACCGTCTCAATCTAGTTTCAAGTGAATACTACGAAGAAAGTTTCTTGGAGAATAATATTACTTTATCTTGTTAGCATTTGTGATACAATAGTATATCACTTAGTTCTGTACCTTTGACAACATGTGAAACGAGTTTTCGCTATCTATAGACGAAGTTATTGTAAATATGTGATTTGTAATCTGTAATGCCGTCCAGGTATCCAAATCATAGGGAGAGCCTTCTTGCACACTACCAGCTAGTAAGTATAGTCTACAAGTTCTAAAATAATATTCAGTACATCATAGTAGGTGAGACCAACACATATCGCGCTATAGTTGCCTGCGGAAACTAAGAGTTAATGTGGAGAATTAGCGTAAAATCGTGACTACTCAACGTATTTATAGAGATAATCAACTTAAAAACATCTGATTCCGGTTGGTCAACTAGTGTCATCTCTGCTGATCAAACAAAAACTTACGTCATATCTAATATAAACGCCAGAGGTGCGAACGCTCACAGGACTCCGAATTGTGATGTTGAATTCGGACAAGTTTTATATTTTGATCGAAGTCTTTAAATAAAGGAGATTGGTCATAGTCATGTAAAGCGTTGTTACCAAGTACTTATTAACTCATTCGTAAACGAAAATTAACATTTATATGACGACGAAAATTACGTTTAGTTACTCTAGAATTTACTTAATTCAGAGGTCTAATATTCAGTTCTTACCATGGGAGACCAATTAATGTTGCTCATTGTCTGTATTTATAAAAAGTAAAAACGTACTCGATTTCTCGATAGGTGTTTTATAACCGGTTTTTTATGAGCTGCTCTTAACTTTTTAACATATATTAGCTTATTCTAGGGAATATACGGCACAAGGATAGTTAATATTCTTATGAGGAGTGGTTTCATAAGTCACATAATTGAGAAGTTAAGGTGGAAGCAACGTTTGATGCTATTACAAGTCTATATCCTCAACAATGCATAAATTCACATCTTACAGTCTTACAATTAACGTGTAAGGGTCGATGATACTAACCGGGCACTTGGATAGAATCAGTCGAGGTGATCTTCGAATGTGTTGGGAGGGTTATTTTAATATTTCCACTGACAAAATGTCAATACAAAGGATACTTAACAATTAAGATTAAATAAATTGCTAAGATATTGGCTTTCTTTCACAGTGGAAGTCACCGAAGTCTCATAATACACCTAACTTACTAGCAGCAAAACTTTGGGAATACCGTTCTATCGCTCTCGGGATTTGGCAGCGAATCTCACTACACTACATTAGGTTACTACTACCAACACTCCTAGTTAGGCATATCTGCCTTGACTGTCAGTTTTCCTGTCTTAGTTTGGTTGTTCAAGACTATTTTTATGTAAAGGGATGGGAGTGCAACTCTTTGAGACCAGTTTATACCCACTTCTAATGGTAATGTAAATTTAAAAGTCCTGTGATGCTAACATGTCAAAAAGCAGCCTACAAGAGACTACCTAGGACAGGTTTCATTTAGTACTCAGAAATATATGAACCATCAGACGACCGCCCTTCCGAAGGAAATTTTTACATCAAACAATTAGTATTTTTGAGAACTGACTGACGTTAAGTGTTTCGACTACTGTAGTGATATCGTAAGGGAAAAAGCAGTGAGCCAGCAAATTGCATTACAAATATACTGACAGATCACCTGCGATATATAGTCACATGGACCACTTCTGATTATTTACGTGTTAAGAGCTTGACTACAAAGAAAACACGATATTAAGGGTATATGGTTTTACTATGGGAGGGGCTGCTTAGGATGAGATGAATGCAGGCGTTTCCTGTGTAACTAATCTAAGGTTCTAAAAGTATGGGAGTTTGTACTGGATGATTGTTAACCAGTAGACCAGAAATTGCAAAGACTTTCAAGGACAAAGTGAAACCGTTATGCCAGTCAGTAGTCCCAAATAATGCGTTTGATGTAAATGGAACCTACTTTCCAGAACTATTAAGTGATGATGGTAACGGACTAATTAGTCTTGAATATCTAAGATACGTAGGGGGGATTCAGGATAAGGTGAGTAACTAAGCACGAAATTTAGGTGTAAAAAAAGCTATTGGGGACGAACGGTGCGTACCCGAGGGTTCTCCTGTAGTTACTGACTTACCAGAAGTATGGAGCTGCAAAGCATTCAGTTCTACTATTTTTTTTGGGGGGGGGTTCCCCCCTCTTCATGTTTTACCACGGAATCTTACGGTACGAGAATACTATGAAACCTTGTCTTCTGGTTGTTAAATGTGAATTAAAATTAATCAGACAGACGATAGGTCTATGATTACTGAGAAAAACGACAAACATAGTAGTCATGGTTCTGTAATGTTCAGACTTAGATAGGTTTGGATCTAGCATGAAGTTACTTTGTGTGCTAGAGGATTGTGAAATCTGGATAAAAAGTGAGTCCACAACTAAGTAACCAAACAGGATGCACTTACGTTTAAGAATGAAAGCAATCAACAAAAATTAAAAATATAAGCTTGGAATTGAGACACGAGAAGTCTGTAGCGTAACTTTTTAAAAGTGTGGTTTCATCAACAGCAAGAGGTTTTTCCAATATTAAGGCTGCTGAAAAAGTATTAGCGAACGAGGTGGAGACACACATGACAGTACTCGCTCTGTTAGATACACAAATCGATATGAAGTCGCCTCAAATACTCTCAGTATCGATTGACTTATGTGGACCAAAGGAGGAAAGAACGACTCCAAGAGGTATGTCCGACATAAAAGCTCGAGAAAGACAGTTTCTTCCGACCCCTGCCCTCCAAATGGTAGCGAGAAGAAAACGCCTATAAAACCTAATCGCAAGACTATGTCTGTTTCTAGCCTGAAAAACAACATGACCGTCCAAATCGTCGATAATCACTCAGAATCGCACAGCGTGTTTGACGTGACTGTGGTTGCTACTTCAAAGACAGTTGATAAATTGGTACAAATCGAGAACACGAAACAATATTTTATTAAAGAAAAGCCAACCCCCACACCCCAAAAAAGCTAAGACATAAAGACTGGTCATTGTGACAGGTCAGTTGCCTTTCATAGAGTCAAGGAGAGTGAAAGCTTAGAACCCAGAACTCGTTTTGAACATGATATTGAGTTGATAAAAGAGCTACTAAAGCAGATAATACCTCAGAATATCCCCGTAGTCACCTTCCTAAATGTTTATAGACTTAGTAGCCAAATGGAATTGAAACAGAATCAAACCAGGCTGCTAAAAGTAGCAGTATAAATCTCCCAACAGAAGGGACTTAATACTACAGAATGGACATGAACTAAATTGGTGAGGAGTTTAAGTCCATAAAGACTTGTTGCTTACGGACCGTATAAAAAGGCGAGCTGAAAAAGAACTAATACTAAACTCAGATTTTGGTCAGGAGGACGTTAAAATTGCAAATGTTCGCGTAGTGACGCTTCGACAAAGAATGGTGCCCAAGCCGCGTTGGGTGCAGCAAAAAGCCCTTTAAATGGTCTTCGAGTCCGTCACACAAACTCCTGGAGCTTACTCAATAAGTGATCAGAGCCAGGTGTGCAGATAAACTCTACCAAGCCGGATATAATTGCAGTCACACAAACTTGGCTGATGCAATCTGTAGACAGTAGGGAACTTGATTTTGAAGGTTTCACGCTAGAAAGAGCCGACAGAATCCAAAAGCGCAAAGGAGGCGTTGCTCTATTCATTAGAAATTCTATCCCATTTGCCATTATTGATAATGTATCTCGTGAGAGTGGGGCGTATGGGTTAGTTAGTTGTCTTTTGGAATGCAGAGAACAAGAGCTACTGATTGGTTCGGTCTACCGCAGTTCAGACTGTGACGTGAGTGAGGTCTTGCTAGACGGTCCCAATAATTGGTCACACAGTAGTCGATGTCTAATTCCAGGAGACTTTAATGCACCCACAATAGACTGGAAGAATCTGAGGACTAGATTGTCAAAACATTCCTTCGAACAGAAGCTATTTGACACGTTTATCGCATGAGCAGCATGTGGAATAAGCAACTAGGTACGACCCGGACTCCGAATCATCCTTACTAGATCTGATATTAACCCTTTATGAAGATGACTTTAAAAACCTCAATTTATTTAAACACATAAACACTGGTACAAGGAGGCACCAAATAGATATGAGCCACATAAATCATTCGATTTGTGTGAGGGCTGGGATACTGCCCTGATCCCCAGACAGAAGCAGGTGGTTTTCTTAAGGGGCCACACCCGGAGCCTTTGACCCAAAGGTCTAATCCACAAGGCAGTGGAGCAGCGTCAGGAGATGCACTCCATGGTAGTCGGTGACAAACGATTGGTTCATGCGTCGTTTGTTCCTTCAGGATCCTGGAGCCCATGTGCACCATTGGTTTGGAATCAGGGTTTTCTAACTATCCTAGGTGGACCCTCCATGTCCACCAACCCGGTTAAAGCGCCGGACATTTGCTTTTCGTCTTCTCAACTTCGCAAACTACACCCAAGCCTCGAGAAGGTAGTGAGTAGGACATGCCACTCTTAGGTAAAATTGATCATGCAGTTCTAGTCTTTGATTTCCATATAATTGTCGAAAATGAGCACGCATCTACCCAACCCAGACCTAACGTCTGGAAAGTTAGGTATACGAGATATTATTCACTCGGCATCCGCAGTAGATTGGACAATAGACAGAGTCCCCAATTGAAACAGCTGGGGTTGTATCCAGAAATTTGTACATAAGTTACTGCACCGCACATCCCCTGGACTACACAAAAGGATCCGAGAAACTACCCACCATGGTTCATTAGAGAGGTTCTCACCCTTCATCTCGAGAGGAGAAGAATGTTGGAGAGATTTAGGTTACTGTGCACTAATGAGACAAAACCTCAACATCGAGAAGCCCAATATATTTGTGACCATCAAAAAACCCGATGTCTTTGGTTTGTTAAATGAGCTTGATATAGGCTAATTCATGGGACCGATGAAATGCACCCTAGATTACTAGAGGAATTGGCTAATCCTCTCGCAAATCCCCCACGCATATGTTTTAACTTATCTGTAGTTCAAGGTAGATCACCAAAAGACTGGAATAATGCTACAGTAAGTCCTATCTTCAAAACAGGTACGAGACACAAACCTGAGAATGGTCGACTCGTAAGCCTGACAAGAGTAGTTGTTAAGGTTTTAAAAAATTTCACTCGGAAGTCGTTAAAGTATTTCGACGAAAACCGGATTCTTTCTGAGAAACAGCGTGGTTGTAAAACAGGTTATTCTTGTCTCATTAACTTATTAGTAGCCCCTGAAAGTTTGTCACGCTTAAAGATCAAACGTTACCCGTAGAAATAGCCTACGTTGACTTCAGCAAAGCTTCTGATATAGTTCCTCACGTTCTACTAGACCTCTGAATAATATTCCGTGTATTATCACACTGTAATGTTGATTAGTACTCCACTAGCTCGATCAATTCTAATAACAGGTCATCTATATCAATCATTAGCCACGATAGTTTATTAGCAAGGTTTAATTGTATTTACATGCTTCAGCGAAATAAACTATTAGAATTAAGGAAGTGAAGGAGTACTTGGGCTCTATTGTTTTGGCATATACATAGTTGTTCAAGTTCAACCATTAGCCAATCAACGTAAGCTGTTAAAGGCATACATTCTTCGATGTTGCGCGGTATATATATTTAGTGATATCTCATTCCTTTTTCTCGCGAACTGTTTGTTTGCACGAGCAGAGTTTATCCAACATTCCCTCCTTCCTCTTTTTTCAGCACGAATTAAATGGACGAAGAGCCGCAGATGAGAATGATGAAACGAACTTTCGATAGCAAGTTATTTATTGCCGTGCAACTCATGATTCGTCAGAGTAAGGAGAGACGGTCGGAAGCTTTTGGATGCAGCAGGCCATCAGATGGTCGTGTATTAGCGGGAAGATCATGGATTTTAGACTCCTGGCCAGTCGAGCCCAAGTGTCACAACTATGTCACTAGGGTAGAGTGAGCTGTAGCTGCAAATAAATCCACAGCACAAACATTTTTGCAGGTCTTAAACATTGATGCTGACCTCATTAGTTAAGCCGAGCACACCATGGACAAAGGTGTTCGGTCGAAATTCCGCACCGAACTACGGTTAAGTAGTACATTTCGCGCATCCTTCGTAACAGTTAATTGGCCGACATACTATAATTAGACGCAACGCCTGACTTCTTCGAAGAGCATCCCACGTAGGTCAGTTACGCTGCTCAAGTGGAAATCAGCGTTAGCACGGCAGCACCAGTTTTTAATGATGTCAAACTGGGATAACATGCCTTGCAATCTCAATAAAAGGTCAGGAATATGTTTAAGCATATTATGAAAAAATTACAAGTATGCTAAACTTTCGAGAATATAATAATACATCACATCATATCATAAATGTGACCACGAGGATCATTTGTAATTTATAAGTGTGATGTTTAAAAAGTCTCTCATTCACTGGAAAAGCTTTATCCACTATAATTTTAACCTGGAGGAGTTCAAACTCATTCGTTAAGAAGCGTGTTCTTGAAATCTACCAGAAAACAGTCAAATTATGTTCAGTTGTTTGCGTTTCCTAGTTTTATAGAAAATCGAGAAAACACGAAATTACTTACGAGACATTTTACTTTTGATCTATCCCATAAAGACAGTTGTTAGACTTAATCTTACTTTACTCTTCTGAACTCTACACAATGAAACTATAACGGATTGTGATAGTTTAAAATCTGCTTAAAATAATAAATATGACCTTTGAAATCAGGACATAATCACAATGATCTCGAAAACCTCGAGTTAATTAAGGTCCTCTTTCTCTATTATACGTTGTGTGAGTTCCAAGACTAAGTTGTCGAAAATTATCTGGCAAACAAAACTGCTTCACGGCACTGTAATATGAAACATCATCCTATTTAATGGTCTTAAAACCAAGCAAATCAGAAATTAAGAACGACCGGATGCATGATTTTACACAATTTCGTTGAGATATTTGCTTCACTCCACATAGGTCCCTCTATCTACATTATGTTGTGAGATCCACACTGCTCATGTCTGTCGAATCACACTGTTGCTATTTTCATGGTACCATGGGTGTTATTAATTGTACTGTTAGTTTCAGTTGCTGTAAGAGGTTAGCCGATTCCCTCGTTATCAAGCTTTTATGTTGGTAAACGTCTGTTATAGCCTTATAATATGTCGATGGCAGTGTGTCATTTTAGTGCACGATGCTTAACGAGCATGAAGTACCAGAACCTGGTATTTGATTAAAAATAGCAGTAATAAAACTGATCCGAAGAGTCTTGAAGTTCAGTTTCGACACAAGTAAATGAAATGACCCTGTTTTCGCAATCGAACAGCGCTGCCTGAATTGGTTTGATTGATACTTCAAATTTCCTGGCAGATTCTGACCAGATTTATTCCAATTGTGATGCCTGTTAGATCCCCAAATTTTAGATTGTGAGTGGCAAAACTTTCCAAGAGTAAGGTCGATTGTTAGTTTGTCTTCGAGCTTTTGCATCGAGTCTATTGGCCTAAGCTCAATTTCAATATATAGCTTTTCCTTTCCTGTAGATATTTGTTTGAAAGAATCCCGAGTAATTCTTGATTCCTGGTGTAATATTACTCCTAGAAGAAGGAAGAAAATTGATAACATCCATAAATGTTATGTTTTAATTCAGAATTGCATCGAAAATTATGTATCTACACTTTCTTTTGATATTCGGGTGGGAGGTCTCTGTGATCTGTTATGGAGCAAGTGGCCACTCACTCCTATGTGGTCTTAATTATACTCCTGGCAAGTTGTCCCGATAACATTAATTTGTAAGCAACTGCTTTGTATGTAGGATGGATATGCGTTACCTGGGTCCAAAATAGATTGCTGACTGACGAAACGGTTCCTCAAGTAGAGAAGAGGATCTTCTTCACTAGTTCTAGGCTCATGTTAGTAATTAGGAACCAGTAACCACGAAGCCGCTTACATGTCGCTTCATATCCTATGCGCCGATTTCGGAGTTCATGACTTTTACGCGTTGTTTTTTGTCTTCCTACTGGTTTCTCCCTCCAATTTAACAATATTTATTAGCAAAAAACACTTCGTTCCTGGTGGGATTTCTATTAATTTGACGCCTCATCATTGGAATGAATGTCGTACACATGGTGAATTAGTTTTCATGCTTTACACCTCTTTTCGTTCATTAACGTTCATATCGTAGCTCTTAACAAATATTGGATTCGATCCTGAAGTAGAGGGTTTTACATATAATAAGTTAAGTTACAACAGAAGCTGTTCAATTAATGCAAACCTTAGTTATATCCACATTTCTTCAAATTTTGTCCAGGCCATCTAAAAATCACATCATCTCTCCTGGTGCCAATAGCAACTGCAAAAGATCTAAATCCATCACTAAGGCGAATAATATGAAGACTTATAAACACACTGATCGGTCCGCATCGTACTTTGATCTTTCTTCAGCTACACTAGACGTGCACCACTTACTTGGGCATGCTATGTCACGACCTTGCATCTTGCCTATGGTAAACAAGAGCAGCCACGAAGCGTTTGAATCGACGTCATTTGGTACTTCTTGCGGTCCACTCAAAAGCGTTACACGTTGTGAGCAACTTTTAGCCAGTGTGACCGACCCCAAACACTCCGAAAGTACACAATCAGCCACCACGTGTAGCGGCCTATAAAGTACACGTAAGTCTGTTTACAATAGCAAGCCCAGTGATTTAGATCTCGACTACTCACACAGACATATGCTGCATCCCTCAACTACGTACGCACAAGGTGACCACCCGATAGGCACTCGAAACAAGCCTGTACAACCATATCGACCCTAAGAATCGAGATATAAACTCCACTTCTTTCATCAGTGGTAGTTCTAAGAGCGGTCAAATAGGATTAGCCTCTCCCAAACTACTCCACACTTATTACCATACAAATATCTAATCAGTGTACGAAAAATCCTGATCTCGAAATTATAAAAAAAACACTGAGAAAGTAATTCATCATATACCACTTAAAGTGTTGAAAAGACCATAGTGTATGCATAATGCCACTGTGTATAATATACCTGATAGTGCGAAATTAAAGTCTGTTAAAATACTCTGCCATAAGAGTGTGGGTTGTCACAACCTTGTTGTGTAACATAAAGATTACTTGAAGCACAGAATAAAGCTTCTTGTCCAATTCTCTTTCCGTTCTGTAGTATCACGAGCTAATCACTTGTTTAATGGTCAGTCGTTGCTGAGGCTTATTTCAACGTATAAAATGATTAAAATAATCCATGATAGGACTACTGTCCAATGTTTAATCTTCAATGAACTGCAATCCAATGAACCCTACCTACCTACGAACGACATTTACGACGTTCGCCACTTCACAACCCCCAAAACACCATTCCTTACCCCTCTCAAAAGCGAAGGCACGTCGCATGCTGCTATTAGTCCTAAGAACAAGACTGCACGTCAAGCAGCTGAAAACATTCACCGTAAGCCCAAAACTCGACTACTCATATATCGAAATCCACTTGTGTCTCTGTGTTGCCACGGCATTGCCCTAGCGACTTTAACAACAACCACAAAAAAGGAAACATTGCGGACTGACGGTACCCATTCGTCCTAAAGTGTGGCTAGATACGACTAAAACCACACCTGCACACGACACCAGTAATCTATATAGAGTAAACCCCACAAGCTCTAGGAACCAGTACATAACCATACAAAACGCGAGCATCTCTCTTGGCAACAATCCCAGGCAATTCTTAATTTCTAACCTGGAACATACAACCTCCTCAACTAGCCATAACGGGACTAAAATTGCCCACAAAACACAAGAAAGCCATAACGTTAGCCTACTCGAAAACCCACCTAGTGGTTCTAGATGCTACCAAAGTCAAGCTACTCTACACAACTCTTTGATACTCCAACTTTGACGTATACGCCACCTTATCTTTTTTTTCATCTCTATTCCCCTCAAGAAGAATGATATTGGGGTCCCCACATTTTGAGGGCAGCTACCCGATTATTTCGGGATTATCCTATACATACTCTGACCTAATGGAGGGTGACACATCTTTCTCCTCACTGATCACTGTCACTGATCTTCAAAACCCCTTGACTGAACCTCCTGACAACTTCCCAAGTACACTACCTATCAATTCAACCCATTCTACTCTACCTATCATTTCTAAACATACCTCCTTCGCAAAACTACCTTCCGATTACCTATCTCTCATTAGCCATCTTGATAGTAAACCAAACAAATATGAATAAGGAACTGTCACTCCCACTTCTTTCTCTTCTCCCCACGACAAAGCAAACAAACCACCAGGATTGGAAAATGCCCTCCTATTAAAAGAATGCTCACTGTACTTGACATTAGTGTCAATCAGTGCTCGATCTGCACAAAATAGAACGTCTCACCTAAGCACCTAGTCACTTACAAACAATCCTTCGCCTGTTTTGATAACGGAAAGTTGGTCATCCTCAGATATCACAAACGCATACCTCCAAATAGATACCTGTGAGCTCTTCTGCTGTGATCGAGTCACCAAGGAGGGTGGTGGCTGCCTTGTATATACATAGAAATAATATGAGAGAGGAAATCTATAGCGATTATATCCTCACTATACTACCTGATTCAATATGGCTTACCGTACACACCCTTGAATGTAAAATACTAACTGGATGTATACATCGAGCTCCTAACACTCCTAGTCCAACTGACATTACTATAAGTGAGTCATTTGCTAATGCTATTTCGCTTGATTTCGTCCGCAAAACTGTTTGTGGTGATTTAAACCTTCCTACCATCAACTAGAAGACACATTCTAGCCCATTGTGCTTTGAAAGCAAAATTAGGTCCTTAGACATACATGGTTGGCAGCAACATGTGCACCTGCCTGCACGAAATCACAACCTTTTTGACATGATATTCTGTCATGATTTCACACCGACATTGGTGGTATTTGGCGAAAAGTTTCACAACAGTGATCATAAAATAGTCCTCTGTACACTCCCGTTTTTTGCCAAGTGCAACGAATTAAAGACATTATATTAGCGCTTCCAATATAGAGACTATGAAAATACTGACTTGGAAAACTTTCAACTTCTAGTAAAGCACTCTGACTGGAGCAGTTTATTTACCAGTGATATTCGATACTACAACCAAATCTGCACTTGAAGTGCTTTTAAAACAATTACTCCCTTTATTGACTAAAAGACTTGGTCTTAGCTGAGAAAACTAAAAAAGATGTATTGTATATCAAAAGACTTCAGTGGCCTACATTAAATCTACTATGCAATTCAAATAATGCGAAGTCGCCACAACAAACATAAACAGGCAGAAAAACGTGCTGCCTTCACTACCGCATCTTAAGTCAAAAACTTTTGTTGTCTCTTTGAAAAACGCATAAGAAAGGACAAAGATTACAATATTCGTCCCATACTGTACGAGGGTATGACGTATTATAACCAAACTGCCTTATGTGAACTGCTAGGTGAATGATTTTCCCACAATGGAAACAAATCTCGTGCCCCAGATATTAACATCAAGTGCATGAGCAAAAATAATTTTATTGCCATTAACTTGGATCTTGGTAGTACACGCACTTCCATCAAAACACTTGAGGCTAACGGAAGTTCTGGTGTCGATGACATCTCATCAATTCTTTACAGAGTGGCAGGAACGGATATACAAATGCTGTTGCTCAAAAATATTCTCTTATCTGAAGGCTACAACCATATTTCACTCTAGCAACAAGAGCTAGTATGAGTTTAATCTACTAACTTATCATACCCCTGTCTGTTCCACAACACAATGTTAGGTATTGTTTAGCGTTCATATCCGAGTGCCTCACTACTCCCTTGTTCCACTTTTCTTCAGCATCTCGCTCTTAGGGCACAGCTATGGCGATTTCGACACCTGGAACAAACTTGACGCATGAGTTTTTGCAAGATTATAGCTCATACCAAGCGTTCTACAAATCTACTTTATACCAAATATAAACTTAAAAAGTTGTATGACATAAACACTTAGCACGGCCAGAACTCTAACACAGTTATACCGAATTCGAATCTGGTGTGTAACGTGTACACGGTGCCACTTTGGAAAAATATTTTGAAGACTGTATTTAGTGTAATGCTTAGGTATAAACCCAACCATTAACACTCCAAGACATCTGCATGAATGCAACGTCTTTTACTTTTATTGATTTCATCTATTTAACGACCCTACTTGAGTAGCATACTGTAAGCAAACTAACATTGTAACTTATAGATCACGCCTGTAAAAATGGTGTGTACCTGACCTGGCAGAAACACTTTACACTATGTATTTTATTACATTGAATAGCAACTGCGTGAATCTCTTACAACAGTTAAGTTCCTTCATGGAAGTGAAGTCGAAATCACCATGGGAAAACTATTTTGCTAAATTTACCGTGTCGAAGTTTTTACATGTTGCTTGGTGGTATAAGTATTTAACAGAAACCAGATAGTATACAATTAAGTAGACCATAATAGAGAATCTACAGTGTTTACCTTGAGTCCTGATGCTATGATCGCCCGCATATATATTAGAGCATAAACAAAGTCCTTGTTTTTCAGTTGTCAATATGATGCGTAAAATTGTAACAACGGAACGTAAGGAACAAATGACATTTTTCTTATCGTTCTGGCAATACAAGATGCCCTTAACAAATTATTTAACGGATAATGAACAAGCATTAAATACGACGCACCTAATACCAGACTACTCATTGCTTGAGGACTCCTTTGACTTAATACTCAATACTTTGTGCATCCAGACAGTGACATCTCACCTCATCATTTGTGTTATTAAAAAAGGTATTGAATCCCGTACAACATATCCACTTCAAATTTAAGCATATCGATTAGGTTTGTGGCAACTCAGCCTCATGAATAACTTCCCAGTAACGTGACGGGCATTCAGAAGAGTACATTTGAGGTACTGAACGATACTTTTTCAAAGGGTGCAGCCAATCGACAAAACCCGACTATCATAACAGGAAAAATATTCCGCTCAAAGAAAAAGTGCTGGTCAATTTGTTCCGGAGACAGGCAATCAACAGTTACCAATAGCGAAAGTTCCTAACAAAAAGGTGCGCTCTTCAAGGTTGGCAATATAGAACAGAAGCAGTTAATTCACAAAGTAACAACTAAAGCACGGCCATTCAGTATGGCAATCGCCATAAAACTGTATCAAGCAAGAGGAGGATAAAACAGTTAATAAAAGACTAAGAAAGTTCAAGAAATTAAATATGATTCGGAATTTGCAAACAATATGTTATTAGTGATTCCAAGTTAAGTAGAAAAATAAACAAACATATCAAATTGTAGGAGAAAATTGAAGCAGCAATACATACAAAAGAAGAACAAGGTAATGGTCATAAGGAAAAAACATGGATGGACATAACATTATTAAGATGCATAGAGACCCCGCAAAACCCTTTAAGCTGTCTCGAATGTACAATGTTTGACAACTCTGTTGTCCGCAACATCATTCTAATTAAGAATCTTAAATCCAGTCAAACCAGAAGTCAGGTATGAAGGAGTTGGAGGATGTGTTTGAAAGATGGTCGATACGTCAATAAGTAAATGATCTAGGCTGGTAAGTTGTTATGGGGTGTGTGCAACACTCGTAACCCAATTGAGATTGGGTGCGGACGTTCGACTGAGTGCCTCCAATGAGATTATGTCCACTAAAACTATTGCGGTCAGCATCAATATCGAAAACGAACAGAACTACATATTTTGAAGATAATTTTACCTTTGTAAACCGTAAGTAGTCAGGCATATCACATTCTGCTATACTTCACCTTTTATATGTAAATGTTATGAGATTTGTGTAAACTTTGTAATAACAATATCTGTCCTAATCATACCGCACGTCATTCCTTAACTTATGGCGACGCACAAGGTTTATAAGATTTCTTTTTAATCATGAATCATCTCTGAAATGCTTTGATGATGGCTCAGAATCGTCATGGTAGTTACTTTATTCCGGAAAGCAGTTGAATAACGGATGTCAAAAGACCAAGCAAACGTATATATACAACTCATTCATCAAAATAATTCGAGTTACTAATACACAAGTATATGCTGTGGCGCTCAGAAATATCTAGACTGGATACTTCTACATTACTCCCACTGTTGTTTGAGTCAGTTTCAATCTATCAGAAATACTGTTTACTGTCGTTCCCGGGAATTTAAAATGGAGGGTTTGGACTTTAGTCGGAAACATATCATTGATAAGTAAGAATTCGGTCTAAATCGGGATTATTTTTAGCATTCCCTCTCGAAGAGGAATAACAGAGTGCAACTATAATGGGAAAGATTGTATTTTCATTAGAGGGATCAAGACAAATGTCATAACCACAAAACGTCACAGTGACAGTGATATTCGCATTCTGATAATACAACAGTCTGAAATTTCACAACTTACTCAACAGTTATCGAGGTTTAATTATGCCGAAATACTTATCCTCAATCAAATATCTTTGGATTTGTTGCCAATCTGCATTTGTTCTTTCAACCATCTTTCGTTGTTGGATATTTCAAACAATTGTCTAAGTAGTTTGCCTCAGGATATCGCTAACTTGACATCACTTACGTTGCTGAACGTTTCGAAAAATTATTTGGTGGATATCACTGCTATATGCGAGCTATCACACCTACAGTCACTTGATGTGACAGAAAATCAGTTAACGGAACTCCCACGGTCATTTTGGAAGCTTGGGGAGCTGAAGAATTTTGCTTGTTCATTCAACAAGATTGCCTGTCTTCCAGAGGAAATTGGGCGGTTAAAATTTCTCACAGCTTTACGTATAACGAATAACAGACTTTCGACTCTTCCTCGCTCTTTCTCAAATCTAACTGGTTTGCTGCTTCTACAACTTGACGGAAATGTTTTCGACCATATTCCTCTGCAAATTTTTAGTTGTATCTCTTTGTTAGAACTAAGTTTATCTCATAACATAATAGAGGGTAGTATTCCTGCTAAAATATGTTCACTGGTTAACTTACGTACTTTGAATTTAGGATACAATAGAGTCATCGCGTTTCCAGTAGAATTAGAACAACTAGCGTCTTTGGAGTACTTAGATGTTAGTGGTAATCCAGTAGAACCTACCACAATTTCTTTCGGAAAGCTTATTCGAATTCAGCAATTTTCTGCATCGAAATGTGGTTTATCAATTGTTCCGGACGATCTTAGTTTATGTTCAAATCTTGTTATTCTTGATCTTAGCGAAAACAGAATAGGGAAACTGGCCAACGAGAGTCTCAGTTTTCCTCAGTTAACTTCCTTGTGTCTAGCGCATAATATTATTTCCACTCTACCATTTTCAATATGCGGACTCAATAATCTGGTAGTTTTGGAGTTACAGTTTAACAAATTAAGTTCGCTTCCAGAGGATTTCGGGAGATTGTCATACACACTTCGCCAGTTAGATCTTGGTCATAACGAATATGAGGTTATTCCTATGTCCTTGTTCTGTGGCAGGAGCCGTTTGTCGTATTTGTGTTTGGACGCCAATCCTATTTCAGAAGTTCCAAATGAAATAAGCAACCTAAAGGAACTTATTCATTTATCTATATCATATTGCAGACGATTGGGGTCTTTGCCTGAAGGCTTGGGATTGTGTACGAATCTTTGTACACTTAAAGTTTCCAAAAACAAGTTGTCCTCTCTTCCAAAAACTCTATCTAAGTTGGAATCACTTAAGTATTTGGATCTCTCAGATAATGACTTCAACCATTTTCCGTTGGTTGTTTGCTCCATACCAAGACTTCGTGTGCTTCTTTATGATCAAACAGAAGGCAGACCACTGATACCTACGGAATGTCCTAATGGATGGTATAAGAGAAGCCTACTACTTTATCCTGAGATGAATGACTCATTTGATTCAGAATACGAAGATTATTCCGAGGAAAATGCAGGAACTGTTTCACTGGAAAATACTTTGTCAAAAACACCATCTATCAAAGGTTTGCCATCAATGATTGGAAATCTTAAACATCTGGTTCATTTATCCCTTCAATCAAATGGGTTGTATATGTTACCTGACGTATTTCATAATATGATGTTACGGCGACTAAATGTCAGTCATAATCGTCTACAATATCTCCCTCCAAATTTACACAGGTCCAAGTGTTTGACACATTTATACCTGCACAACAACAATATTGATCACCTGGATCAAAACATTCGAAACTTGAAGACTTTAAATATATTGACTCTTGACCAGAATCCACTGTTGTGTCCTCCAGTAGAAGTTGGTGCAGAAAGGGTCTTTCCCGTGTACTCTTACTTAAAGAACTACAAAACGTTTGATGGTAAGTACTGTAACTTCGTAAGCGAAGAGTTGTACAAGATTTGTGAGTGACTTTGAAAGCAGATTGACTATGCCAATTATCGTTATTCACCATAACTTTCATCATTCTTTATCTCTTCATTGTGATGTAACACACCATGACTCATCGTTCGTGTTATGATTCCAAACCACACAAAAATGGTATCACATGATTGTAAGCTGGATAAGTCTGTGGACGAAGAAAGCTAGGGTGACAATTCCCATCACAACAGCAGATACTGGAAGCTTGTATCGAGTAAATAAGTTTATGATGGCTGATTTACTCTTTATAGAGAAATATAATGGGTAAAACACCCTGGATAGCACTATATAGGATAAACTGTCAAACAACGTAAAAGCCTTTAGAAATAGTCAAGAACCTAGTTAGTAAACGCTTGGCGTTCATCTTTATATCATACCTACAGAAATTTAACATAGATGCTTTTTTATTTGCAACAACACTACTACTAATACTTTGATATTGAACTTGATAATTTCATCTTGTTGAGTTAATGTTGTGTGGCAACTTAAAACAATGTATACGTGTGCCAGATTCTGCGTTACTTGTGAATGATTATTCAGTAGAAACATTATATTTAATTTCGAAAACTCAGAGAGTAAAATAAGCGATAGTAGGTAAACGTTAGTGAAATATATCGTAACAAATTGCTTATGAAGATAATATATGTAGCTGAATCGAGGAATTCTATTCGTAAAATGCGGTTGTTATTAATTCCCAGGAGTTTTGCTTAATTTTTGAGTTCTATTGAAAATGAATCAAGCGATGGCCGTCCATGAACCAGAGTTGGAACATAAGCTGTTGTAGTGAACTGTGCTCCTTCAAAATGCCGTGATAGATTCCTGTACATGGCCTATCAATTGTAGAAATCAAACTGTTATCTTATATAAAACGATTGGTCCCTTTGGTAAGTTCCGATCATGCATTAATAGGACGAAAGTCGTCAAGATTATGAAATGTACTTGCGAAATACATTTCGAACAATCTGATCACACAAATACTTGTTAGGACATTTTATATGGAAAATAAAAGGTCAACTAGACAATTAAAAGGTAAGCGGAAGCAAAGAATAATAAAGAACACAAAAACAATTTGAAAAGCACTCTGAATAATAAGTCAGTAATACCAGTGTAGGTTAAGGGTAAGAACAAATTGTTTTTAAACACATAAAGGGGGTTTCAGATTTCCTACAGCCAAGGCTTTAATAAACCTTAGTATACGCCCTTGAAGGCTTGTGTACAAAATT
>NC_031495.1:31266870-31304010 GCF_000237925.1 Schistosoma mansoni
AATTTTGTACACAAGCCTTCAAGGGCGTATACTAAGGTTTATTAAAGCCTTGGCTGTAGGAAATCTGAAACCCCCTTTATGTGTTTAAAAACAATTTGTTCTTACCCTTAACCTACACTGGTATTACTGACTTATTATTCAGAGTGCTTTTCAAATTGTTTTTGTGTTCTTTATTATTCTTTGCTTCCGCTTACCTTTTAATTGTCTAGTTGACCTTTTATTTTCCATATAAAATGTCCTAACAAGTATTTGTGTGATCAGATTGTTCGAAATGTGTTACTTTATACCAAGCGAAACATTCACTGTTTGTGTTTTATTGGTGCAGGAGTTGATTTCTATGCTATAGTGGCCAGTTAACTTTGTTGTTGATTATTTCTTTTATTAAGCAATTTAAAGTGTTTAGAGGTCCATATTCATCACCTGGACTGGAAGAGGTCCTCAAAAGGAAACACATGGCTCTGCTTAAGAATACAATATTTGTTGAATGGAATTAAAAATATTGTCTGAATAAGTTTTACGAAATGAAAATTACGTAGCCCCATTTTCAGATCCAATACTTCTTAATGTAGAAAGTAGAAAAATTTCACGTTGCGTAGTCTCACTTCCTGATGCTTGAGTTTGAAAACTACATCTTTAATATGACCGAGGTCATCCAAACATCCAATAACATGACGACAAAGACTGAAAAAATAACTTAAATACCGTAAGCCTTGTTAAGAATCTTAAGTCATTCGAGGATAACATGAACCTGTACCTGCTTAAAAAGTTATTCCAAGTATATTTCTCTTGATGGGATTAAATATAGGTTGAGGAAAAATGTTGGACTATAACTTTTCACTAACCTATAAAATCTTTGAGGTTATCTGTGCACGGAACATTTAGTTTCACAGTTGAGGTCCGTGAGTTGCTGGGAATATTATGTGATACCTCACAGCTGATTACAATGCTGTGTATACATTCACTTCTTACTTTTCTCTGACCACTAAAAATATATTAATGTTAATCTTCTTATGTTGGTATTCTTATTAAATCCTGTTTAAAGTACCTTCCACCAATACTTTTGTGTATGGGCTTCTTTTTTTATATATAATTAATTTTCTCTTGGGACACGAATTAACGCCTTGTTATCACATAAGAAATAGTGTGTGGTATATAAAGAATTAATTACTGCATTTGGTTCAGTTATTAAACTGTTCAGCGTATTTGATATGAATCGAGTTCATATATGGATATAACGTGTTCATGTTGTTCGTCTATTATTAAGTGAATGTTGACTTTTTAGTAGATACATTCGATATATTATCTGCAGCATTCGTTAGGAAATTTTTATTGATAGAATGATTTCATTTGATGAACCACTGGATAGGAGTATTACGAAGTCTAAATTTCTGAAATTCATACTTAACACCTCAATGACAATTTATCCACTATGAAACTATAGATATTTCTTGTCTAGTCCCAGAAAAGCTCAATAATTATACTAATCATCACTTTTCCACTACCCTATAGCTATTTATTGCTTCTCAAAGTGAAACCAGTTTGCAATAAAAGCTACTGACAAGACAGTATTGATTCCTAATCACGAAAAATTTACATTTTGGTTTTTCCACAATTGATTTTTCACTTACCATATAGAATTTATATTAAAGTCCCTGTGTGAAATCCTTATCAACAACTTTCCAAAAGAAAACACCCATATTCTACTTCGAAAAATTGGTTTCTCTGATTCTATGATTGAATCCTTGGAAAAACAGTTTCCTGGGGGTCACAACCACATTAAACGTTTGAAAGTTGCCTTTGAAGCTTGGACTGGCTTTTCTTTTGGGTATGAAGATTTAGGTCTAAATATAAAGTCTAGAGAATCATACTCTGATCAACAGCTAACCGATAGTAAGGATTTTAACACATCTGACATACTTGCTGAACGAGATAAGAAATTAGTAGTGCAGAATCAACCTCTGCAATCTGAACTACATAATACAAAAAACTCTTTCAGCTCAATTAATGAAATATTCAAAGAAACAAATTTGAATTCATATATCAATTCGCACAGGCTTTTACATATTGTACATTTAATTGGTTTAGACGAGTTACATTCAAAACTTATGCAATACGTACTACGTGCTCAGCAAGTACGATTTTGAACTGTTCAATTAATTGAATAAATTATACTTATTCGACTATTTTTTGTTACTTCACTATGTATACTTTTTTTAAGATATCTTGTTTTCTTTGAAATGATTTCCTATAATAATTTATTTTATTGCAATACTTTTAAAATGTAATCTGTAATTTAGATATAAATTTACTTCCCGTTTTTCAAAACTTGTCTTCTGTCTTTACTATTAATTAATCACTGGGACTTGAAGTATTTTATTCATATACTCTTACCTGTTGTGCTTCACTGATGTGGAAGCATATAAGTAACTTGAAGCAAATCGTTAAGTAGTTCTATCCAAGTAAAATATACAGCTTTTTTAGCTTATTAAGGGCTACATACTATTATTTGATTACTAGTTTGTTCTAATTAAAAAATAGTCTTAAATTTAAGGAATACAGTCACTTAACATCCTACTACTAGACTTCAGGTTTTGAACCGTGTTTCATCTATTTTGGTCTAGTTCATGGGTTAATTTTATGAAACTTAATGTATTTACCATGTACTTGAACTCCTACTTGTTTGCTGTGTTGAATTTATTAGGTTATTTATTGAAATGAAAATAGCTTTTATTCCAAAAAGGTAGTCAATTATTTTTCCATGATATATACTATTCGTCTTTTCTTACATGATCAAAGGATGGACATCTGTGCACATAGACATTATTTCAATTTTAATAGTGAAATAATTTGAAGTGACTGTTGAATATTCTGTTCATTTCATTAAATAAATTGTAATATATCTTGGCCTAAGTTTACATAACTGTCCAGTTCTCCATGGTTTTTCTATCGCCTTTCTGATTAAGGAGTCTTTTAAACATTTTACATGAACCACAAAGGTTTTAGCAAATTAGATAGATATATCTATCATTAAGTTATACTGTAGTAATGATAATAGTAATCTTATACTGCGATATTTTTGGATCTATCAAAAAAAAAACTACTTGGTGTACGACCAAATTAGTGATAATTATTCTTTTAAACTTTTTGAAAAGAGTTTTTTCACCAATATCAATTATCAGCTTATTCATGTGATTTAGTCAATGGTTTAGTGCACAAGTATGACGTTTTTGTGTTCAGTTGACAAAACGGTACTTTAATTTTTAATCACGTACAAAAGTACTCTTTCAGCTTTTTTATTCTAGAAATTAATTAATTTTGAGGGTTTAATTCTACTATGGTATATATCTTGAAAAAAGAGTAACGAAAGGAAGTGAATTCTCAAGTGCTTAATAGCGACGTATTTTAAGTTTGATTTGTTGGTATCACTGTTTTTTTGTCAATGAACTGATGAGTACGAAGATGTCAGTATAAAAACTGTAATGATTCAGTATTAGTGGCAGTGTAGTATTTTAAATAAAATAGCGTCCATTTATGAAGTTCGATCAATAATAAGGACTGGATAACCTGATATATATTTCTACAAAGTGGTCAGTAAGTGCAAATACATTGGTCTCATAAAGTGTCAGTTTCGGCAGGAAATATTCATTGATAGCATCTCTGAATGTCACATTGTGTAACTTCAGTTCGAATTGCATTGGCAACATCAGTTACTTCAGAATTACAGATAGGATTGAGGCAACGAGTGCCAACTTGATCTAGCCATGGTTTCGGGCTTTTCGTCAGTGAATTTCAACTACTTAGCGTAAATTGTCACCATTGTACGCGCAATATATATTTTTTCCATAATAATAATATAAGAAATTTCACAGAATATATGAATATTATGTAGGCTTCCTGAAATCTAACCCGAATAAAGGGTATAGCTTAGCTAATGTTGCCTCCCAAGAGTATAATTCTTAGAGGCACATGGTGCTATTCATAATTATCAAATATAATAAGGTCGAAGAGTGCTAAATCTGAATCACCTCTGCCCATGTAGTACTTAATATGCATATAGTAGCGTAGAGCTGGACAGAAATATAGTTCTGTATTTATCAGAGAGCATAATCTACAACCTTAATAAAAATTCTAACCGGAATATCATTTACCTAACAAATAACTTTCGAAAACCACCAATATTTCAGATTTGTTGGTTGTAAAGAAATCATTAATAGAATGAAATATTATCCAAGCACCAAAAGCAGAAAAAAAGTTGAATCAACGTCCCAACACCGATGATATGGAGTTATTCAGGTTATATATTTAGTCTACCGACAAACTGAATTGAAGCTTGCTACGGCGTGTGAATATGAGCAATAAGTTAAATTGATCTTAAATTTTATACTGTAAATATTGTGTAAGTTATCGATGTAAGCTTCGTGTGAATAATGTAACGACAGGAAATGGAAATTTTAACTTGTGATCCACTTCTTCTTGAATTATTCACAAACGAGTTAGAGTTAGTCTGGTTTTCTATACCTTAGTTTGGTAAACTTCTAGAGGCGGTTAGTTGGTTCACCTGGTAACCCTTGTGGAGGAGCATAGGTCGCCCACCAGAATTCTCCATCCAACTCTGTCCTGGATAATCCTTTCCAGTTGCTATTCATCCTCTCCATGTCTGCTTTCAATTCCCAATGCAGTGTGCTTCTCGGCCTTCCTCGTTTTCGGTTCCCTTCAGGATCGCAAGTTAGCGCTTGACTCGTGATACAGTTCGGTGATTTTCATAATGTATGCCTCACTCACCTCCACCGCCTTCTCAATGTCCTCTTCAGCCGACAGCTGGTTTTTCGCTCCCACAATAGATTGTTGCTGATGGTATCCAACCAACAGACAACTGTTTATAAATACTTGTATATTTTTAATGGCGGTTGTAGTAGTTCTCCAAGTTTCAGTTCCGTACAGTAGAACTATTGAAGGTTCTCAATTTGATGTTAGTTGACAGACAGTTGTTTTGAGTTCTATATGTTCTTCAACTGTAAGAATGCTGCCCTTGCTTTGTCACTCTGTTACCTTACATCTGCATTGGATCCTCCATGTTCATCGATGATGCTGTCCAGGTACGTGGATGTTTCCACCTCTTTCAGAGTTTTTTCATCAAGTGTGATTTGTTTGATATTCTCCGAGTTGTATTTGAGGGTCTTGCATTTCCCTTGTGTATGTTGGGGCCTAACTGATACAAAGGCTGCTGTCTCGCTAGTTGTCGTCATCGGCATTTGTTGGAGTGTATGGAATAGAAGGGCTAGGTCAACTGTGAAGTCCCAATCTTCTAATTGGTTCTGAGATGTCCATTGTATTCCGTACTTCCCCTCAGGTGTCGAAGTCTTCATAATCCAGTCAATCACCAGAAGAAGAAGGAAGGGGGAGAGTAGACAGCCTTGTCTGACTCCGGTCCTTACTGTCAGCTGCCGTCTATGCACTACTTTGCACTGTAGTCCGTCGTATAAGTTCCTGATAATGTTGACAATTCTCTGAGGAACTCCATAGTGCCGACGAATTTTCCATAAGGTTCCTCTATGCACGCTGTCGTACGCCTTCTCATAATCAAGAAAGTTGATGTATGGTGACGAATCTCATTGAATTGATTACTCAACGACGATCTGTGTTGTCACGGTTTGGTCTGTGCACGACCGATCCTTACGGAGTTCAGCCTGTTGATCTCGAAGTTGAGCGCCTACCGAATCCTTCATCCGGTTCAGCAACACTCTGTTGAAAACGTTTTCTGGTACAGACAATGATTTGATGCCTCTGTAATTCTCACACTTTCTCAGATCTCCTTTCTTAGGTATCTTGATGAGGTATCCTTCTTCCCAGTCTGCCCGCTCTTGTTCCTCTTCCCAAATCCTGAATAGAACGTCGGTCATGTTTGAAGTTGTTGCTATGCCTGACTTCAGTGCTTCAGCTGGTATGTTGTCAGGTCCTGCTGCTTTTCCATTCTTGACCTATCTGATGGCCATCTTGATTTCTTCGATCGCTGGTGGAGTGACATCTGTATAGAGGTGTGTGTGTACTGCTTCGATGTCCGGTGGGTTCAGTGAGACTAGTCTACAAGAGAATTTGATTGATACATAAATCATAAATTAATCGTCATTTTATAAAATAAAAAAGAATCGTTTAAAGATCCCCATCATTATTATTCTCCCTTATACATGATTCATTCACTTCGCATTGATCCCTCCTTATTTCGTCTTACTAATTTTAGACACACAATTAAGTCTTCCACTTGATCGAATTGTAATCGCACTATCATATCTCTCTCACCCTATCTGATCCATATTTATCCTGATCACAGATCTTTAATTTTCACTTACCATAAATACAGATTCAAGTTAACATTGTATATGAGTCGTATCAACATTAACAATTTCATTCTATTTGGTTTGACAATCCTAAATTTATATGCTTTAAACGATATACTTTGCCTTTAACCTGGCCATTTATTCGGACTATTAATTTGGATAATATAAATGTAGAACTTGAAGAGATCATAATTGATTGATCACTGGGTGGTGATCAATGTCATACGTGTCAAGTAGAAAAGAGAAGAAGAGAATTTATCGAAAAGGATATTCTTCGTTCAAATAAAAAAGAAATACTGTTTTGTTCTTAATGAATAATTTATTATTATTTTTAGTTAATAAACTGAATGGTTAACTTTACAGATTATGAAAAGTTAACCGTTTCAATTCCATAATATTAACTTTCATAGATAATAGTTCAATTAAATTAAATGTTCAGTAATTTGAAACACAAATAAATAAACAAACAAACAAACAATATATATATATGTCACGGTTAAACTACAGTACACGAACAAGTCAATTAGAACCAAGAAAACTGATTTGAATTTCTATCTAGAATTCAATAATGAATCATTTACATCACATGAAAAGCGCAACAGAAGTACGTTTGTATAATGCTCAAAATATTTTAAATTATTAAGGAAAATTATTTTTTTTCACCATAGAGTAAAAAATAGATATTAAACGCATTTAGTGTAAAATCTTTTTAACCTGTAGATTGAACATAACACGTAAATTAGTCAGCGTTTGTTCCAATTTACTTTTTTCCATAGTACACTCACGAAGAGATCATGTTAGTAGTGGTTCCTTGGATAGTACGACTAGGTAATAAATCAGAAATACTAAAATAGATCTCTAAACATGATTTCTTCATAAACATATGAGAACAACCGTTGTCTTTTTAAGCAAAGATGGATAGTGGCTAGCAGTGGAATCCAGGACTAGCGTTTCGTTCCACTTGGGGCTCGTCAGCTGGATGTACCTTCACCTCAGAGTTGATGTTCACCATAGGACTCGAACTCAGTAACCTTCGCTTCAAACGTAATCTCTTTATAAAGTTATGGGCGATGTTGAGTTTTCAAAAAACTATTTCTGTGTATGAGAAAGGTTGGCAAAAAACCTGCAAAGTGAATACATGCGTTCTCAGGTTAATTATTTAGTGATATTTCTACAATATAAAGGTCGGAAAACTGATAATAAGCCATGATTGGTTATTAAACTTTTTATGCCTTTTATTGTGTAACAATTTTGATTGGCTGTGGCTCCAAAATCACAAGGTCATTTTAGTGTCTCTTTTGGTTTATTTCTATTTCAAAGTTCAACCTGTATCTCCATTGTTCTTTGTGGACCATTTAAAACAATTTGATAAACTCACTGTTAGATGCATTGAGAATGACGTTTTTATAAATAATTAAGATGATCTAAGTATGAAGCTTATAACGTGGGAATCAGGTTAGGCTGTCTTCGACCATATTAAATTGTTATTTTGATTTTAGGTTTTAAGTTGACATTAAGCAAGTGCTGTGAATAATAAAAAGCAGGTATAAAAGGAATAATCCATTTAATAAAGTTAGATTATGGGAGGATTGAAATTTTGTGCAAAATGTCGTGATAGTTGTTCATAGGTATAAATTACGGATACTGTTTTGATAAATATTCTTATTCAACTATCATTTACATTTTAGCCTCGAATTAAAATAGTTACAAAGAACAGCATATAAAATGTAATCTGATCGTATATAAAGCAAAAGATGCTGTCCGTGATTCAAATAGTTTTGTGATCATTTTCCCTGTAATAACCAAAGTTCACCCTTTGAATATGTTAGGAGTTATATAATCATTCCATGAATTAATTATATAAAGCTTCCGGTAGTAATTTTATTAAATCTTGTATGAAAACACCATTCATTTGACGGTTATTGTTATATACTAATTTGGAGGTATTCTTAATGATTATCTTAACTGTCTTCTCTTCCTTAAAAAGTTTATGTAAATTTGTAAATATAGTCCACTGTACTCTCGTTTAAGGTCTAAATAGATGATGTTACTACAAGGCCTTAAGTTCTTCTGCTTGATACCCTATTTCGTTGTAGATGCGAACCGTTGAGAAATCTGAAATTAGAGCAAAGTGACTATTTAATGTTCCCTAACTATCAACCATTCTTTAGATGGAGTCTACCAGTAACGAAAACAATCTTCAAAGTGAAACAATATATATAAACCAACCGATTATGTAATCAAAACGTCAGTAAATTCACTTCTGATCTTTATTACTTTATGGTATCAGAAGTGTCTAAAGTTGTGCTGTTTATTAGAAAACTTAAATGATGACTTTTAATCATGATGATGGCAATAATAACAAAATTCAAAGTCATAAAATTATCGTTAGAAAGAGCCTAACTAATTTTCCCAGAATATTTTGATTCTTTTTAGCGGCTCTTTTAAATTATCCATTAGTTACGACGCATGGAACTAGGCGTAATATTGAAATCAAGCCTATCTTGTTTACTGATTATTTTTTAGTAAAAAGCTATTAACTCAGATTATACTAAGTCACATGAAAGACACATGTCAGTTGCATAAAACTATTGTTACAAGGCTTATTGCAGAAAACCGAGTTAGAGGAATCTAATTGCTACTTTAACCATGTAACCGAGTGGAAAGTTTTTAAATCCATCAATGATGGCATCAGTTTATTTTAAATCCTCTTGTATATTTATGAGACCATATATGTCGTGCTAATCTGACCTATCAGATGTTGAAAGATGGTAGAAAGTTTTACAAACAAACAATAATCATTCAGGTTTCTTGATACTTTCCCAAATGTTCACTAGTTTGATTGAATCAGAGTAAAATAATTCAATTACAAGTTTATGAAAGATTTCAGTCAGTTACTGCGATACAATAGGAAGGCCAAAGACTGGTGGGCAGTTGTTTCTATTTCGAAATTCTCAAGACGTCTTCCATATCAATCTTACTGAAGATTTACAGATTAGAGGACTTCGCATAACTAACTAATTCGTTGTTAACTATGACCATAAAAACCCCCTCGTTCTTTAAATTTCTATTGAACAAATACAATTTGCATATTGGTGTAGCTCTTACTAAAATAGGGTTTTTTAATATCATAATAACTTATATGCGAAGGACTTTTACAAGTTTCCTAATTAACAAGTCTTTTTTCATTATCATACGATTAACCGAATTATTAAAGGATCCTGGGTTCTCTAATCTACTCTTTCTCCAGAAATAGATTAATTTTTATTAGTTTCTGTTGTTTTACGGATTGTTTCCTATTTCAGTGAATAATAATTCATGGAAGTTCACTGTAAAAATAAAAAAGGATAAAAATATTAAATTTAAGTTAAAGTCTGCTGTCTTATTTTAAATGTTTACAATAGTATATCCCATTGTCACTTTCAACTGTAAAGGTAGCAATAAAAATTATCAAAGTCATACTTAATTATGTACCAGTTTAATTAAATGTTTTAGGCACATTCTGAATACTGATTTCCAGACATTTCTCTAATAACTTGGGCTGTATACCTCAATGATATGGAATTTTTCAAAGCTAAAATATATACTGAATTTATGATTGATTTTGTTACTGATACCAGTTTTTGTCGGAAAAGTAATCATATTCGACAAGAGCAAACGATTTCTAATTTATAGTGCGTTTTTTTGTACCAAAATCACCAGTTATTTTGGTTTTATTTTCTGAATCCCAATACATTTAGTATACAACTACTAATGTTTGTTTATAAAAAAAAATCACTGTAGTTGACCGAATAGTTTTTACATTTTAGAGCACATTGAATGAGGATATTACCAATTTAAACATTTTATTTAAAATTAAAATGAAGTTCAAAACATCAGAAAATAAAGGTAAAAATCAGTTATCTGATTTAACTAAAGTGAAGACTAATAAAGCCAGTTTTTAGTAAATAAATAACGATTATCCGGAGCTTTTCACGATCATTATCACTTATATCTCTCATACAGTTTTTATATGCCCCCAAATGCCCTGGTACGGCCAAGAGTGGCGAGAGTCCGCTCTCTCTCTCTCTCTCTCGAAATGCTCTCACATGGCCACATGTATATAGCCTCTATCAGGGAAGTCCTACTCACTACCTTCTCGAGGCTTGGGTGTTGTTTACGAGATTGAGAGGAAGAAAAGCGAATGTCCGGCGCCTTAACCGGGTTAGTGGACACGGAGGGTCCACCTAGGGAAGTTGGAAAACTCTGATTCCAAACCAATGGTGCACATGGGCTGGCTCCAGTATCCTGAGGGAACAAATGTCGTATGAATCAATCGTTGGTCACCGGCTACCATGGAGTGCATCTCTTTACGATGCTCCACTGCCTTGTGGATTAGACCTTTGGGTCAAAGGCTCCGGGTGTGGCCTCTTAAGAAAACCACCTGCTTCGGTTTGGCACCTGGGAAGTATCACAGCCCTCACACAAATCGAATGAGATTTGTGCGGCACATATGTATTTGATGCCCCTTTGTACCAATATTTATGTTTAAATAAATAATAAATAAACAGTTTTTATATGAACATTTAAACCTTTTTTGTTTAATCAAGTAAGATGTTTAACCGTGGATAAAGATAGTTATTAATCACTTGTGTTTGTTAAAATTATATATTGAACTAACTTTCATTTATCCAACACTATTACATCTCCCAATCTCCAAGTACAAATGTGAACTGACAAAAATAATCGTTTATTAGTTATTGCAATCTTCAGTTAGAGTATCTCGTACAAACTTTTTATTATTTAATGATTGTCTTAAAATGTATAAAAAAAGTAGTATCCAAGTTCTGTTTGTAAAACATTTAGTATTCCCATTGCTTTCTATTTCTGTTTTTCTCTTCTTAATCTTTCCAATCTTCTGCTGTCAGATATCCTATACTTTATTCACGATATATACTACTTATGTCGATATGAGTAGCCCACACCACATAAGTAGCTTTTAAATAACAAAATGATATACATCAATAATTTTTAAACAATGTAAATAAATTAAAATAATACTATATTGTGTTGATTTTATTCTTCTGACAGGAATTATTTTAGGGTTAATTACATAAGAAAATTTAACTATGATTGTATTTGAATTATTATTTGTAATGATTTAAAATGTTTTTTGTGATAAACAACAATATTGATTTATAAATTTATTTGTTTTTTGAATATTTTTCTTTTTTTTTTCTTTTTTTTTGATTTTCTATTTGATATTGAATGTACTTTGAGTTTAAAAACAACTTGGAATTTCTCGAATAAATTATTCCGTATTATTTCCTGTTTTTTTTAAATCTGAATAAATAGAACTAATCAGGATGTTAAAGGTTTTATAATCATTGTAATAGATATAATTTAGTAGAATTATCTATTTAAGATAATTTTAGTTTAAGTTTCTGTTGAAAAAAAGTTTTAACTGAAAACGAGGAGCGGAATAATAAAAATATTTGTTGATACGTTAATCAAAATTCCTATGAGATTCTTCTCTTAATAAGTTACTGCAGAAACTATAACATACTAAGCACGGTCCAATAAAAAAAATTCCAGTGTAAATCAAATTATTATAATTAATATATAACTTATGATACTAAGCTGTACTTCTGATCTTTGCGTTACAATAATACCGTCTCTAGTTGTAGAAGATTGTGATCAATCAGTTATAAGACTGGAAATGAACTTAAATACATCGTTCATGCATCAACAGGACGTCCACTTAAAAACAATTAAAAGTTTTTAGCCGATGCCTTTCATTGCTGTAATGCGTGCGAGAAATTTACTACCTAAACAATTTTGAGCTAGAACACTTCAAACAATCTAATATCACATATCTGTCCCTACATTTAATATTACTATCTATATCAATCTGATCACGCCTGTAAACTGTCATGAATTCTGTAATTGTTATTTTCAGAATATGTATTATCATTATAATGATTAGAAAGGTGAAGCAGGTAGTACTTAGTCAAATAACACCATCAGTGAAAAGGTTCCTTAACGTCTTATGAAACAGACAAAATTAAAAGTCCAAATAAGAAAACTCTGTATAATTCGTTGTGCATTATTTTCTTTCAGTGAAGGAGGAATAAACTTTAAAGTGCAAAGACAAAATTTGAAAAAGAGAGAAGTGACTACAGTGAACATTTAATATTGTAGATTTAAAGTACACAATGTCTGTTATCATTAAAAACAACCCATTGTGACAGAGTAAAAAACAGCTGTCGGGTGAAGAGGACATCTGGAAGACAGTGGAGCTGGATAGGATACACATTAAAGAAGTTGCCAAACTGCATCATGAGGCAAGCCGTAACTTGGAATTCTAAATGGAAAAGGAAAAGTGGAAGACCAAGGAACATATTTGGTCGGGGATTGGAAGCAGACATGAAAAGGATGAATAGCAACTGGAAAGAATTAACCAGGACAGCGTTAGGTGAAGAATTCTGGTGGGCGTCCTATGCTCCTCTACGAGGGGTAACAGGCGTAAGTAGTAAGTAATAATAAAAGAATGTTGTTTCCTTCAAATTTATTTTAAATCATTGTTTAGTATAATCAAGTTTCTTTAAGTCGGAACCTATTTTAATCAAGTCTTTTCTTTATTACATATCTCGGCCAGCACATTTATCAAGCATCATGACAGTTCTTTCATCATTTATTCTTTCAAAACCTGACTCAACTCATTTCTAGTTCCGAATACCACCGTTAATCATCACTGATTTTTGTCACTCTTAAAGTAAGTTCATCCTATGTAATTGATACGCTAACAGATTAAGTGTTCTATTAACTCCCCGACCTCCTTCAGACTCTTGAGTTGGTTTTTTTAATGTTTATCATCACAATAACAATATACGTACAAAGTAAATGTAAATATCTTGATGACTGGTGGTTAAACTGTAACCACGTGTATAATCAGTGAAGAATGTTTCAATGAAGCAATCGAATCGTAATATTTGAGCCTTACTACAGATATATATATATTGTTGATATAACAAATGCAGGAGAAGACGACTAGTGTAGCAAGCAGCGTCAGCAGCAGTCGGTCTCAATATAAACAAAGGGAAAAACAAGATTCTCCGATACAACACAGCTAGCATCAATCGAATCACACTTGATAGAGAAGCTTTGGGGGGTCTAAAATCCTTTACATATCTGAGCAGCATCATTGATGAACACAGTGGATTTGATGCAGATGATAAGGCGCTATTCGGCAAAGTAAGATCAGCATATTTGCAACTGAATAACATCTGGAACTCAAAACAATTGTCAATCAACACCAAGACCAGAATTTTCAATACAAATGTCAAGACGGTTCTACTGTATGGGGCGGAGACGTAGAAAACTACGAAAGCCATCATCCAGAAGATACAAGTGGTTATTATCAGTTGTCTACGCAAGATACTTCGAATTCGTTGGCCAGACACTATCAGCAACAACCTACTGTGGGAGACAACAAACCAGATTCCATCCAGTGGAGGTAGAAATCAGGAAGAAGAGCTGGAAATGGATAGGACGCACATTGATGAAAGCACACAACTGTGTCACAAGAAAAGCCCTCACATGGAATCTCGAAGGCCAAAGGAGAAGAGAAAGACCAGAGAACACATTACGCCGAGAAATGAAGACAGACATGAGAAGAATGAACAACAATTGGATAGAACTAGAAAGGAATGCCCAGGACAGAGTGGGTTGGAAAATGCTGGTCGGCGGCCTATGCTCCATTGGGAGTAACAGGAGTAAGTAAGTAAGTAAGTAATTGTTGACATAATTTTAAGAAAATGGATGACATTCAAAGGAAATAAATCTTATATAATTTAAAATATCAGATTTAACCACAAAATGTATGTAATCAACAAATTATCAAACAAAATATTTAGCTTTAACCCTTTTTCTTTAAAATCAAAATTATGATAAAATGTATATTTACTAAACAAATAAATCAATATAGAACTGTTCTGTTTTTTTTTTGTTTTTTTATTTGAAAATAAACAATTTTTTAGTTTTATTTTTCTAAGGAACATACATTATTCTAATCATTATTTTACCTTCTAGAATAATTTAAACTTTTAAATTAATGAGGTCATTTCACCAAACAATAAATAATAATTTTTTTTAAAAATAAAATAAAAGATAAACAAAAGAATGTACATGTTTAATTTAATAATAATTTGTTGTCAACATTGTACATTTTAAGAAATAAATGAATAAATAATGTTAATTATCAGAAGGGGTTTTATGGAGATTTAGTATTTTCATAGTTGAAAGCGTGAGTCAATTGAAGCTAGACCACCATCGCGAGTGCGGGATCGTGGATGCGCACTGCTGAGGAGTTCCATAGTAGGACGAAACGGCCGTCCAGTGCTTCCAGGTTTTCCATGGTGGTCTAGCTTCAATACTTGACTCACGCTTTCAACTATGAGAATAAATAATGAATAAAAATTTTCAATTAGAAAAGGACAATGTAAATTTATGAATGAAAAATTTTTAATTGACTTTGAAATTTCTATCTTGAATGTTATTGTTGGGATGACCCTGCATTTTTCTCGCAAGCGACATGACAAGCTCAGGGATCATCAAGGATCATTTCAACCAATCAGAGATTAATTAGAAATTATGTGAAGTTATGTTACTAAAATAACGAAAATGGAAAAGTCACATGTGGAGGTCCTGATTGGCTGATTTATACACTGCTACTATGTTTAGCAGTATTCTAGAACTTTCAGTAAAAACTTAAGGACTCTTAAATTACTATAAAATCCCTATATTTTCTGTACATGAATGAACCCTGTAGTAAAGTGCTTCCCTCACACTTTGTGCCTTTTCTCTCGTCTTCAAGTCGCGGAGTAGTTCTAGCTCGGGGGTACGGAACTAGCTTAGGGAAGCGAATATAGCGTTCACAATCGGCCAGACGTATCAGTTATTTCACTATTTTATTCATTCATATTTAATTATCTTTGAATTAGATTTTATGTTGAACACACATTTTGATTGATTATAATGGATTTGTTTCATTCATTAATCAACTTTGTAATCGTTACTATATGAACCTTAACGGTGTATGTAAATTTAGAAGGTAATGAAAAGAGGCAACTACAGTTTATTAGCGGATAGCGCAGATCACAAAGCTATAAGTACATTGAACGAATTTGAAGAGGAGAGGTGAATAAGTGTAATTATGTACGAGCAAATACATAGGTAAATTTATGGACAAATTACATAAGGGAGTAGCAAGGCGAAACAAAAGCTAACAATAGGATTTGAGTACATATATATATGGGGAGGAGGATGAATCATCAAGTGGTGTTTAAGCAATCAACATTTTAACTAGAGTCTGTCATGTGATCTGGTGATCATAACACTACAAGGAAATACGCGAATTGTTACCGTTCTGACATTGTCTTTTAAGTAAGTTATTAAAAGGGCTTAACCGAAATAACCATAATCGAAATTGACCGTAGAACAGTTGCTATATGATATCGTGATGTAAAACTAAGGTTAGAAACCGTTGATACTATGACAAAAGATGAAGAGTCTTTTCGTAACCTTCATTTTATTCCTTGACCAAACAAACGTTATATGTTTTAAGGTAATGGATAATATTTGTAGTCCAGGATAAGGATATTAGTTTTGCTCTCTTTGGAGTAGATACTTTAGTTATGGAACTTTTTCGTCGTTCTGAACAATATCATAGGCCTATACTTCAGAGAGAAGTGAACTATCAGAATTTCTCCACAGCTTACCAGTAGCTTCTTATGTTGGCCAGGAATTCAAATAGTTGCCGACCATAACTCATCATTGTTTGTATTTGTTTCGATTGTCTTCTCTCCGAGTTTGATTTCTCAACCTGCAATTGTTAACGTATTTTCCAATTGTTATGTGAAACACTTTATTGTTGTAATCAAGTATTTTCTAAACCACTATGTTCAGTCAGTTGATAAATGGTTCAGTTTTCTGAAATCAGTTCGTATGAAGTATAGGACCTATTTTCTTAGACAAATTATCAATTAAGTTACCTCGATTATCCCAGTGTTTTATCAAATTAAATAGTCCACTATGATCTTTTCGAGCCTTGTTTCTTACAGAAACTGACTGTTTAGTGTACTGTTGGTTTAAAGGTAATCTAAGTATATTTCGCTCCATAATGAAATTATCCTTTACATTTTAAAGGAAAGTCTGTATTTACGGTAAGCAGAAATAAGGTAAAATAAAGTTATTATAGTTTGTTCGTATGAAATTTTTATGGTTGTGTGCCACCTAGTAAAATAATCACTTATTATGGGTTTAATTGTATCAGTGATTGACTTTATGAAAGAGCATGTTTTGGTCATTATCTTATCTGTTTTTCATGATGAAAGATATAAATTCAGAGTATGGTAATACAAAATCAACCGCTAGGGTATTTGACTCATAAAGATGAACAGAGAGGCTTTTATGGTTCAAAAATATGATATGCAACTAATGTTTCACAGGTTCTCCAACTGTTTACTGAAGTGTTGAACATAAGCGAGTAGTTGTTAAATAACTGATATGGTGAGTGATTTATTGTAAAGCATATAGATAACTACACCATGGAATTTATCAGTAAAGGCTTTCAGCTAAAGTAAATGTCAAATTAAGTAAGCTACATTTTAGCTAATCAGTATTCTAAACTGTACAACTGTTTCTCCTTGAACGGAGACTCAAATCAGTTTTCTCTCACGAATAGTGAGAAAATACTATTTTATAAACAATGACTTACAAGTAGAAAATTGTATGGAATATGTACAGCGTACATCTATAACTGAAATTCTTATGATCGGAATAAAAATAACTTTGAGAAAGTTTAGAATCTAGCTAATCATTTCGAAATAATAATCCACTAAGATTAACAAAAGAAAATATCTTCAACAACTGGTTTCTTGAATCGGTTAAATGAACATGTTTTTTTTTAAAATTACGAACTCACTTACTACTCAAAATTCTACTTATACTTCTACCGTACCAAAAAGGTGTCACAGAATAACTTAAATTATATTCACAATCATGTAAAGTAAACTGATGCTTATTGATAAATAAGGAATATTAATTATTTTTATTTCATTACAAATGCAAGTTTTGAGTTCATATTTGATATGTAGTACAAGTTAACTGGTTGATATATCATTTTTAATGTGTTGTATTTAGTATAACTACATGAACAGAAGGAAAAAAAGTGTAACAGTCACAGAGGTCAAGTTTTATCATGTTAGGGGAAAACTGCTACTTGTGTTCGTACCAAGGAATTTTTAGCATATGAAGAAAACAGATGCAGGTACATCCAGCTGACGAGTCCCAAATAGGACAAAACGCTAGTCCTGGATTCCCCTGCTAGCCACTATCCATCTTTGCTTATAATGCTTATGAATTGAGGCTATATCAAGGCAATACGCACATATGCCAATAAGAGACTGATCAATTGCAGTCCTAAACATCAATGGGAAGATCTAAACAAACAATACTAAGTGAATTTAAAACTACTTATTCTTAAATAAAGTAGCTAAATACGTGGTAAACAAATAACCACTCACATATCAAACATTACAAGATTTTCACTATGCTGAATTAGTACGGAATAGTTTTTGTTCCATACTTCATTTTATTCCACTTTTGGGAAGGTATTTTATCTACTTTTCATAAATCAGTAGATTTATTTGACCAATCTTCTTCTAAAATATTTTGTAAAGTCGCGTTAATATTCATTAAGAATATAAAAATCTCTTATACCTATGAATATTTTATATCATTTAAAATCATATTGAATTCGAATAAATGACAAAAACAATCATTAAATTAGGTAAAAGCGGAAACTGACAATTCATTTCAAATTGTGATTTGGGACTGACATGTTTTTACAACCACATGAAATATTTCAACCAGGAAAAACAGTGTAGAACGATTTCTAGGTTTATGAGTTGCATTTGTGTCATAATGCGTCTTGCAAAATGTTCAAATAATTTTAACACCAATACTTATTAAAAATAATATCGAATAACAAATTGTATTACATCACTTTTTAAAATGGTGGAAAGAGTATATAAATGCTCCCTTGATTCTGAGGACTAACTATACTGACATACCAATTTATACTCTAAACAAAATGTTAACGATGTTGCTCATAAATAGCGAATGATTATCAAAACTTAGGAATAACTTTTTTTATCAGTGGTTTCCCATCTTCTGCATAATACTATAGCAGCGACTTAACAATCCATTTCGCTTAACTAATAATCCCTTTCATTGAAATCATGAACCGATCTAAGTAAGACCACCATTAGAAACCTGGAAGCACTGAACGTCCATTACGTCCTAATATAAAACTCCTTAGCAGTACTTATCCATAATGGGATGTAACATCTCTCCAGCACTCTTAGGTTTCTAGTGATGGTCTAACTTAGTTTGGTTCATGATCTTAATGAAATTCAACAATCTCCATAACCCCATAGTGATAATAATTTCTTTATTTACGCTTTTTCTCATGTAGTACGTGCGTATAATTTATGCAGTAAACTGACCATTAGATCCTATGGACTTAAAATATTCAAATTATGTATATAGTAACAAGCCTGAAGTTATTGGGTATTGTAATCCTATATATTTTCTATCACGTAGAGTACATTTCCAGAGAATGTTGCCTGTCGTGCCTAGAAACACCTTTTCCAGTTTCATGAATGTAAAACTGTAGCCTTTGAATTGTAAAACAGATTAATATTAGTAATTTTAATACAGTGAATATTAAATCAGTGATAACTTCCCATCGAAAGAATTTTTCTCAATAAAAGTAATTGATACTGTTGTGGAATTTTCAAAAAAGTAAGCTGAATAAAATGAAGATATAGCTAGTTTGACAGTGTGACGTCATACGATTAACTACCAAGTATCACTTTAATGTAGCTACAGTACAGATTTCTAACCTCCTTTAAATAGAATAAAGAGTACTCTAATATGATTAGCAAGCTAATTCACATGGTATTAGGATGGGTTTTATTTAACACACTATAGAATTCCACAAACCTAATTTATCTGATTCCCAACATATATTGCACAGTTTCGATAACCACTTTGTATAACCTTAGGTTTTGATGTGCGCACGAAAGTACAAAGTTCTTAGTTGTTGATGGGAGGCATTCCCATCTTCTCCTCCAAAAGGTAAGTAGAAGTTCCAATTTTAACAATAAAGAACACAAAAAGTCTAAGGGGACATTGTTAATTAACTAGTTGGATTTTGTTTTTCACCCGATTTATTTAAATGACATTCAGACAATGGATCATTTTTATTTTCCGCCGTAACAAGCTTCTTCAAGTAGCAAAAAACCCGCTGAGTAGTCTGATTGTAGTGGGATCTTTTCCAGTTATTCCCATTTCTCTATCCAGTCTTTCAAAGAATTTTGATAGAATAAATAAACAGTAGACTTTATTTCAGACGAGGAAAATATTTTCATTTTCATTTGTAGTAGGTTTGTCTGTTAACCAAGTAGTAGAAATCAATCAAAAATGTGACTGAATATTGACACATAAGGTGAAATTCAATGACAAGTAAGAATATGTTTTTCAAACCTTTCATTTAGTTATTCGTTGATTCTTCGGAATTACCAGACTCATCTTTCATAAATTCTTTCTAGCTTTTCTATAAAAAAATACCTGAAAAAATAAAGAACACGAAAAATTGTTTCAATAAGGCTATCTAAAAAATAACGAATCAAACTAACTATTACTATCATTGTGGTGTGAGTTGCTTACATCCACATAAGTAGCATATGACGATGGTCAGGCATAGAATGTATTTCTCTAGAGGATCGATAAGAAAAGAGCGGAAACGAAACACAATTGGTATGAAAATGCATGAACAATAATAATCGGAAACTAAGGACTGGCATTTGTAGAAGGAACAATCAAGATTGCGACAATGGATTGATAGTTTGCAAATTGACTATTTGCTGTATGATTGTCAGATTTTAGTGAGATAGTCTGTAATATTCGTGTCAAATACATTCGGTTGTCCCTAATCGTATTCTTGTTCACTACATCTTTACACACTGTAAAAACAATAAAATATTAAAATTAATTCAAAACAATGGAGGAAGATTCATAGCTTAAACAGATGCTTCTGTCAATGTAAAATTAATTATGGCTGAGTACAGTTTTTGTCTAAATAATTCACTTTTTTTTCATCATTAAAACTGATGAAGAATAATATCTCCTCTAAATAACCTATATACTTCAAAAGTTTGTTTTCCGTGTATTCAATGACCTGAATTAATATCTAATTTAATATAATGTAAACTTTTTTTCGTTTTAGTTCCTTCTTTTTTGTTTATGTTAGTTTGTACTAGATTACGTGAACTTATAAGTTTGTTGTTCCATGTCTATCTTTATACATGTTTTCTTATAATTTATTATGTAATAAATCCATATTAATTTCAAATATTCTGATTACAAAATGGTACTTGAGAAAAAAGATGATAATATACTTATATGATATGGACATTCTGATATTATTTACTAACTTGTTGGATAAAGTAATTGACTGTTTTCTTTAATACTTCATTCGTCTGATTTATATTAAATAAATAGTTGAAATCATGAGTCAATTGATGCTAGACCATCATGGAAAACCTGGAAGCACTGGACAGCCGTTTAATCCTATTGTAGGACTCCTCAGCAGTGCGCATCCACGATCCCGCCTCGTGAGATTCGAACCCAGGACCTACCATATATAAAAATTACTAAAAATCTCTACAAACAACCCGCTTATATTAAGTAAGTTTGGAATAATTGTTATTAATATACGTCAAGTAAATTTATAGAGTTCGATTATTTCTAAAAGATCATCAAGTACTGATCTTTTAAGAAAAAATGCTTTATTATTAGTTTAAAACAATTTCTATGTAACTTATAGGAACTTTCAGAAGCATATTAAAAAAAGATTGTATTGTCCTTGTTTCAAATCAGATATTTAATAAGTTTGTATTGTTTAATGAAAATTACCCACTACAAAATGGTGAAGTAAATAAAAAGTCAAAATAATCACTAACTGCTGATTTCATTTAAGATAAAATGTTTCGAAATACTTTATCTTGAAAATATTTCACTTGAAATAGTATCATTTAACGATAACAAAACTTATTATAGACAGCCCCCGAATGCCCTGGTACGGCCGAGCGTGGTGAGAGTCCGCTCTACCTCTCGAAATGCTCTCACATGGACACGCGTATACAGCCTCTGTCAGGGAAGTCCTACTCACTGCCTTCTCGTGGCGGGGGTGTTGTTTACGAAATTGAGAGGACGAAAAGCAAATGTCCGGCGCTTTAACCGGGTTGGTGGACACTGAAAATCCATCTAGGGGAGTTGGAAAACCCTGATTACAAACCAGTGGTGCACATGAGCTCCAGTACCCTGAGGGAACAAATGGCGTATGAATCAATCGTTGGTCACCGGCTAAGATAGAACTGCATCTCCTCACGATGCTCCACTGCCTTGTGGATCAGATCTTTAGGTCAAAGGCTGCGGGTGTGGCCCCCTAAGAAAACCATCTGCTTCATTTTTGGCACCTGGGCAGTATCACAGCCCTCACACAAATCAAATGAGATTTGTACAGCGCATATATATCTGGTGCTTCCTTGTATCAATATTTATATGTTTAAATAAATATTAAATAAATAAGAAAAAAGAGGATAGATTTTTAGAAACTAACAAAAAGATATAGTACCTAAAAACATTGTGTTACGTCATTTTGTTATTAATAGCGATGTAAATAAAAAGATGAAGGTTAGATTTATTTTATACAAGACTTCAAATGAAACATACCAATGAGTATCATGTTTAGGGTCTATAATAATGAATATTACAGTCATGTCTATTGATTAACTTAAATTGTAGAATGTATTATTCTGAATAAATGAAACAGCGAAATGTACTAATTTTACATTAGAGAATATATTAAAATAGTGGATTTAGTCAAAATACATAAATGTGTAAAATATCTTGAGAGGTCTTGTTTTATTTCTAAGATCAAACTAAAAACGTTTGATCAGTGAACAAATTTTAGTATCATATATCCAATTTATATTAAGAAATACCACCATTTAATGAAATAATCAATACTACTGAACCAATTAAAAACAATTTTACCTCATGTGATTTAAAAAACGTTTATTCCATCCCATCCAGATAACTTGTTCAACTAAGCATAGACTATTTTTATTATGATTCCAAAGATTGTTTTAATAACTTTATATGTATCTATAAACATTCTTTTTTGCAACTAAAATGTTTCATACAAAGCCTGAGGGAAAAGTATATCAATTTGTGTTAATGTTGTTGTTGTTTTTTCACCAACTTATCAAGTTGTCTCATCTCAAAATCTCTTTCCAGAATTAGATATATAAGCCGACTTCAAAACAATGAACTGTATTAGTAAAGATCTGTAATTTTTCGTTGCCTATATTCAAGATTATATTTTATCATTTTCTGTAGGCACATGTTCACCCTGGGCGAGTTGCCTTGATAAAGTCTTCCTGTCACAAGCTTGGGTATATCCTAGTGTTAAGGTTGGCCACGAGATCCGAACTAAATACATGTAAATTCTAACTCTATCTCATTATGGACTGTGCTTATGGGTCTTGGTAGACACTAAATTGTTTAGTGAACTTAAAGGTATCATTGTAAATTCATAATTTTCAGTTGTTGGTATTTAGAACTCTTTTTGATAAAGTAGAAATAGATTTACGTTTTGTATCTCACTGGAAGCCACCATACAAATTTTCCATTAATTTGGATTGCCATCATTTCTGATTTAGTTTTTAAGAATAAGTACGTTGTTTTTAACTCACTTGCTGCAAATACTATGGTTTAGACTACATTGTTAACAAAATATTTAAAAGTTGTAACACAAAATGTACAGAATGTCTACGTTTAAAACATTCCATTTAAGGTATATGCTTTTTTAATCATAGAATGGTTTCTATTTGAGCTGAAAATGAAATTCTTTGAATTCACTGAAACGATAATGAAATTACTTAGCGTGACACAAATAATTAACCCGCTGTTAGCCAGTCCTAAAGTGACTTCGTCAAAGTTCAAATAAAAAATACCCCAGATTATCGAGGCGACCACAAAAAAGAGAGGGATAGTAGATAACTGATAATAATAAATGAGTGGGGGTATTACTACTAATTAAATTTGAAAATCTGATTCATTAGATTCCCATTTGTTACTTTACCTAACTGTCTGAAACTCTATTTTGCACTAATCACAAAACTGATATTTCTTGTGTTCAACTATTCAATCGTTAGTTTTTGAACATAGGACTGATAAAACCTAAATCATCATCAAAATAAATCATATTTATTAAATGTATCTTATATTCTGAACACAGCGGGTGGACTGATCTAAATGCTGTCAATTTTTGTTAATGAAATCCCTATTTATAAACAGTTTAATGTGTCTTAAACCACACTATTGGACAAACATGGATCAGATTATATAATTTTGGTTGAAATATCTTCCATTTTTAAGTGGTACTTGTTTGTAGAAATTGATGATAACTTTTGAAAGTCAATATTCAATATTTGCTAGAAATAATGTTTAATGAATATACTTTGATTTCACATCATTTGTAAATGAAACTCTCAAAACATTTTGAATACTTTCTATGCTAACCATAAACCGAATAACAAATTGTGGTACGAAGCTTTTGTCGTCTATTTGACTACTAATCCAAATTTGTATTGGTTCAACAGCTTGGAGAAACCATGAATAGTAAAGGGTTTAGGGTGTTTGTAATATAAGTATATAAACTATCAGACAAAACAAAATACTATTGTCAACGTGATAATATATTTACTTTATTGTTAGTAAATGAAATGGAATAAAAATGTGGCTTCCAATTATTTAGAGGATTAACACACTAATCAATGTTTCCATCAAGAAGTAGCGATAACGAAAAACAAAGAAAATAAATAGAAAATTAACTTTTGCCTTACTCTTAAAACATGATTAGTTCAAAGTGATAAAACAACATGCTCAATGTTGATAAGTTCAGAAGTTGACGTTCACTATTGAAACAAGATATTAATTTTTAACTTGTTAAACAAAAGCTCTATGATGAATATCAAATGGAATGATTCACTGAATAGTCAGGATTTATCTAGCCTAATAAATTTAACAATAATCGTATCTAAAACAGAATCAATTTTCTCAAATTAAAATAGCTTTCGTTATAGATTTGCTACATGCTACTAATTGTCAAATCTGAGCCTATAAGTTCATAATAAATGACTCTGTTGTATATTTTGAGCCATAAAGTAACACTTATAACTGTGATGATGGATGAATGAAGAAAGTAACTTTATTTTCAGGCTTCTTTCAAAAATGTCACACTATCAATCCCAATAGTAGAAGTTAGAATGGATTCATCAAATTCCTTAAGTGATTCTATAAGAAACAAGAATATATTAATGACGCTACTTATGATTCGTAATGAAATGTTCACATAAGAAAATTAACAAAGGTCAAATTAGTCTCACCAATTCACACAATGCATATCATCAACTAAATATTCTGTTGAGTTATTTATGATCGTACTAATCGCTAACAGCAATAGGTGAATATAGTTCTATCCCACCTAGTAGTCACTGCATATCATAACCCTCTGAAACAACTTCGTAAGTTATGAGCAGTAGTATTTGGTTTTTTCATTGCAGTACTAGTAAAAATTCAGTGTGTCAAGTTAATAAAATTCTTATAAGTTTTGTTAGTATTAAACAGCTGAATTTAATAATCAAATTGTCTTTTAAATGTTTGTTATAACTTTGGTCAATACCATTTTCTAATTAAGTTAAACTTACAATAAGCCTGTGAGGATAGACATAAAAGTATTAATGTATGAAACCTAATATACTCAGACAACATAAAATAAACAATTCCTGATGCTATTTATAGTATATAATACTGAAGATAACAAGGAAATATACGATTAGGCACAGATATAAGTTATTTTGGTTTGGGATTTGAAATACAAGCAATCTAAGATAAAGTTTAATGTCAGCGTCTAAGAAAAGTGTTTAATTTATAAGAAGCCTAACGGCAAATTATTAAGAACTTTAAATGATAATGGTACCAAGTTTTCGCTTAAAGTTTGTAAAGTAAAAATCTATAACTAAAAGATCAAATAAATGATTACTTACGGTAAATCATTTTGAATAGTTTGAGGTATATTTAAGTTACAAATGCTTGATACTTTTATTTGACAAAACGTGAGATTATTGTACAGGAAACATACTATCCGAAACTTTATATTCTATTTTTTGTTTAATTATTACGAGAAGATCCCGATTATACCTACACTTTTTAATATTACCTTGGTTAAATGAAGTAAAAGTCTAGTAATATATTTACTCATTTTGTGCTTTTTTATATATAACTGCTAATGTTTAAAGACGCATTACTTTTGTGTATGTAGAAGTATGTCAAAATAATTTTTGTTAACTTGAATTGGTACTCGTTTCTTCTTCGTATGGACTACGATATTCTGTAATGTTCTTCTTCATAAATCCGCAACACATATATCAGCGCATACAACCATTCAGTAAAGATTAAGTCGGCTTTAGTCGGGTGATTACATGGTATTTAGTATTTTAGACTATTCAAAATAGACTCAAGAAAGTATATAGTATAATTGCCTTTGGAATAAGGTAATGTGCAAATAATAATACAAAATGTAAGCAGGAAGTTTTCAGATTGGTTGAAACTAGTTTCGGAACAAGACTTCTTTTTCATGAGGATATAATTCTCGTCTGAAAATCCTCATAATTTATTGTTATCGACGAAGTGTACCTGTGATAGTGCAGAAAAAAAAATCAAATTTATGATATCTTGACAAACAATAGACTCTGAAAGCGATTAGTCAAAATCTAATAATCTGAATTTATAACTTCGGTCATTTTGTGATTTAGCTCAGATAACATGCAAATTGGCATGTATAAAGTATCTGATGCTTTTTAATCGTCAAAGATTTTACAACTGCTAGTGAAAACATTAAATTCAAAAAGTTTACAAAATTCGCAAACATAACTTAAGTTCAATCAAACAATATTGATGGTAAAAGAAAGAATTAAAATTATCTAATGGAATAATTGACTTTAGTTGCTAAGTATATTTATAATATAAAAAAAATTAGTAATGATAAATGTCAAGACTATATTAATCAAAAAATGATTTTTCATGAATGAATACTGAATTAAAATTTCAACCTCATTTATTTATGTCAATTTTTATTATCCAATAATAATCCATCTTCATTTAGAATTTTCTATTGAAATATCACTGTCAGAATTTGACCTGATAAACTGGATATCAAGTATTTATGGACTGATTAAATATATCTAAATTTCTGTATTAATGGTTACTTTTAGTTGAGTGAACATTGTTAGAAATTTCTAAATCTTTCATTAGATTAAATGAACACTTCAACCTCTTGAAATAACAATAATAAAAATAAAAATACGAGCTTGTATCATTTGACTTAAAGGACTATTGTTTGTTATCATTTCTACAAATTTACAATGGTAGGTTCTGGGTTCGAAGCTCGCGAGGCAGGATCGTTGATGCGCATCGCTGAGGAGTCCCACAATAGGCCGAAACGGCCGTCCAGTGCTTCCACGTTTTCCGTGGTGGTCTAGCTTCAGTTGACTAATGATTTCAATTATGAAAATACTGAAATCTCCACAAAACCCCTTCTGCTTATAATAAATCTCAGTAGTTAGAGCAATTTAATTAGAATATAGAATGTAACATACTGATTTTTGTCTCTATTTCAACATATGCACTAACATTCTTAAATTAGTGATTGATTAATAAAAAGCGTTGAAAGCTAATAAGTTTCATTTTGAATGTTTTTTCTCAAATTGAAATTATCAGCTAAACAGCTTCCTGTATATCTATTTTGCGTTCAAATTTATCGATTATTTCTAATCTTCCCCTTCGACGAATTACTAGGATCTTCCTTGTACGATATTTTGATGTGATACTCTTCTTTCAAGTCTGATGATGCTTGATCTGCTACCCGAAATCTTTCTGAAAAGAATATGCAACATGTTAGCAGTTACCTCTCATCTGACTTCAGTGGGATTTTCAAAGCAACATGTATTTCCAGAGAACATGATTCCTTGAAAATCAGCAGAAATTACCCATTTCATAGCTTTTAATTAAAGCCTTTGAAAAAAACTTGAAGCGGTTAAAACTTTTTATTCACAACGTATCCTCTTCAGTGACGACATTTCACAGATCATTCTTGGTATATGATGCTAAGAAACAATACATAAATTAGTGATTTGTCGAAGTATAAGCTATTATTAAAAAGCAGTCTTGAAAGGGAATGAGGAAGCTGTCAAAATATTTGCCTACTTACTTAAGCCTTCTACTTCTCCTGGAGCATAGGTTGCCACCCGAAAATCTCCAAACTACTCTTCTCTGTGATCTTTCCTGTCGTTACCAATTACTGTTCATTCTTTTGATGTCTGCTTCCGACCCCCGAAGTAATGTCCTTTTTTCTCTCTCTCCTTTCCTTTAGCATTGAGGAACCCAAGTTGCTGTGATGTAGTCTAATGATTTCCACGTTGTATGTCCTATCCACCTCTAGTGTCTTTTCCCAATTTCCTCCTCAAATGAGATCTGGTCTGTCTTTTCCATGGCAGATTGTTGCTTTTGGTATCTGGCCATCAATTGTCAGAAAAAGACTGCTTTTTAATAGTTACGCAGCTGGGATCAATTCGTGACGAAAATTGTAATAAAACACCAATGAGTTGCTGTCTTTGAACAAACTTGTAAATAACTGATTATCTACTAATGTATTATTTTAAATAATTTATTGTATTAAGTATACTTCTACATAATGTAATTAAATTTATTCTGCAGGAAAACCAGAACTTGAGTTCTGGGCTGTTTATCATTAAGTGTCAGACAGTTTAAAATTGATTGCTACTAAGTGATTAATTAGTGTAAACCAATCAGTTATACCATATATTGATTACAGTCAGAATAATTCAGTCGTATAGCCTCCGAATATGACTAGAAATGATACGAATCTGAATTAGTCTGAAGTCTTAACTTAATGTTAAACAGAATACACATCCAATCGGATATATTGATACACATGTAATAACGTGATTAATAGATTTCAACTGGTCCTAAGGTATAGATGGTACGAATGAATGGAGCACAACTACATTCATCGTCAAGAATGTACAAGTATTTATAAATATAAATATAAATTTAAATACTCAACATCCATTGGCCGGATACTATCAGCAACAGAGTTTTATGGGAGAGGAAAAACCAGCTTCCAGCTGAAGAGGAAATTAGGAAAAGACGTTGGAAGTGGATAGGACATACATTAAAGAAATCACCAATTTGCATCACGAAGCAATCCCTAAAATGGAATCCGGAAGGGAAGCGGAAAAGAGGAAGGCCAAATAGAAGCAGATATGAAAAGGATGAATAGCAACTGGAAAGAACTGGAAAAGATTGTCCAGGGCAGAGTTGGATAGAGAAAGTTGGTGGGCGGCCTATGCTCCTCGACGAGAGTTAACAGGCGTAAGTAAGGGTATTGAATTTGAAACATTATTATTTAGTTGCTTTTAAATGCAAATATTTCTGAATTAAATCCTTAAATTATAGATTTTTCTTTATGACATCTGTCAGATTTTAGTAAGTAATGTCATCGTAAACTTAATTCTGATAAACTTACATCAAACAAATTAGAATTATGTTTATTTCTTGATAAGATACATAGTTCTTATTTTGAATAAAGATTCATTACTTGTTGAATAAATATTATCAGGTTGTTTTATATTTTGAGCATACAATGAGTATTTCCTGAAGAAATAAATGTTCAAACAGGGCATAATATTGATGTTGGTTTGTTCTCAAAATCACCCACCTGAGCTACAAATCTTCTCCACCATCTCAAGGGCATAATATTCCTTCATTCACCCTCATCTCAGACGTCGTCATATAAATGTTTGTATAGTGTACCAACTTTTGAATGAGCAATAAACTTGTAAGTGTAGATTGAATTATAGCTAACTTTTTAATGTGAAACTCATTCATTTGATGAAGAAACCTGACAGTAGAAAAAATGTTCTGATGAACAAAATATTAGCAAAGACATTGTTGCACATTTTATTTTTTTCGATGCATATAGTTTCACACTAATCAAATTTCCTTAGACAATGTTACTAAAGAAAGGAAAACAAAGCAACCTCTATCTGAAACTTCGTTTCTTCCCTCACTTTTAAAAATGTTTTTGCATTAATTAATGAAACTAAGTGAAACAATTATGGTAACATTATTAGGTTTTGGACCAAGAAAAACAAGTTGGTTACACAATAATATGAGGCTGTAAATCACATGGGATTTATTTAGGAATTTCTAGTTTATTTTTAGATAAACTAAATTATCGGACGTTAATTTTACTCATTGAAAGTTATAAATTTTATTTTGAAAGATGTTTATAAGAACTCTGTTCCTTATAAAAAATAGACCAATTTGAAAAAAACAACTGTATGAAAATAATTGAATATATACTCTGATGTAGGGTCATGAATGAGAACTACTGAGGACGTTTATACCAGGACAAAACTGCCATCCAGTCCTTCTGGGTTTTCACTGGTGATCTATCTGAGATTAGTTTGTGATTTTACATTGATATAAAGTATAAATTAAAAGCAATCAATAATTTGGTTTATTGTTGTAGTGGAAAATATATGTCATTGGGTTACAGTCACCGAAATTGCTTGTTATTATGTTACAATTTATGGAAACGGACGAAGTAATTTTCACTTTTTAAAAAAAGCATTATCTGTATCACAACAATGAGGACGAATATATACAGTGAGAGAGACTGGGTCAATTTATTTACATAAAAAGTAAGATGAACGGTGAAATTTACTTGATGTTTTAATGAAATTCCATTTTCTAAAGAAATATTTATGCGTGATTTGACAATCCAGTTCTGAACACTTGCTAAATGAAGTGCAAACTTTTGGATGCAATGTTTTACGTAGGTGAGTAAAAAGCAAAATATATTTGAATTTCAAAAGCATATTGGACTTTAGTAAGGCAATTTGAAGTTTACTAGTATATTTCTTTTCTAGGTGGTAAGTGTTTTCTGGAACTTCTTTGCATTCAATAATGTTTATCAATAATTATTTGATGTATTTTGTAAAAAAAACAACTGTGCAGTGGTACTGATTTTATCTCTGTGTTTACTGAAATAGTCGAAAATCTTTGTTTTCAATCTTATACGTTGACTAAGTGGCTGAATTAAACATGAGCATTTTAGAAATCAGAATATCTCAATGATAAACGATTTTGTAAGCTTTTCTCATTCTAACTCAGTCTTTACAGCAGTTTTGCTTTCAGTCACTGCCCAGCAATACCTTATATGGACAAAAAAGGCTGAAGTAATATCAATCTTAATTTGAAGTTTGATTTCTAAGATTTTCAAATGTTTCGCAATTTTTACTGATAATTTGAGTAAAAAGGTAAGTAAATGAATGATTTAGATCCGTCATTTCGAATATCCCTGAACACTATACATGTGAGTGGGTCAACAATCCAAATTATGAATTTACTTTACAATGTATATTGGATTAGAAACTGAAATATTTTGAAAACGAACGTTATTCTGAAGTGACATATAACGGAAGATCATTGAAAGCCAGGAGGCAACGAGAAAACCTTTTGTCCTAGGTTTTAGGCTTCTCACCACTACTCAACCACGACCAAGTCAAGGAAAAAAATTTAAAAACAGTCATCTATCAACTAATTTATAAGTACAATTCAATGACATTAATAAGTCACTAACCTACTGGCATTTCTTTTGTTATCCTATTAGCTTTAAAGGGAATACATGCTGCCTTGTTTCACTAACAAATACACGATCACTATATATTTTTAAAAAGTATATGAAGAAGCACTCTAATAACGTTCCGGATGGTTTCAGAAGGTGGTCGTTTAGCAATCTCTACAGAACGATTGGGATGAAACTTTTGATTCATGTTTGACCTTGAATATTATATAGTTGATTTTGAGTGCCAGTGTGACATATTACTTTAAATGCGATGGACTTTAGTATTTGATGTACAATTTGACTAGCGGTCCTGTGGGAATACTGGGGTTTAGGAAGAGTTATCATAGCTGTAAGCTTTTAACAAAGATTACGTCAGGTCAATCCAAATTTATAGCATGTGTATTTTTCGTTGCTTTTATTTTTTCAAGAATATCTTTTAGTTTCAAGAGAACTGTACGCATAGCTTTTGTCAAATGGACATGATTTAATTTTTTATTACCAGATTGTAATCAAGCTTTCTGAATACCTGTAAATGTATAATAAATTAACGGTATATTAATGATAAAATGAAATAAATATTATGAATAAAATAAACTCTATATATTGGAGTAACAAGTTACATGATCAGAACTTTATTTTTAAACAGTTTGTTCGGACGATCTATAAGTTAATTGAGGTAATTAGTTATCATCTTTGAGTTTAAATGCACAGGGCGACCGTACTAAATATATTTCATATGATTCTGGTGAAATGGACCTATTTTAATAACTCCATGGAAATAAACCAGTTTAAAATTTGACGTTATAATTCAGTCATAAGTTATTAGTTTATATTTTATTGAGTTCGATACCGTCAAATAGCTGCTTAAATTTTATAACAGAATGAATCTAACAATTACATAGTACATATGAATTGTTTCTTTTCGAAGAGACATAAGCGAATTGCCTAGAATGCTTCTGGTATGAAATTAAATATTTCTGTTACTATACTGTTAACAGTCAAACTGATATTGTTGGGATGATCCTGCAAATTACTCGCAATAGACATGACAAGCTCAGGAAACATTATGAAGCATTTTATCCAATCAGCGTTTGATTAGAAGTTTTGCTAGAAATATTGCGAAAATGAAAAGTTACATGTAGAGGTTCTGATTAGCTGATTATTGCACTGCTACTATGTTTAGTAGTATTCTGGAATTTTCAGGAAAACCCAAGGACCTCTAAAACACTATAAAAACCCTATATTTTCTGTACATAGAGGAACCTTTGGAGTGAAGTGCTTCTCACATATTTTGCGCCTTTTCTCTCGTGTTCAAGTCCCTGTGTAATTCTAGCTTGGGGGTTACGAGAATAGCTTAGGATCCGAGTATAGCGTTCAATCAACAAGATTTATCATATATATTTGGGGAGCTTCATGGGTCATACCAAAGTGCATTTTGTTTTGAAGTTAACCGAATACATCGTTTGAAGTGTGTTTCATATGTAAATGATAAAAGCATTACAACCATATATATATATATATATATATATATATATATATCAGATTAAGGTTTATCTCGAGATGTTTTAAAAAGTTCATGAATTTAATTAACCAAGTCATATTTTAGTAATATAATGTTAGTTTATACAGAAGAAAATATCAAACTATAGAAGAAGCTTTCATAAAATGAATAATTTATTTGAAAATAAACATTGTAACTTAAAAGTGATGATATTCTGCTTTCAAGTGTTTCATGTCACAGATTCCTTCTTATGTTATATTTAGTATATTTACTATTCATTTTCTTTAAATATAGAAAATCTCAATAATAATAATAATAATAATAAATATTTGTCATTTCAAATCTTCTAGTTCATCAGTTTAAATAAACTAATATCATATTAGGCTCTATATCGGTAGATAAATTTTAAGAAAGTTCTATAATACTTGTTAGATGGTTAGAAGAAATTACGGTTAGACTAAAATTTTATGGACTACCTTTGAGTGACGCTACAGTGACCTTAAGGATGTCCACCTTATAACTAGGACTAAATAAAGGTTGTAAACCAGTGTGAAGAATTAGAATTATGATTTACAGCTTATGGTTAAGGCTAGGAATTAGATTTACGGTTTTCATAAAGAACGGACATTATTTAAAATGTCAAAGCACTATTCAGTCAAGTGGACTCATCAATTTCGCGCCAAAATCCAAGATCTGTTATCTTATATCTTATCGGTTCTCCATAATTACGTAATAAAATAATATAACATCACTTCACTTGTAGCATTTCTCTCATTCACGTATAAAATAATTGAGGCAGACTTTTATGATACAAAAATAAGTTGGGATATGTCAATATTTTTTCAGGTAGATATTACTTTAATATTTTTAATTTCTATAACTGACGATAGGATTTAATTATGTTATCAAAATAATTTATCTTCGTCATACGACACAGATATTCAGTTCCAAATAATTCCTATCATTTGAATTTACTTCCAATGATTTAATGTTTAAGTAGATCAAACATCAAATTCCCAGAATAATAATTAATTACGAGTTGTTATCTTCATTATTCCAAGTCTTCGCATGATTCAAATTGCTGTTGAATGATATTTGAAAATTTACAACATTATTATTATCAGAAGGGGTTTTGTGGAGATTTTAGTAATTTATAGAGTTGAGATCATGAGTCAATTGAAGCTAGACCACCATGGGAAACCTGGAAGCAGTAACCGGTGGAGTTCAACCAGGTCTGTTGTGAAATAGTAACTCACTGATGACATTGGTGAATGGTTGCTCAATTTCGTGAATCAGTTGAAGTTAGACATTAACACCGTTGTATGCCAGCTCAGTGGTCTATCGGTTAAGGGCTTCGGCTCGAAACTGGTAGGTCCTGGGTTCGAATCCCGCGAGAGTGGGTTCGTGGATGCGCACTGCTGAGGAGTCCCACAATAGGACGAAACGGCCGTCCAGTGCTTCCAGGTTTTCCATGGTGGTCTAGCTTCAATTGACTCATGATCTCAACTCTATACATTATTATTAATTTAAATGACTTCAAATAGAAGGATTTATTCAGATTATTCACTACAATTCTTAAATCGTTTATTTAAACATCAAAGTAAACACAAAATTTACAGGATACAGTTTTAATTAAATGTATGTTTAGCATTGAGAACTGGATTCCTAACAAATTCTATTTTTAAGCAAAGATGGATAATGGATAGCAGTGGAATTCAGGACGCGCGTTTCCTCCTATTTGGGACTCGTCGGCTGGATGTACCTGCACCTCAGAGTTGATGTTCACTCTGGGACTCCAACCCAATACCTTTCGCTTCAAACGCCATCGCGTTATCCACTCAGCTACTGAGTCTTGATAGCCACTTGTTTGTACAATGGGGTGAAGTGTTAATTCACTTGATATTGTTTGTTTGAATACTCACATTGATGATTAGGACTGTAACTGATCAGTCTCTTATTGGCATATGTGCATACTGAGCTTATTGCTTCGATATAGCCATAATTCACAAGCATTATTTTTTCATTTATATTTGCAAATATTTTTCTGGTAATAAATAAATGTTACCTTCTTCATTGAGATTGGTTTTTGTTAATATATAAGAACCGACGCCATATCATTATTGTTATTATACTACATACAGATGTAATAAGTTCACATTAAAAACACACTACTACCATTAGATATTATTTCCTATTTTATCAATAAAATAATTCGAATAAATTTCATTAAGTTAAGTAGCCCTTCCTTTATCATGAAACAAGCGTTCATTCACTAAAAACAATTACCAACATGAATTTGGCTAGGTTTATAATCATAAACGTTATAACATATTATCTAATTCATATATATATATATCCTTTTTATCAAAATAAAAGTTGATTAATTATGTCGTTTATAGATCGTCTTCAATACAATATCACATGACACTCAAAGTTACTATTTTAATGAAGTACCGAGATTATTTTGCTAGTAAATATATAAATTCAGTTATTTTTGAAAGCTTATAACTATAGAAGATTTTCTTCATTAAATTATTTTTTAGATCAGGGGTTATTTCAGCATTTTCATAGTTGTAGAGATATCAACTCACTGAACACAATTGGTGAACGGTTGCTCAAACATCGTGGTTTGGTTGAAGTTAGACATTAATACCGTTGGATGCCGGCTCAGTGGTCTATCGGTTAAGTGCTCTGGCGCGAGACTGATAGGTCCTGGGTTCGAATCTCGCGAGTCAGGATCGTGGATGCGCACTGATGAGGAGTCCCACAATAGGTCAAAACGGCCGTCCAGTGCTTCCAGGTTTTCCACGGTGGTCTAGCTTCAATTGACTCATAATTTTTAATCATCAAAACTTATTTTGTCATCTAGTTTCTAATGATTAAGCACCTAATCCAACTAATAATTAGCCTAAGAGTTTCAGAAAATTAGAAAAAATAATATTTTTGTGTAATGTAAAAATTTTATAGAAATATAGAAAAGAAAGATCGAATAGACAAAAAGGACAAAAAATAAATTTAGATTTTTATTCAGCCTTAAATAAAGATACAGAAAAAAAATTCGTAATAAAAATACTTATGTTCTTTTATCATGACGTTTTTTCCAACCAAAAAATATATATTTAGTTGTTAAGTCATTCAATCGATTAGAACTAATTATCTATAGTTTTATGTTTAGTAAATTTATTACCAACTAACTTCTATGTGTGAAGATTGAGACAGTTAAACATGAAATGTTTCTAGTATATTTTGTAATCGTTTGTTATGTACGAATATCTGACTACATGTGTAAGATTATGCAAAAGATTATCACTGAAGCAACAATATCTTGGGCAGAATAATCGAAATTTGCCCGTCAGTAGGTGAATTTGGGAGGTATGATATTATTAATTAAATGTAATTGTTTCCGTACTTCAAGATAAAGTAAAAAAATATGCGATATCAACGTTTTCTAAAAAACATTTACAGTGCGTTGGCTGATACTAAATTAAGCCCACATAGGTTATTCCAGCTTCTGGACGGACTAATTTGTTCATTCTCTTCATGTCACATTTTAACCTTGTCACTTATTCGCTTACCAACCTTGACTGTTTTTATATGATCGTGTGTGTGTATTGCTTACTCTATTCATCATATGTCTGTAATCTATTTTTGTTTGACTACAATTACTGAGTAACTCTTGATCAAATGGGAGTCGGCTCACACGCCTTTTCCACTGTGCGTCATTTCGTTTCGCTTCCTTAACTTCGTTTTTCAGATAATCTGTCTAGTTCAACGATTGTGTGAAATGTACGTATTCGAAATGCATTCTCGTATTTGACTTATTCAGTCCCGTAATTCACTAACTCGAGTTTAGTCTATGATTCTATTCGACGATAGTGAGGATGTATATTTTGATGACAATCATAATACGATATAATTAGAGTCAGATTTCGGGTCACTAAAACAGGTTCTGTGAAAGAGCTTACAGTTTTCTATATTTTGTACATATTTTTGAGTGCTGTTGAAGAAACATTTTATTCTCCATTCTTTATAAATGTATGAAGCACATAACGAACTTACCATTTGAATTTATCTAGCATCATCTTCATTACAGGTATTTAATTAACGGAAGTAGATATGTATGATTCCAATAATTATCTTTGATTCATTAAACTTTATATTCTGGATTAATTTGCAAAAAACACACCATGATTGCTATTACTAAGTGTTCTATATTAGGTAGCATAAATCATCGCAATAAATAACTTCGTATTATCTCTAGTATATAAAAAGTTATAAGGTAATAAATTCATAGGTCAAAAATGAATGTTTCATCAGACTTCGAAAAACCCTAAGTATTCATAAATGAAGATATCTACTAATAATAATTATGTTAGACATTAAATAGGAATAATATATCTTTGTAAAATCTCAGCGAA
>NC_031495.1:31304210-31340392 GCF_000237925.1 Schistosoma mansoni
CACTATCCCACACACACTACACCATACCAATCCTCTTACTATATTTCACCTTCATACACTGCACCGTCCTCATCCGTCTCATTCTCTCCCGTCCAACCTCAATCCACATCAATAGAATCACTCGTCGAACAACCCACACATCTAACAACATGCATTAACCACATTTCTCACTATGACAAATACACTACTACAAGATGGTATCCTACCTATTTGCACAGCTTCTTTCGATTCAACATCTTGACGACATTACAACAGAATAATATATTACTATTTAATGTCTTACATCAACTCGGCGCTCAAATACTGTGAAACTATCCGCTCTAATTTAGACGAGAGTTCTTATAAATAATTATGTTAGTTAACTCAATTCAGTTGTATTCTCCTTGCTGTACGTTTATTCACTTTATTTGAAGTCCTTAAATTAAATCTTATGAACTAAAACATTAGCGATTTCAGTCAATATTAGAATTAGAAACAAAAGAAACAAGTAGAAGACTAGGTTGAATACTGGTTTGTCTTGAACAAAATCCAAGATCAATAAAGTGAATAACATAATCGAAAGCGCAAGTCAATTGTTGAAGCTAGACCACCATGAAAAACCTGGAAACACTGGACGGCCGTTTCGTCCTATTATGGGACTCCTAAGCTTCCAACTCACACTTTCGACTAACGCTTTCAACTATGAAAAAATACTAAATCTCCACAAAACCCCTTCTGATAATTAATAATATAATCATTTAATCCAATATCTTTTCTTCGTTTTAACGAGGAAAAGATGTATTAGTCAGTTTATGTAAAGTGTAAATAAACACCTAATACTATTTATTTTAAAGTTTTAGCTCGTTGTTGCTATCCAAAACATGATTATCATATCTAAAAATTTTAACTCGAATTGGTATGCAACAGTAAATTATCTACTGTTTTATTGTGATTAGAAAAGTTAAGAAGGAACAAATCGTGACTAATATAATAAAACTATTTTTTTTAATTCACAGAACCAGTTAAAAAAATACATACCGAATTACATTTACAAAACCTTTACTAAAATATGAATGGTCAACAGTTACAAACAGTGACATTAGTTGCAGGTTCGAATAAATCTGAGTAATTCAATTGGAGAAATTAATTAACATTTCCACCATACTAATTATTTTTACTAAAGTTTACTTCGATAATTCCACAATAGGACAAAACGGCCGTTCAGTGCTTCCAGGTTTTCCATGGTGGTCTAGCCTCAATTGACTGATGATCTCAACTTTTGAAATTCCATATAACTTTAGTTTTGGGTAGGATGCTATCAGTCGATTAATGATATATTGGTGACAACCCAATTTTCAATAATTAACATGTCTGACTTTTAGTGACTTCGTCTAAGTCATTACCTATAAGTAGGTAAATAATTCAATCATATTAACAAAGTCTAAGCAGCAAAAGGGAAGTCAGAATGTTTATCAACAAAGATGGATGGTGGCTAGCAGTGGAACCCAGGACGCGTGTTTCGTCCTATTTAAGACTCCTCAGCTGGATGTACTTGCACAGTGCGAAACGCACGTCCTAGATTCAACTGCTAGCCTTTATCCATGTTTTCTTGAAAAGTTTGTGACTTAAGGCAATATCAAAGCGATCCGCACAGGATAAACATGTCCCAACAAAAGACTGATCAATCGCAGTCCTAAACAACAATGATAAGATACAAGCAAACAACACCAAGTGAATTTAGTCAGAATGTTAAGCTTAATAAAAATCCAAACACGTCTGTTTATGTCACATTATTCAAGTTGAATCTGTGCGAGACTTCGTTCCAATCTGTGTGCATGCTGGCGGGTGTAAGAAATGTGAAATCTGTTGCAAGAAGGAGTAGAGTTAAAACTTGTGCATGCGCATACTAATGGTGTTAAGAATGAATATAATTAAATGTGGTTGTTAGGTTGTAGTGAACAAGAAGATGAGTGGGGAAAATCAAATTTAGTTAAGCACAAAATTACAGAATCTCTCACTAAAATCTGACAACCATACAGTAATCAGTTAATTTGCAAACTATCAGTCAATTGTCTCAATCTTGACTGTTTCTTCTGCAAATATCAGTTCATCTCTGATTTTATTGTTCATCCATTTTCATACCAATTGCGTTCCGTTCCCGTTCCTTTCTTATCAATCTTCTACTGAAATACATTCAATGCCTGACCATCGTTATACATTACTTATGAATATATAAGTAACCAACATCACTGGTAGACGGTCACAGCTGGACACATAATCAGGCCTTCCTTTCTGATTGACTATAAGCAAAGAATTATCGTGACGAAAATCTCACATAATTACTAAAAATATCGATAAAATTATTCAAACTGAAATAATTAAATTAAGAAAACGATATGGATGATATATGATTTTTTTACGTTAAAAGGTAAAAATATGATTTATCATTTAATTATAATCATTATTTATATTACTGACTAATGCTGCTAAGGAACGCAATCTGGTCATTCAGAATGTACTGTATTTATCTATTTATTTATATTGACTTCAAGTCAAAACATAGGTTTATATACATTTATTTCAAGTTCCAATAAATCGTGTATTTGAATAAGATCTTATCACCAGTTCTACTAAAACAGATGGCACATCTATCAATAAATTTGATGCAAAGTTTATTTACCAGTTTACTTGATCTTAACAATATTCACTACCATCTATTGACATGATTCATCCGAGTTCACCTAGTTAAGATAATACATATATTCAATGTTGGTCATTTTAAAAATTAACTACATTGTACAAAATAATGCTTTATAAACTAAGAAACATTAGGTCTTGTTTACTGACTACTGCATAGATACTAGAATCGAAGATATTAGAATTGTTGCAAAAATAAGAACTACAGTTTACTAACTAATATTACAGTGTAGATCCATGCAGAAAATAAGCAAAATTACAGAAGTTCGTTAGGTTATCATATATACTTAGTCATTCATCCCCTAGTACTAGGTATTATAAACGTTTCTAAAATCCGTCGTTCTCATACATACCGAAAAATATTTTACTTTACCCTCTTTTCTTAGAAAACGAAGTATTCAACTTTTTAGAAAATTTTACAAAATATTTGTCTGATCTCATCTCACAATGTACAACCTTATTGTTGATTTGTTAAACATACACAGTATTATATTTAACAGTGTGGAAAAAACCAAAATATCAATTGTGATTGAAAAATTCGGTAACTGTTTGTTTACTCAAGCCTGTAGTTTTTTAAACTTTCAACTCAATCTTGATCGCATTTCATTTTGTTCAATAAAATTTCCATCAAAAACATTACAGTGTTTCTTTTTATGTATGGTATTATTCTCCTCCTTACTCATGGTCTTAATATACATATATCAGTTTGGAAATTTATTAAAACTGAAATGTGATACAAGCAAAGATGGATAGTGGCTAGCAATGGAATTCAGGACGCGCGTTTCCTCCTATTTGGGACTCGTCGGCTGAATGTACCTGCACCTCAGAGTTGATGTTCACTGTGGGACTTGAACCCAGTACCTTTCGCTTCAAACGTCATCGCGTTATCCACTCAGCTCATAATGCTTGTGAATTAAGGCTTTATCGAGGCAATACGCACAATATGCATATATGCCAATAAGAGACTGACCAGTTGCAGTCCTAAATATCCATGGGAAGATTCAAACAAACAATACTAAGTGAATTGAAATGTGATACAACTAGAAGAATAATTTTTGTATCAGCATTTTTTAGATGCTTCTCTTGGTATCTTTTTATAGGTATAACAGCATTATATTACTTTACTTATCTATTTTTGTCAGTATACTCTAGAAAGTGTTGTAGTTGTAAAGAAATCAAATTTCGCTGAAGCACAAAACGTCTGTGAAAATTATTTTATTTTGTTTGTCATTAACAAATCCTAATGACTGGTGCGAAGTGTCAATAGATGTTTATGCATAATTAAAACAAACTGATTCATTGCAAATAGTTTCCTTAGTTTTAATATGAACTAGGATCAATTTATAAAAATTTCTATATTTTTTTCCAGTCATTGTTCAATAAAAGAAAACTAGGATTATTGTGGTAAAAATAATTTAGCCGACTTTAGTCTGTGTAAAGGAAAAGCATATAGGCCTGAGAAATAGTGATTTTTAAAATTCAACTCTGTTTACCTGAACTGCTGCTGTTTCAGATACATCTTATTACTGACCATTCCAAAACGGATACCGAGTGAGCCGAAGTTTGCAAAAACCTGAAACTTGTATAGTTTAGGCTGTTTCGCATAATTAACGTCATATATATATATATATATATATATATATATATATATATATATAGGGTCAAGAGTCATTACGTTCACCATATATGATTAACAAGTATAAGGACTATTTTATTCATAATGACAATCCCTAGTTTTATAAATTTACTTAAGAATTGAACGGATATTTAGATCCACCTAAGTCTTAAAAGTTCTTTTAATAATCCACCCATTTCGTTTTGGCATTTACAACCATAATAAATAAATAGTGTTTTTATTACTTGGTTTATTAATTTTATAAGATGCATTATTTATTTGCAAAAGTAGTTAACTAGAGAAACTGGGTAGTCTGACTTTGCTAGAAGTAATAAAATTTTTTCCCCTCAAATTATTATACTCTACTAACAGAGATATTTTACTTTGTAATTAATTTATATTCAAATTTAATACCATTCTTCCTGTTCCCATATATTTTATTGATTTGAAGAAACCAAAGGAAGCATTTTTACAAGGTTATTCGTTAATCATAAAATTACTGAAATATATTCAAACGGGAATTCCTTTACAATCTATTTTTTGCAAATGAAAAAATATTCCTATAGGTTGAAATTTAAAGCTTGAATCCATATTTACTGCATAATTTTATTTTGTTTTCGTTAAAGATTAATTGCAGTCTGGTTATTTGATAAATAGATTGCTCAAGTATGTCATAATGGAATTTTATTTACATTCATCTTGTTTAATATGACATTTTAGAATGAAAAAAACAGGTTTGAGGAAATTTTTGTAAATTTTCTACTTACCTACCTACTTACGCCTGTTACTCCCAATGCAGCATAGGCCGCCGACCAGAATTCACCGACTCACTCTGTCCTCAGCCTTCCTTTCTAGTTCTATCCAGTTGTTGTTCATTCTTATCATATCTGCCACCATTTCTCTGCGTAGTGTATTCTTCGAACTTCCTCTTCTCCCTTGACATTCAGGATTCCATGTGAGGGCTTGTATTGTGATGCAGTTGGGTGATTTCCTCAATGTGAGTCCTATCCACTTCCACCGCCTCTTCCTGATTTCTTCCTCCATTGGATGGAATCTGGTTTGATCTCTCCCACAGTAGGTTGTTGCTGATAGTGTCTGGCCAATGGATCTGAAGTATTCTGCGTAGACAACTGTTAATAAACACCTGTATCTTCTGGATGATGGCTTTCGTAGTTCTCCAAGTTCCCACCCCATACAGTAGAACCGTCTTGATGTTGGTGTTGGGTGACAATTTTTTTGAGTTCCAGATGTTCTTCATTTGCGAATATGCGGCTCTTGCTATACCGATCCACACTTCTGCATCAGATTCGTCGTGCAAATCAATGATGCTGCCTAGATATGCAAAGGATTTTACATCATCCAAAGCTTCTCCGCCAAGTGTGTTTCAATTGGTGCATGCTGTATTGTGTCGGAGAATCTTGCTTCTCATTTTGGCGATCTGATGCTATATCAGGTCCTCTCTTAGTTCTCACATTCTCCATCGTCCTTCTGAACTTTGCATTGATGCAGATATGATAATTTTGTTTCTGTGTAGTGTGATTCGGTGAAGTCCATGTGGTTTTGTGAATGCGTTTGTGTGGGAATATAGTGCTGCCTATGACCAGTTTATTGAAGGCACATTACTTACTTACTTACGCCTGTTACCCCTCGTCGAGGAGCATAGGCCGCTCACCAGCATTCTCCATCCAACTCTGTCCTGAGCCTTCCTTTCCAGTTCTTTCCAGTTGCTATTCATCCTTTTCATATCTGTTTCTATTTCCCGGCGTAATGTGTTCTTTGGCCTTCCTCTTTTCCGCTTCCCTTCCGGATTCCAAGTTAGGGATTGAGTCGTGATGCACATCGGTGATTTCCTTAATGTATGTCCGATCCACTTCCAACGTTTTTTCCTAATTTCCTCTTCAGCTGAAAGCTGGTTTTTCCTCTCCCATAAAACGCTGTTGCTCATAGTATCCGGCCAATGGATGCTGAGTATTTTGCGTAGACAACTATTTATAAATACTTGTACCTTCTTGACGATGGATGTAGTAGTTCTCCACATTTCAGCTCCATACAGTAGGAATGACTGTCTTGACGCTCGTATTGAAGATTCTGACTTTGAAATTAGTTGAGAGTTGTTTTGAGTTCCATATGTTCTTCAATTGTAGAAGTACTGCTCTTGCTTTGCCAATCCTCGCCTTTATGTCTGCATCAGATCCTCCTTGTTCATCAATGATGCTTCCCAGGTACGTGAATGTTTCCACCTCTTCCAGAGTTTCGCCATCAGGTATGATTGGGTTGGCGTTCTCCGTGTTGTATTTGAGAATCTTACTTTTTCCTTTGTGTATGTTGAGGCCTATTAATGCAGAGGTTGCTGCTACATTTGTTGTCTTCATCTGTATTTTTTCGTGTGTATAGGATAGGATGGTAAGGTCGTCTGCGAAGTCTAAATCATCTAATTGATTCTGAGCTGTCCATTGTATTCCATGTTTCCTCTCAGATGTCGTAGTCTTTATAACCCTGTCAATCACCAGAAGAGGAAGGGGGAGAGTAGACAGCCTTGTCTGACTCCGGTCCTTACTGGAAATGCATCTGTCAGCTGTCTTCCATGCACCACTTTGCACTGTAGTTCGTCATCTGAGTTCTGGATAATGTTGACAATCTTCTGAGAAACTCCATAGTGTCGAAGAAGTTTCCATAATGTTCTCCTGTCCACGCTATCAAACGCCTTCTCATAGTCGATGAAGTTGACGTATAGTGATGAGTTCCACTCAACTGATTGTTTAACGATGATCCGTAGTGTCGCAATCTGGTCTGTGCATGACCTATCCTTACGGAATCCAGCCTGATGATCCCTAAGTTCGGCGTCTACTGCGTCTTTCATCCGATTCAGCAGCACTCTGTTGAAAACTTTTTCTTGGTACTGATAACAAACTGATGCCTCTGTAGTTCCCACATTTGCTCAGATCTCCTTTCTTTGGTATCTTGATGAGATATCCTTCTTTCCAGTCCATTGGCACTTGTTCCTCTTCCCAAATCTTCTTGAATAGAAGGTGAAGCATGTTTGCAGTTATTTCAATGTCTGACTTCAGTGCTTCTGCTGGTATATTGTCAGGTCCTTCCGCCTTCCCACTTTTGATTTGTCTGATGGCCATCTTGACTTCTTCGATCGTTGGTGGAGTGACATCTATAGGAAGGTCAGTGTGTGCTGCTTCGATGTTCGGTGGGTTCAATGGGGCTGGTCTATTCAGCAGTTCCTCGAAGTATTCTGCCCATCTTTTCCTCTGTTCTTGAACCTCTGTGATTGTCTTTCCTTCTTTGTCCTTGACTGGTCTTTCCGGTTTGCTATATCTCCCTGCCAATTTCTTCGTTGTATCATATAGTTGTCTCATATTCCCTTCTCTTGCAGCTTTTTCCGCCGTCGTTGCTAGTTCTCCCATGTATTTCTGCTTGTCGGCTTTAATGCTTTTCTTCACTTCCCTGTTTGCTTCTGCGTAGTCTGCTTGTGCTTTGACTTTCTCTGCTCGTGTTCGGCTGTTGTTAATTGCTAGTTTCTTGTTCTTCCTTTCTTGAATTTTGTCCAGGGTTCCCATAGAGATCCATTCCTTGTGATGATGCTTCTTAGGACCAAGAACCTCCTGACACGTTGAAGTTAGTGCTTCTTTTATCCCTTTCCAGTTGTCCTCCAAAGTAGTTTCTTGTTCATTCAGTAGATCCTGTAGAGCTTGGAACCTGTTGTTGAGAGTTATTTTGAATTCATGGAGCTTGTCAGTATCTCGAAGGAAGGCTGTATTGAACCTTTGTAGTGCTGTTTGTCCAGTTGTCCAGTCTTTCTTTAGCTTCAGTCTCATCTTGGCCACAACCAGGTGGTGATCTGAAGCTATGTCAGCTCCTCTCCGGGTTCTCACATCTTCCATTGATCTTCGGAATTTTTTGTTGATACAGATATGATCTATCTGGTTCTCTGTGGTGTGGTCCGGTGAGATCCATGTAGCTTTGTGTATGCGCTTGTGTGGGAATATTGTGCCGCCTATAACCAATTTGTTGAATGCACATAGGTTTGCAAGTCTCTCCCCATTTTCATTTCTCTCTCCTAGTCCATGTCGTCCAATTATATCTTCATATCCTGTGTTGTCCACTCTAATTTTAGCATTTAGATCTCCCATCAGGATGGTGAGGTCCTTTCGTGAGCACTTCTCTATAATTGATTGCAGCCTTTCATAGAACTGATCTTTATCATCGTCGTTGCTATCATTGGTGGGTGCATAACATTGGATAACGTTCATTGTGATCCCTTGCTTCTTTGTTCTGAATGATGCTTTGATTATCCTGAGTCCATGAGATTCCCATCCTACAAGTGCATTTCGTGCTTCTTTGGACAGCGTTAGAGCAACTCCCTGAGTGTGTGGAGCATTTTCCCCTTCGTGACCGGAGCACAGCAGCATCTCTCCTGTACCTAGCCTTTGTTGTCCAGTTTGTGTCCAATGGGTTTCACTGATTCCGAGTACTGCTAAGTTGTATCTCCTCATTTCCATTGCTATTTGGCTGGTCTTTCCTGTCTCAAACATTGTCCGGACGTTCCATGTGCCTATAAAAAGTGTTGCTCTGGTTGTTAGAAGGTGTATCGGTCTCGTGACTTCCGAAGAATTTCGGCTTTCATCATGAGACGTCATAATTATTCCTTCAACTCCCAGGGCAGAGTTTAAATGGTTTGAATTATTTTTTCTGGTTAGCGTTTTTTTAGCGAGTTAGCTTTTCTACGGGATGGGGTCGCTAACCCCATGCCCAACCCTCCTCCTTTACCCGGTCTTGGGACCGGCAGTAACTCTAGAAGAGCTACAGGCGGAGTTATTGAAGGCACATAGGTTTGCAAATCTCTCAACATTTTCGTTCCTTTCTCCCAGTCAGTCTATGTTATCCCATGATGTCTTCGTATCCGGTGTTATCCATTCCAACATTGGCATTTAAATCTCACATCGGAATGGTCAGGTAATTTGTTGGACACTTCTCGATGATTGACTGCAGCCTATGATAGAATTGAATTTCAAAGTCTTCATCGTAATCGTTGATAGGCGCATAGCATTGGATGATGTTCATTGTAATGTCCTCTTTCATTGTTTCGAAGGAGGCATTGATGACCCTTTGACCATGAGATTTCAATCCTTTAAGTGCATTTCGTGCTTGTTGGGATAGCATCAATGCCTCTCCTTGTGTATGTGAGGCATTTTCTTCTTCATTGTCGGAGTATAACAAAGGCTTCCCTGAAGATAATCGTTGTTGTCCAACCTGCGTCCAGTGTGTTTCACTGATCCCAAGCACCTCCATGTAGTATTTGCTCACTTCTGCAGGAATTTGGCTGTCTCTCTCAGTCTCCCACATTGTATGAACTTTTCATGTACCTAAATTAATGGTTGCTCTGGTTGTCAGAAAGAGTATCAGCCTCGTGACTTCCGAAGGAACTCGGCTTTCACTATGAGGCGTCATAACTGTTCTAAATGGAGACCTTCAAACTCCCAGGACAGAGTTTAAATGGTTTGAATTATTTTTTCTGGTTAGTGTATTTTAGCGAGTTAGTTTTCTAGGGGATTGAGTTGCTGACCGGATGTCCAACGCTCCTACTTTATCCAATCTTGGAACAAGCAGTAACCCCAGAGGTGTGTTCAGGCGGAATTTTTAAATTTTGTATGCTCTATTATATGATTTGCCGAAGCATTCACCAGAAAACTAAGGTTTTATATTCAATTCGTTCACCCACAAACCTTGCTTTTGAGATTTCCCATTCAATCACCTATTGTTCTCTTTATAGCCTAAATAGTGTAGACATACATATAATAGGTTTCTTAAAATAAATTACATGGGGAATGTAGTTAATTACCATATTTATAAATGGTTTATTGAGGAAATGTATGAACGGCTATTTAGGATTAAATTTTAAAATTACCGTTGAAGAACTTCGTGTTTGACTGTAATACAGTTGAGAAATACATCAACGTTACTTGCAGTTTCACTTGTTCACGAATCTATGCCATCTCTTTCTGTGAGGGGATGATGTCACAAAGTTGATTATCACTAGTGCAGTTAGAGTATCCTCTATTTGAAATACAAACAACCCTAAGGTACGTAAACGTATCATACGAATTTATGAATTAGACGTTGAATTAAATGTAACACATAAGTATCACAAATTACGTAGGATTATATAAACTAATTTTATCAATATTGGGTTAGATCCAAAATATCTAATCGCTTTAAGATACCAATATGAAACATTTATTGAAGATAATGATTACTGTTGTACTATGACACTCAATAACCGTTATAATCTATTTTGATGTTTAATCATTTCACATTTGTTATTAATTACATTTTTAAAAGAACAGTGACTTTTAAATCCAACAATCCGAGTAGAATATCATTTATCTAGACTTGTTAAGCTGTTACTAGAGTCTTGCGGCAAGACTATAATTTACGGGTGAGGCAATTGGTGACGAATAAGCGATTTCAAGGTCATCGGGACTATTTCAGTAACTAAAACACACGTGCGATCGACTCACTACGGATTACAAGGAGGACGTTATAGTTGAGCGGATTCAACGGATTGGATTACTAAGGAGCTCCTTTATTTGTAATTGTGGTTTTAAAATCACTGTTGATCGTTGTGTAGACTATCGTGAAGATGTTGTATTTCGATGTAATAAAAGTAACAGAAAGAAGTCTCCAAGACAGGAGGCATTCTTCACTTGATCACTATCGACGCTAAGGAAGGTTATGCTAACTGTCGTAAACTGCATAATAAGAGCACCTCTGACACTGGCTTCATCATTTGTAGATGTTGCTGAAGCTTCTGGAGTTCAATGGTCTGAGTAATGTAGAGATATATGGGCAATAAAGATGACGAGCTCAAGTCAAGCGTTTGGGGAAATCGAAATAAAGGTTATAAACACTGAAACATTCGTTAGAAAACACAAACTCAATAGAGGAAGAATCGTTAGAAAAGTGTGAAAAGTAGCAGTTCCTAAGTACACTTATCAGGTCTTTAGTTTGTTTAATAAATAAACAAAGAAAAGACATTTCCAGCAAGCCAGAAGCCGAAAGGCTGAAAAGCTGATACAAGTTATACGGAGGTGTGTGCAGCCAACTACCACAATATTCACGGACGACTGGAGAGCATATAGATGCCAATCTAGACTTGGTTACGTGCATCGTTCTGTCGTTCACAAAAGACATTTCTAAACCTTACTATGGAACTGAATACCAATAATAGAAAAGTTGCTTACAACTTGTTAAATCATTAGTTTAGCCTCTTAGGGGAGATAGTAGTAAAACAAAAAGAATTTAATCGGAAGTTTATAGGAATACCATCAAGTTAGTATAACGAAAATCAATTAGCCAATGTTTGAATGTATTATTTATATATCTCCTATCATTTATCCTGTACATCTTCATTCTTTCAATTTGTTTGTTATTCAAATCGCTCTCTGTTTCCCTTCCTCTTCTCTTCATTTCACTCTTCTTACTAGTATTCCACTTTCGATTCCTGCTGCATACTAATTGTGTCCGTCCTCATAAGTAGCGCACACCACAGTAGTACTTCGTTATATACTCAAACAAACAAAAAGAATAATAAGCCTGTTTTCGCATTCAATGATATGCTTCTGAAAATACTAGCAAATCGACAACTTGTAAACGTTATTTCCAAATATATTAATCAAGCATTTCATATAAAGATGGTAGTTTGCTGTCATCAAGTTAAAAAAAATAATAAGTGAATCAACTAAATATTTCAAAATCTAACATTTAATAAGTAGTAATTTATTCTGCTATGAAATAGTAACTGAATTGATTAGTTCCTCTGATGAAGTTTCTGATAAGAAGAAATATCCAATTCATTTTTATATTTGATGTTTGAATCTTCCCATTCATTTTTGGGACCGCAATTGATCAGTTACTTATTGATATATATGTATCCATTACACAAGCTATTGGCTATATGGTCTTATTAGCCATGTGAATAACTCGACATTTGGAATGAACGGTACTGGATTCGAGTTCCTAGGTGATCATCAACTCTGAAATACATGTATATCCAACTGACAAGTCCCAAATAGGACGAAACGCTCGTTCTAGATTCCACTTCTAGTCACCATCTATTTCTGCTCACAAAAACGATCTTTTTTTTTTGAAGTTTCTAATTTGTCTTCATATTTTTCAGCCTTATAATATACTTCCAGAATTTTCTTCTTCATTTTACCTTTCTATTTCTTAAATATATTGTGAGATTGTGTTCATCATGTTGTCTAGTAAAATTAGATACAGTAATATTTTCGTTCAGTTATGGTACGTTTATTCAAAAAAAGATCTTAACTAGATTTTATTCTTGTCTGGTTGAAATTTCAAAGTTGTTAAAGTTTGAATGATTGCTGATGAATTGAAGGCAATTTGTGTTTAAATAAAGTTATTTCCAGTAACAGTTTAATACACAAGTTGGATGTGCTTCTTTTAATGTAACTAAAAATCTGATCGAAATTACTATTATTAATCTTTTTTTTTGCAAGTGATCCATTAATCTCATTTTTATCCGGATAACTGCTGTTCTTCTCCTTAGAAGCAAACTATAAACAGATGTCTATTGATTAATTATTTCTTTCGACTTAATTATTTCTTTGTCTGAAGTTTGAACTACATTGAAAATTTAACTATTTTGATGTTACATCTATAAGTTTCTTAAAACTAATCAATTTTGTATAATTGTAAGGACATTTTGCAATATATGTTAGCCAAGTGTGTAGAACATAAAATGGTGAGTGAATAAGTTCTCGTTATACTTGCGTCTTACCTATGATGTTCTCAAAGTGGATTACTGAATGTAAGTTAAATTCGAATTCATAATGTAACATTTCAGTAATCTCGCGAGTCCAGAATTAAGCGTAAATGAATTTGAATGACTTCTTTAAAAACGTTAATTTCGGAACTAACTTTCATCATTCTGTGTAGATGTACTGTTTATGAGATTAGGTGACATCGTTTAACTAAAATCAATATTGAAGCCTAAGTATAATGCTGATTAAATAAAATAAAGACAGCTTAGCACATAAATGGTTTTCTTTTGTCATTATACCAATCCTTTGATCAAAATATCATTACAATGTTAGAAAAAATCTATTTCAAGACTGATCATTAGCTTAACAGGAAAGTGCATTACTTATGGTTTACTAATTCAGATACATTGAATATCCGTTGCTATGAGAGAATTATTCAGGAAACATTAGATTATAAATATACAAAGCATTTGTTTTCAACAAAAATATATTGTCTTTGGTGATTTAACTAACGACTATTAAATTAAAACACTTGAACACATGATTCAGTTGGGAATAAAATACGATCTTTGAATAAACGTCATGTTTCGGTATGTATACTACGGTTTGTCAGATTAGTGAAACACAATGTCGCTTTCATCATTCATATACGGCTTTTGTTAATTGTTTTGTTTGAAGACTTTGATTATGCTTAGGTTCTAAAATGGTACAAATCCGACCAAGCAATTTTACAGTTCAAATAGACAAACAATGCCCACTTTGTTTTGTCCACATGCTAATTACGTATAAATCCATTTTATTTAAAATAACTACCAAGAAAGTATTAGCTTAAGATTTTTCTTATGTCTAATTCGAACAAATCTATAATATTTGATAGGTTATGTTTTCCTGATAAAAAAAACAACTCTTCAGTTAGCAATTGAATAGTCAATTGGATTGAATCAATATAACTAAACCTTTACAATCTACGAAAATAGTGATTTCAAGTTTAAGGTAAGGAAATTTGTTCTAAAAAAATGGCCATGATTATTAAATGAAAATTATTTAACTGAAATATTATATAATAATAAGACAAATATAAAACAGATTTGTTTTAGTGACAGAACATAATGATCAGTTGAAATTTGAGCAACTATCTCCAATAACATCAAACACCCACGAGTTAACCGGAATCTATGTTTTCCTCTTATCATAGTGTAAGATAAGGTAGCATTGAAAACTCAAGTACAAAATGACAGTCTCATTTACAATCTGTTGAACATTACAAACATTTAACAAAAACATTCAATCGCGATCATTTTGATGAGAAAATGGTTAGGAAATGTTGTGAAGTCAGATATTTCGAAATCGAAATAAGATACAATGAATTCTTAAATTTATGTAAGATTTCTAAGTGAAATTTTAAACTACTGCTTATACATAGCTAGGACAAGTAGGACCTTAGTCTATTTTTCTCAACAGGAGCAAAATAAAATGAGACATCGAAATAATTAAAGATCCAAATCATTGTAAGAGGTGAAAAGGTGTTAATCAGAGTGTTGTATATAAACTAGTATCATTTTTTATATAATAAACGATAACGTACTGTTCTTAATGCGAATATATAATTTGTCCTTGACATACAGTTCATGTTAACCTACACTGGTAAAATAATTCTACCCGAGTATTTCACAAGAAGATAAATCAGTTTGACAAGAGTTAAAACTATCTGATCGATGTTATTTTCTAAATTACAGGATTGATTGAAAATTACTTTTAAACTAGTTAAAATATGAATTCCAAACTGATTTTTTGATCTCTGGTTTTATGAGTTTACTTTTAAATACAGAAATACAGTCTCACTTGAAACCTAATGACCACTTCACATCCTTAATGAGAACGCTCATGTCCCTTGTAGAATAAGAGAGCGAAACATAGGAAAATATTGTACCAATTACTCTTTTAAATTATTGATAAACTTCTACTGATTTATAAAACACAGATGTTGCATTCTGGATGAGGGTGGTGCATTAATCAAGAAATTTTCCAGTCCTTCCATTGAACATGTTACCTAAAACTTCAACGTAATATTCTTGAGAAACGAGTCAATAATTTATCCTAAATGCAGGCAGCGCGGTACAGTGAGCTCATTTGCAGCCTTAATTTAGGTACAACAAAATGCTTTTTATACTCGATTTAAATTATTTAGTTGGGTTTCTTTTGAACAAAGAAAGAAGTTTGGGTATCATAGTCTGATAAATATTTAATGCAGTATCACCTAGATATTTTGCTTTAGGTGTACAGTAATTAACCAATCTCACCAACAACAGTAAAACTCTTATATAATCACAGCAGAAGTTGTACTCTCAGTGAAATCTAAACAGTTATTGTCAATCACGATATTATTTTTATCTGGTTAAGTTTATGGAAAACCTAGAGAATCAGTATTATCTTTAAACTTAATTTTATTCGTTAGGTGCTATGACTTAGCATAAGTCGTATCCCTTATTTTCTAATGAAATTATTTCTTTATTCTGGTTTAAACTTCGAATTTGATAACTTACGCATGAGGCGAAGAGTTGTTTATAAATGATAATTCATATATCTCGGGGTAAATAACTCCCAGTAAGATGAAATGTGGGTTCGAAACTTAGATTTCAGCAATGTCTTAAGCTTTACTTATATTAAAGCTTAATATTGATCCAAATTGCTGAACAAGTTTTACTTGTTATATTAAAGTAAACAGAAAGTGGATTGATAGACTTAATGAAGTTATAGTATATTGTTGATCCCAAACTTCAACTGATGCAAAAAATAGAAAACAAGCCGGAATATGGAGTTTCTTTATCTGACGAAGTAACTTGATTATTAACAAATTATTAACATAACGATGACATGAATAAGTCCCACAAACGGTTGAAGGATATCAGAATTGTAGGTCACTAACTTATCAATGAGTTAGGTTCGAATAGTTAGGCTAAACTCTTGCTCATTATATCAGTCTATTAGTACGGTTGAATTTTATCGGTAGCTAAGTATTTCTGTTAGGTTCCTTCTTTTCGAATAAAATATTAGTATATTCTTGTCACTCAGTTGAGATGACCTAAATAAATTCTTCTGAAGTTTTATTAGTCAATTGAATTTATTTTACTTTTAAATAAACTGAAATGATTTTTTCTTAAATTAAAATGAACAAAAGTGATTTTCAGACACGTTTTTCTGCAATTCTTATTTGTAGAAATGATTTATGGAAATTAAGGAGAAAAAACCATATTTTAAGAAAACGATAAGCAAAGTCTGTAAGTTTAAGATGGTGGATGGAGGTTTACAACAGAAAATAATGAACCTAGTTTTCACGTTCTTTAGCACTGATCAGCAAGGTTCACCTGATGCTTCTTGATGGATCTCACCCTGTTTTATTCTGTTTTACAGTTAGAAGAGTGATCAACAAGCTTTTCGAATATCAACTAACCCCCTGAAGAAATGATGTGCTTTTACAATTGATTAAAATATACAAAACGTAAAATAAAAATAAAAACTTTGATAAAAGCATCAATAAAAATGTAAATTAATCTGAGTAGTAATCAGTGAGAGTTAAAACTGTAATAGAAAGCCATCTTGTGATGATCAGTCCATTTTATTTGTTCATATGAATGTGTTATGGAAGTCATAAGGGTACTGTTTAACTTGATACACATGTAAATACAATTTTGATACAGTAACATAACCAACGATTTAATGTAGCCTCGGATATTTTATGTACCAAATTACGTACACGTTTTTATGGTACCATCCATGTTAGGCGAATCCTGAGGTACATAGTTTTGACTTATGCATAATAATAATCATATATATGTATACACGTGAGGATTCAATTGAAAATACTATTGTTAATCTCATATTTCCAATAAAGCCTGAGGCTATTGATAATAATGAAGAAACGAGTTTTTTCCCGCCAGAAATACGAACCATGAATATGATGGAATACATGATGAAAATGAAATTTAGAAACGTGGTTTATTAAATAACCAAGTTAAGTATAATAGTTGATGAGTTACAATGGGGGATATATATTAAATATTTCATAAGTGTTGCTGATTCTGGTGAAGAATATTTTTCCTGTCTTCCTAGTCAATCATAAGTCTTTTCAAAATAAACTGAAATTACTAGAAGATAAATTCAAAAATAGAAAGGTTTTATTATTCAAAATTCACAAGCTTAACTGAAATTAATTTATGAACAATTTACTTCAGTGCACCATGTAATTATCGGTCATTTACAGCTGCAATTTGGTTGTAACAAAGAAGTTTGTCTTAAAATTAAAAGTGTCAAAATACCAAATAAAAGTGATCTCAGCAATTTTGATAACTACAGGGGCATCACTCTTCTCTCAATACCATGAAATGTCTTGAACAGGGTATTGGTGAACAGAATGAGGGACTATATAGACGCCCAACTTCGAGACCAACAGGTTGGATTCCGTAAGAATTGGTCGTGTACATACCAAATCGCAACTCTATGGATCATTGTGGAGCAATCAATTGAATGGAATTTATCACTCTACATCAACTTCATTGACTACGAAAAAGTATTTGATAACGAGGACAGCACAACACTATGGAGGCTTCAACGACACTACGTCGTATCTGAGAAGATAGTCAACATCATACGGAATTCACATGATGGATTATACTGCAAGTCGTGCATGGAGGACAGTTGACAGACTCGTTTAAGGTAAAGACCGGTGTCGGGCAAGGTTGCTTACTCTCACCCTTTCTCTTTCTCCTCTCCTTCGACTTGATCATGAAGAGGTCAACATCTTGAGGGAGCACGGGATACATTTGACAGCTAGGATACAGCTGCACGATCTACACTTCGCAGATGATCTGTCTCTTCTATCACACACTGAACAACAAATGCAGGAGAAGACGACCAGTGTAGCAGTAGTCGGTCTCAACACACACAAAGGGAAAAGCGAGATTCCCCGATACAACACAGCTAGCATCAATCGAATCACATTTGATGGAGAAGCCTTGGAGGATGTAAAAACCTTTACATATCTGGGCAGTATCATTGATGAACACGGTGGATTCGATACAGATGTGAAGATACGGATCGGCAAAGCAAGAGCAACATATTTACAACTAAATAACATCTGCAACTCAAAACAATTGTCAACCAACACCAAGATCAGAATTTTCAATACAAATGTCAAGACAGTTCTACTGTATGAGGCGGAGACGTGGAGAACTAAGAAAGCCGTCATTCAGAAGATACAGGTGTTTATTAACAGTTGTCTACGCAAGATACTTCAGATCCGTTGGCCAGACACTATCAACAACAACCTACTGTGGGATAGATCAAACCAGATTCCATCAAGTGGAGGAAGAAATTAGGAAGAAGCTCTGGAAGTGGATAGGGCGCACATTGAGGAAGTCACCCAACTGCGTTACAAGACAAGCCCTCACATATAATCCTGAATGTGAAAGGAGAAGAAGAGGACCAAAGAACACCCTATGCCGAGAAATTGTAACAGACATGAGAAGAATGAACAACAATTGGATAGAACTAGAAAGGAATGCCCTGGATAGAGTGAGTCGGTGAATGCTGGTCGGCGGCCTATCCTGCATTAGGAGTAACAGGCGTAAGTAAGTGACGATTAGTGGGTTTGATTTTGAAACACAAACATCGAAGTCTCAGTTTCTTTTTTCTCTCAAACTCAAATATTTAGTGACAGACCATATATGACGGCGTTTTAAACAAATACAAAGGAGACTGGTAAATTTAATCACAGTTTTTACTTATTATTCACGTTACTGGAATATTACTTTTTTGTTATCAAAGTCTACGTCTATGTTTTCAAAATACTACTATTTGAGTTAAAGTACCTGATTAGTTGACAGGTTCGTTACAAATAAACCAAATTTAGTACATTTTATTCAAAGAGCGACATTAGCTGTATGTATCATGTTCTTCTTATGTTCAATATACAAAATGTTTCACACAATGAAGAGATCCTCTAATGTTTTAACTGAAATGGTCGAATACTCACAAAAGCTATTAATCCGTTACTTTGATCGACCCAAAGAAATACGTGTTATTCGAATGATTTTTATAAGTCTAGTGAATTTTGTTAAGTGTTAAATCCTTGTGATAAGAGACGTCAGACTTCCGTCGTACTATAGGTTATTAGTTTGGCAGTAGATTCAAGTTCGAATGAGTATTGTTTTAAGAAAAGCAAATATTGCGTTTGTTTACCACCAGCGTGACAAAATCACTAATTATAGACATATGGTTTTTATTACTTATATTCACAATTTTACAACAAACTATGTAGATGTAGATGAAAATCCTGGCTATTGTTGTGGATGCAAGGTGACAAGTATCAGGTGTATAAATGGCTTCAAGGTATGCTTTTTAGTTGTCAAAGTATTCGATTCATTGAAATAAACAAGTGAAAATAAGCAACTTGTATATCCTTTAGAAAATTGATTCGTATATATATTATATGGTGAACAATGCAATGTTATTTACTTTGTTTTATCAAGATACAGTACTTATATTCTGAATAGATTGACTGGTAAGAATATTTTACTTTTATTGATTTGTTAGTAGATTTCATAGGAGAAATGAAAGCAAAATTGTTGTAAAAGTACTTTACATAAAACTACTTACAACTTTCCTTCTCAGACAAATTATACATGATTTTAAACTTGTAAATTAATTTTCATGCCGAAAAAAACACAGAGCAACAAGATTAAGTAAAAACATACAGTTTTTTATCAGGTATTGAGTTTCTTCAAGTGTAAACACATAATCCTTCGGTTTTTTCCTAAGTACTCTTGAGTAAATGCATTTAAATTACGCTTGTAAGTTATTTTGATTCATAGGAGGTCAGTCTATTCTTTCAATAACAACGGAGTGAAAAATATTTATAATCTGTGTAAGTTTATTCAAAGGTATGAGTATAGTATGTTAATTATTTTACCTCAGAAGTACATCTCCATAAAACCTTCTAGCATTCGTTACTAGAAAGATACGAAACTCAGCGATATCAATAATATTAGTGAGTCTCAATGTTGATTGATGTATTACATAATAGTTGTTAATTTATTATTCTGAATATGTAGAATTAGGTGAACAATCACCAATCTGGTTTGAATTTTCTCTTGGTCTTTTATTACATATATATAACATTGGTTACTCGGTGGGTGTAGTTTATGCAGTCTATCTTCTGTACAAAAACGTATACTTGCTGTAAGGTAGTTGGAATTAATCTTAGTCATTTCAGAAAGATATTCAAAAACTATGTGAATAAATCAGTTAACGTGTTTACTTTAGTTATCATAAATAAAGTAAACACATTACTTTACCTGGAAAGGTTTTTTAACAGTTCATGACCATATGACAGTACTGTAAGTAATGAAAAATTTGAAATGAATCATTGTGTGGGATATGACAGCTGACGAAACGGCTAGTTTTGTTGATTCTTTTTTCTGTGAATTCGTTTCTAGAGCTATGCGATCGTAAATATATTCTTATCTTTTTAGAATGACAATGATAATAACAATAATAGTGTTAATAATTTTTTTCCAAACATGGTAACAGTAAGGTAAAATAAATGAAGGTATGAAAATGATACTTTTATTAAGGAGGCTTATAATTTAGATAGGCAAGACTCTGTGCGATAAGATAAAATGTTGAAACTAAGACGAACTGTAATCAGGAGGATCATATAAACAGGAACAAATTAATTGAGGGTAAAAAACCTGTGAAAAAGAAGATAGAAGGGAAGAAGATGGCTGTGAAAAAAGAATAGTATGAAACAAGTAAATAACTACAAGATTTTAAGACTATTGCAGGAGAAATTATAAAAGTTTCCTTTGTACATATAATTCAGGCTTTTCCAAATTTGAAGCAAGGGCTCCAAGAATGTTAAGAAAATGAAAGATACTGACTTTGTCAGCTTTCTACTTACCTTGTAGATGACTTTAATTGCAGAGCCCGTTTTGACTGAATAACTTGTTTTCAATTATTGAGCCATTTCCACCTCTTTTCAGTCGAGCCGGGTAACGTTATCGAATTATTTCAAGAAAATTACCTAACAAACGACCTATATACCTGACTCCATATGAACAGGTAAATAGATAGGCGCTTCGAGTTGGGCAAATGAGACAATTTATCCTTAAGATTGTTGATGAACATTGATAGACTGAGAAGAGCACCATATTGGGAGAGCCAGAAATCCTCCTCTTCAAGATGTCCGTAGTTATATCACTTTAAAATGCAGTGTTTTCATTTTTACAGAGGTTAATTGTGCTTTGAAGCAGTTTGAGTTTTATATTCTTGTCAATAAATACCGATTGATGTACCATTTAATAAGTAATTTCTTTAGTAAGCTTAGTTCGTTATTTCTGACCTCGGAACTATAAATTATTCTTATCCGTGTAACGAGGGATAAAACTAAATTCCTTTTTCATAAATAGGGATTCAGCTGTAAAACCTTAATAGTTGGTCAATCAACAAGGGTTTCCTGAAGATAAATCTTCTTAGAGTCCTGTCGTGTTGTCTAGTGATTTCGGAGTCAAGAAAGCGAATACTTCATTTGTTTTAGAATATGAAATTTATTTTCTAGTGTGTTATCTATTATCTGTAGATGACTCAATTCATATTTATTGTCATATACATATGGGTCCTAACATGTAGTGCTCAGTGATCTATTATTGCTAGACATGGAAGTTTGTTAAGCGGAATTATATTCTATTCTGTCCAAAACCATTTGAACCCTCATGAAATGGATATTATAATGAGACATTTTATGTTTAGTCACATATACAACTATTCAGTCAAGTAAATATGATAGTCCGAAATTTCAAAACCAAATTAATAAACCATTTAACAAATAGTCTCGTTTCTTAAAGTTAAAAATGTCATGACTAAGGAAACACATTTGAACCAACAAAACAATTAAGCAATAAAGAAAAGCATTGAAGTTAGGCGTTACACTTATGGTATGACGAATTTGATGTTGCATTTGATAGACCTTTCATCAAAATAATTGTAGCCCTTTTTGTGAACGCAAACATAGTTAAAAGTAGAACTGACTGAATGTAATATACAGCTCGTTTTGGTGAAATAATGTTTTTATATCACATTAATGGAAAATGTTGTTACTTTGTTTTTTTCTTTGTCACTAGACATATTGTTCTACACTTTCAAACAAATTATTAAAATTATGTAATATATTATCTTGGCATTTAATCATAAAACACATTTCGTTTTGATAAAATCCTGATAACTCATGAAGATTTGTAGGTTATGATAGATATACTCAGTTATCTTTCTTCTTAATCTAAAAATGGTTGGATTTATATCACACCCATGAATAACGTTTAAATGAAGACGTATTGTTTCGTATAGAGATTTTCAATCGTTTAATTGATAGAAGAAGTACGTCGAAGAATTATTCTAAAAGAGACTTCATTTTTATGTTCTAAAGTTCATGGTATTCGTAATAATTATCTCCCTTCCGTGACAATGCTATGCCATTTTTGTCTGAAAGTAGGATGTGTTACTTCTGAATTATCAAGCTATAAACTGTCTTTAGAGTGATTTTTAGGTCATTTTTGCCTATATTAAAGACATTTTGAGAAGTGTTGAAGCTTAAGCTGGTTCAATTAATGTTATGCAACTTGTATCTTAGATAAATAATTCATCAATGATGGCATTTAAAAGTTCTTAAATCAAGCGCAATTAATTTAGTTCCAGTCTGGATTATTGAGTAAAGTAGAATGGAAACAAACAAAAACTTGATTCTAAACAAGTTCATAACACGATGACCATAAATGGTTAAGTGTGTTAATGTTGTCTTTTAGTTATCTCAACCAGTAGATGAAAAAGAGTCTTCCACATTCTATATGAAAAATTTAGAACGTAATTAAAAGAGGTACCACGCAACCACTGAAAATAAGGTGTTGACACTCAGACAAGTCTAATGAACGTAATAAAATTAGAATGCATCATGCATTTATTAACTTGGACTTATTATCAAGTATTCTCCTTTCAGATAGCTTATTATTTTGCACACGGATTCAGAAGGCTCTTCTGCTACAAAAAACAAGACTACAACCATGTAATCTTCAAATTATCTTCAAATCAATGATAGGTAATCATTCAGTATAAAGCTATCTCACAGTTCGTATGATTAATTTACTTGTATTACCAACAAATATCATCTCCAGTTCACCCATTCTGCTGTACAATATATTGAATGAATATTTTACGAATGATATGAGGCGATATTCAAATACTTAGGATTATATAATCTATGCACTTATGAATAAAGCGGTAATTCATACCGTTAACAGCCTACATTTTGCTATGTGAGAATTATGTTACTCGAAACTAAAACTTGGGATAGCTGAAATGCATGTTTGTCTTTAGTGAAAGAATAAGATAGACCTAACATTCTTTGCTTAACAGATATTTGGACCTGATGTGCTCATACAAGAAACGAAATAGCATCCATCACCGCTTAACAAGATACTTGAAATAATACACATCCTGCCACTATGTTCGCATAACAATGTGATCTATGTATGTGATTTAACTTCAGCCAAAAACATTCATCATGAGACTAAACCTTTCTGCCTAAACAAATGTAATGTGACAAATACTGTAGTGAAAGGAAGTGAGCCATATCAAAGAATCCTTGGCTCCGGACATTAGAGGCATAACACAACATTTTCCTAGAATAGTCATGACAGTATCACTAAATGTAGTACAATAAAGTTGCACGTAAACAATAAAAAAACAATTTATTTATGTTCATTTGACATCGTTTGTTTGAATCCCCCCATTGATGTTCACGACTGCTAATAATTATTCTCTTGTTGGCATAAGTGCATACCGTGTGGACTAACTCCATATAGCCTTAATTCACAAGTATTATAAGCAAAGATAGATAGTGGCTAGCAGTGGAATCCAGAACGCGGGTGTTGTCCTATTCAATAGCTGAGTGGATATCGCGATGGCGTTTGAAGCGAAAGGTACTGGGTTCGAGTCCCATAGTGAACATCAACTCTGAGATGCAGGCACATCTAGCTGACAAGTCCCAAATAGGACAAAACGTGCGTCCTGGACTCCACTGCTAGCCACTATCCATCTTTGCTTACAATTTATTTATGTTTATTTAGTTTTTATGTACTACATTCCAAAACGGCTTCGTGTACGTTGAGCTGAGCGGCAGCAAAATTAGAAAATACTTTCCATAGTAAAAATATTAAATATTCAGTCATGTCATACGTGTTTGTTTTCCGTCAAAATAACTTTAAATCCAGAACTATTTCTAATATTTCTATATCGTCTAAATAACCGAAAGCCTAAAATTCCAATCTGTTATATATTAACATTATAGACAATTTATTTTATGGAATGAGTCAAGCTGTATCTGATTGATAATTGATAAGAAAAAAATTTCTCAGCGGTTACGGAATCACTGGATTTTAGACTAAAATATTGAACCAACTTACACTCACTATGCCAATTGTTTTCACACATTAGTTATATATGTTTAAACGATAGTTATCTGAGAAAATAACTAATATTTAGATTGGTGAACGGTTGCTCAAACATCGTGGTTTGGTTGAAGTTAGACATTAATACCGTTGGATGCCGGCTCAGTGGTCTATCGGTTAAGTGCTCTGGCACGAGACTGCTAGGTCTTGGGTTTGAATCTCGCGAGTGCGGGATCGTGGATGCGCACTACTGAGGGGTCCCATAATAGGACGAAATGGCTGGAACCCATAATTTTGTACACTAAAGCATTATCCATTAAGGTACTATGTCCAGATAACTACTACTTCATAAAAGAAACTGAAAACAGCCGATCGGAAGTACACGTATTAAACCAGTTTCAAAGCGCATGACTGTTTGCTATTAAAAAAACAATTCAAATCATTATTATATTTCAGTCATCGAATGATTTTATAACTTTCATCTTTCACATGAAGTGATTAACCTGATTGATATGTTGCTGTTAAAAAACAAGTAATATGCGAATGGTGATAAAGTGTTTTCATTAGGCTCATTTTCATTACAGGAATCTGAAACGACTAGATTTAAAAACGTACTTATGAGCAATATATACATTCCTCAATGAATAACTACCTCGAAGACATGAAGCAATCTGTTTGTGGATAGTTTATAATAACTTCAGATAAACATTTAAATGTTTTATGCTTGTCAGGCTTTTCAACTCGTATTTGAGACAAAAACACCAGTAAAAATAAACTGGTCGAATTCAGGCACATTAAAAAAGGAAGGAAATAACGTTTTTGTTTTCTGAACTGATGTTCAGCAGAAAATCACTTCATTTTTTTCGTTGATACTAACATAAGAAGATTACAAATGTAAACGTATATTGAACCACAATAAAATGCTTCTTCAGAACGTTGATCAACATACATTCATTGAACATAACAACAGTAATGAATAAATATACAAAACATTGTTGCTCATATTTTGTGATGAAATCAAAAATGAATAGCAATTACCATAGCAACTGAAAATAAAGTAGAAATTACAAAATTAGATTCTGTAATATAGCAAGTTACACTTTAAAAATCAAATGTATTCGAAATGGACATATAAACATAAGTAAACCTAATGGAGTTAAGAGTTTAAGAGTGTACTAGATAGGCAGGTGATGTACGAAAATGAACAATAATATTACGAAGCTTATTTAATGTTACGTTTATAGTAAGGTAAGAGATTAAACAGTTTCTGGTTTATCTGTCTTTATATCTCGGGTATTACGAATAACGCTATTTTTTACCTTGCCGTTTGAAGAGAACGATACTGGGTTCAAGTCCCAGAGTGAAAATCGACTCTGAGATGCAAGTACATACAGCTGACGAGCCTCAGAGAGGAAAAAACGCGCATCCTGGATTCCACTGCTAGTCACTATCCATCTTTTCTTATATAGTTTGTGGCTTCAGGTAATATCGAGGCAATCCGCACAATATGCACATATGCCAACAAGAGACTGATCAACTGCAGTCCTAAACAACAATGGGAAGAGAAAAAAACAGCACCAAGTGAACGTAATTCAGAAGGCTGTTTAGAAACTAGTATACTGGATTCGGCTATAATTCGAGTTCTGGTCTCAATTTAAAATCTTATCACACTAATACTTCTATGTTGTTTATTAAAAGATTTATCCTACCTTTTTCTTATGTTAAAAGTATGAATATTCGAAATTTATTGAACTAATGTTTTACCAAATCATTCAAGCATTTAGTTGTTAACAGTGTCATTCATTTTAGTTCTATTTCATCTTTTGAAACTTTTGTTTGTTTGTTGTGTTTCGGTCCCAAAAAGAAATAAAGTTCATTCTTCTTTCATAATTACAAACACTTTCAAAATACTGAAATATGAATATTCTTCTGAATTTACTTATTTGTTTATTTCAGTGTTGATTATAAATAAAAACAAAAGATTTTCATTATAAATGAAAATCTTCAATCAGCTCAAATCTAAATGAAAATCAAAATTTTACAAGTACAAATTTTTATCTACTCAAAAGGTGAAACTAAATCATATTGTTGACAAATGTTCATTTATATCTGTTAGATAAATTCTAATTTACTATTAACTAAATCGCATGCGGAACACGAACCCAGGAGGTTCGGTCTCGCGCATGAACGTTTAACCTCTAGAACACTGAGTTGGCATCCAAAGGTGTTAATGTCTAACTTCAACTGATTCACGATATGGCGTGACCATCCACCATTGTCTTCAATTAGTAAGTGCCTCTACAATAGTGCTTTCAGGTTTTCCTTGGTGATCTAACTTAAATCAACTAATGAATTCAAGTATTAAATGATTACTACAATATCCTCATAGCCACATTCCGATATTAACTAACCATTAATTTCAAAGTAAAATTATATATAACCCTTATATTCTGTTTTGATTTCATTTATCCTTATTTTCTGTATTTTTGCAATCATTTTTTTATTACTACTCAATGACAGACTATACAGGGATATTTTATTGCCATGCCGAAAAAATGAAATATTCGTTTTAATAGTAAAATATCATGTTGACATTGATTAACAAAATAATATCAATATCCTTAGCATGATATATGATTAGATTAACCTTGAAAATTATCATTTTCAATATCATATAAAAGCAAAGATGAATGGTAACTAGCAGTGGAATCCAGGACGCGCGTTTCGTCCTATTTGGGATTCGTCAACTGGTAGTACCTGCAAGCGAACAATAGAAAATGAATAATATGATTAATATGAAACATAATTTTTATTACCAATTCTTTTCCCTTTTCAAATATTAGAAAATATTTTCTCTCAGTTAGAAAGCATAAAACGTCTGTAAGAAATAAACAAGTACAGTTTATAGTTGGATTATATGGTCTTATCGTACAAAATAAAGTTAAAACTGTAAATAGTGAGCAGATTTGAAGTGTCTATTTTTCCTTTTCCATTTTATTGATTGATCATCTTTTTCTAAAAATGAGCTGTACTTCATTATTAAACGTCTTTGAATTCGACTACAATTATTTGAGCATTTTTTGCTATTTCATAATATATAAATATTATTTAAATTTTTATTCTAGTTCTTAATAGATGGCACTAACTTCAATTTATCATTGTTCACTTGGTTAGTTATGTTGAATTCATGGTTATTTTTCTTCATTTGTTGATATCTGCTTTAGAATAAGTAGATACATATGAGTGATTACGTAATCAAAGGTATGTGCTTGTGAAACGTCTGCCCAACAGATCTTGGTTTTCAAAAGTTCTGTCAGTGTTCTCAATGTATGATCAAATCCCCCTAATATATCAAGCATAAAATTCTAAGAGATCTTTTTAGCACGTTTTAAGGAACGAAGACTTGGTTCGAGTAAACCAAGTTATTTATTAAACATCACATATTGCATTTGCAAAATATGAAAACAACACATTGAATACGCCAGTTGAACAAACTCCTGGAACTGTCCTTTCTAAACTCAATTGTTCTCTTATTCTTGTCACTGATCGGATTGCTTTTGAATTTCTTTCTCTTCTTCTCATATTCCTCTTCTTTCAGTATGAATCCTACTTTCATACATACTATTTATATCCATTTGTATAATAAGCTCACATCACATTCGTATCCCCTTTATAATTTGCACTATTCGTCGTTTCACTCGCCGTACCTCCATCTCCACCACAGTTGAATCTATTTTCCTGTAGAAATGTCGAGCCTATTGACGCGCTGACCTCCGTGGATGTGTTGACCTGCTGAGCTATCTAAATCCGATGTCTGCCCATTACCCGCGACGTTCCACTTCTTCTCTCCGTCGATAACGTCTGCGAAATTTAACAGTATATCGTCAGACCACTCCATTTGACATCTATTCGGGAAAGACTACTCCTCTCACGGCCATGCCACGGTTTCCTCAGAAATACTCACTCTCCGCCTCTCCTTAGGCAATGACAACAAACGTTTACCCTATCCAAATCTTCGTTCCCTAGAATATTGTATAACGTTTAGTGTATATAATTAACAATTGTTTTAAAATTTACTGTCTGTCTGGTAAGAGTAATAAATACAGATAAGAAGTAATTTGTTTTTCCAAACACGCTAACTCGTGACAAACAATAAAAAAGATTAAAAATATTATTCTTCATTTGAAGTACCATAATATTGATTACAAACACTGATGTTTAAATTTTATTCAAGAAATGAGTTGTATATTCAGTTTGACGAATTGTCCTATTTGTTAATTAAAATTTTCATACATATCAGACTTCAAATTATCGTTGACAAGGATATTCAATATGACACTATTGTTGAGGTGTTTGTATGAAAATAGTGAAAACAACTTCTGAAATGTTGATTCTTTTCCTGTTATATATTCATCTCAGTGAAAATTCATTTGCATTTATTCGTTTAGATCAATCATTTTATCATTATTCATCATGAAATTAAGTAAGACATTTATACTTAAATTTGGTAATAATAATGATTGATGTTTGTATGCACTGTTAATAGACTGTTCAATTAAATTACTTATACTTGTAATGATGTAATTTTGCTTACGAAATAGAAATAAAAGAAATTGAAGTTAAGAGCCACCTTTTGTTTTTAAATGGCAATCTATCATTAGGAATTGGTTTTTAATACATAGATATTTGGTATATTTTTTACAGATTCTCAGCTACCTTTTTGTAAGTGATTTACGTCTTCTTCACGCCACCTATAATTTTTTTGCTTGACTTTTGACTAATACTAAATTCATATAACACATTTTGTCATAATAAAAGTCATTTACAACTAAAAACAAAGGACCTTAAGGTGCATACGTTGGCTAGATATACAAAAAGAAGATTCAATCAAGACGATGACCAGGGTATACCATACGATAAATAACCAAACGTATCAGTTGTTAAAGATGCATGTTTTGAAACCTGATTGTCAAAAAAGTTGTATCATCAACCTTGAAGTACAACTGTTCATACTTATTCGATCACTTTTGTGTTTAAAAAAAATGATTGTAGCTTTCCTCTCGTATTTTCTTTTAAACAATTGACGTCGTATATTTTCATTACGTATGATTTTCAAATTCATCTACTACTTAACCAAAAATCTGTCAAACATTTAGTATAACTTTGCCCCTACATGAAATTGACAAAATAATTAGATACGTATTCATATATCCTTTGTCATTATTCAGATTATATGGTATATTCTTATTAGTTAATTGTTTAAGCGCTACTCATACAAATGTATCATCATTCGACTACTCAATAAACCTGTCAACATTTATTCTATCTTATTATGTTTTCCATTTAAAGTTTTGACTTTAAAGAAACTTCAGAAATTAATTAACGTCAGTTAAAATTATTTTTAAAACACATGAACTAAAATCTTTATAACAGAATCATTTCAAACAAGGAAAAAAGAATTTTTAATCGCTTTATCCACTCAGCTTATAATGCTTGTGAATTAAGGCTATATCGAGGCAATACGCACAGTATGCACATATGCCAATAAGAGACTGATCAGTTCAAGTTCTAAACATCAACGTGAGTATTCAAACAAACAATACGAAATGAATTTAAACTTCGCCCCATTGCACAAGCAAGTGGCTATCAGGACTCAGTGGCCGAGTGGATAACGCGATGGCGTTTGGTGCGAAAGATACTGGGTTCGAGTTCCAGAGTGAACATCAACTCTGAGATGCAGGCACATCCAGCCGACGACTCCCAAATAGGAGGAAACGCGCGTCCCGGATTCCACTGCTATCCACTATCCATCTTTGCTTATGATGTTTGAACGTAAATATTCAACATTCAAGACAAGTTTGATAGTGTTCAATATGTTGAAACATGTTTCAAATCAAACAGATTATTTCCAATAAATATTAATAATGTCAGTATGTAGATGAACGCAAGAATGTCCTCTGATATAAATTGAGAGCACTATTAAACTCAGACTAATGTTTAACACCGGTTAACTATTTAACAGTACATGATGAACTAGTATGATATTAAACTCTATAATTATAGTCAACACACACTTATTAGGGACATAGTATCATTATAAGTTCGACAGCTAAAGGACACTAACGAAACTTTACACCACATTTTCAGTAGTTGTGGGACATAAATTTGTTAAAAAAAGTATAAATAGCTCAGTTTCATTACACATTAAAATCATTCCTAGACTAGTTTTGAAATTGTATCAATGTGATGCTACTAGTAAAAAGGGTAAAAAATTTCTGGATGTGCTATTTAATAGTAGATAACTATTAATAAAACCCTTAAATATTGTCAAAACCTACTGAAAATAGTAACAGCTATTTACCAAATAAATATTTGTTTATTTGAGTCAAGGACATATTATGTTTTCTAATTTGGGCAGGTTTTAGTAGTCAGCAATAAATGAGACCAAAAAAAAGTAATATTCAAGTAAACATAACTTACCCATGTGCATGTAACAAATAAAAACATGAAGGCAAAATAAATCAAATAAACAAAACAAATAACAGACCGGTCTCTTTTTTTGTATTATATTTTCTTTAGAAATTAACTATCTGATTAGATCGGTCACAAAATGAATTCTACTTCTAGAATGTTTGTAGAAGAAAGTCACTTATATCTTATGCATTAGGTTGTGATATTATTGGTGATGTTAATCTCCGAACCATAGTTATTGGTTTTAAAGAAAAATCAGTCGACTAATTTAAGATTAAGCACTGAACTATCAATTAAAATTCTATAATTCAGTGAAACACAGTTAAATAAAATAATCTGTTTTCTTTTTATTCACTTGCACTAAGAATAGAACACAAATTCATAAAAAATAGTTAATTCAAACTGAAAGACAGAAACTTTTCAACACTTTGTACTGAAAAGTGTATTCGTGGTGACTGATGGATCTTGAATAATGTCAAACCACATAATCCATAAAAGTTGTTCGTACATGTTAGCATTTAAACATGAAAATTAGTTAAACGAATACAAACTTAAACAACCGTTTGTAAGTTTTTGAAGTAGTCCTCAATGTCTACAACATGAACTTGAACAAATAACAACTCATGTGCATATCTACATGTTTTATTATCTAACTTAGTTTAGTAGTCTGACTGAATCAACGGGCTTTATTTTACTTGAAACAAAAGCACATCACATAAGGAGATTTAATTATGACACGTTTAATGAGGTAGTTACATACTTACATCAACTGAAAACTTTTAACATCAGATAAGAGTGATTACCTAGAATGTAATATTCAAAAGTTTATTTAAACAAAAAAGAACTATAAATACCAGATGTTCATTGACCTGATTCTTTTTTTATTCATATCTGAATTCAAGTTAAATACAGAAAAAAATTTTCATCATGAAAATATTATAAATTTGAATTATTCGGTAAAAACGAGAATAAGAGAAACATTCATTAAGATGATACGAAAAGATTCTATCCTTACCTAAAATTTATTTGTGAATAATTTAGTATATAATCTGCAGTGACTAACTCTGAAGAAACCATAAGAAAATGTAAAAATAAAATAACAAAATGATTTCTAGCTATGCTGTAGTTTCGGTTGATATGTTAAGCCCATATACCTTATTTTAGCTTCTGGATAAGCCAATTTACCTGTCTATCCTGAGTCACGTTTTGATCTTGTTAACTATTCACTTATCAATCCTGACTTTTTTATGCGAGTGTATGTGTGTACACTTTTTATCCTATTCATCAAATGTCTGTAACCTATTCTTATCTGGCTATAAATATTGATTAACGCTTGATTAAAGCGAGTTGGCTTACCTGCCATCTCCACTCTCTTCTATTCCCTTCTTCCCTTTGATTTCCTGGCCAGATCAATGAGTGTACAAAATATATTTATTCTAAATCCATTCTCGTATTTGACTCATTTAAACCCGTTATTCATCAAGGCGGACTAAGTTATTTATTACGTATGAGAATAGACAGGATGTATATTTTGACAACCAACCATTCATACGATCTAAATTGGAGTCGTATCTATGGCTCCTATAACATGGTGAGACGCATTTTGAACACGCACCATTTCTCAACTAAAATGCAAGCTTGTCGAGTTTTGATTGAGACCATGAACCCATAAATGTCTGAACACAACTGAAAACTTTGGAGCACTGGATAGCCGTTTCGTCTCAATGTGGGCCTCCTCAACAGTGCGTATCCACCATTTTGTACGCGGGATTTGGATTCAGGATATTCAGTCTCGCGCATAAACGCTTAACCTCTAGAACATCGAGTCTGCATCCAAAGGTGTTAATGACTAACTTCAACCAATTCACGATATTGTGTGGCCAACATGTGCTCACTAATGACTAGCTTTGAGAGGTAATTCTTGAATTTTAAATAGGAACAAGAAAATAAAAATAACAAGATTCGATTTCAAGTCATTAGTATTTCTTTCAGTGGAAATTATCTTCAATTGTTCAACGAGGATTCACTTAAACTTAACTTTTTTTCCAATGTTTGATGGTTAATTTGATTAAAGTTAAATTGAATGAGTTTTTTAACCTAATTGAAATCGCGTGCTTTTTTTGAAAAATATACTTTTGATAAGGGCATAAGTTTATATATTTAGTCATATAATAAGTTTCACAAATCTATCAAAACTGATGAATAAAAAAAACTTAGATTTCATAAGATTGATGAAGACTCATGGTAATGTGAGAAGAAAACTGTATAGTTTGCAGAAAAGGTTACAGTAAGGTAAAATAAAATTTTGAAACTTGCTCAAATGTCAGAAAAATGTTTTACCTGTTAGCTTTTTTTTCTAAAATTGGAAACAGTAATCAATCATCTCTACATAAATTATGTTATTCTTGACCAGTAAAAATTAATATTTATTCTCATTTATTAGTCAATCAACGTGGATTTTCATGTTTTTAAAACACTTAATTGTTCACTAAATATTTGAAAGCAAACATACTTGTTTTCTGTCAATCTAATTCCCAAAGTTCAAAACACGCATTCATTATTATAGGCACAATAGAAAATTAAGTTTCTTCATGTTAACTCACCGACGAATTATGTCAATCTAATCCGTAAATGCAAAGTATACCCTTTTTATTTTCAGTTTATTCGTCATCTAAGATTCTTCACAACATCAAATGTGCATCAATATGACAAAAGAAATTTAAAGGAACCATTCTCTTCAGTTCTCGCTTAAAAGTGGCGAGTATTAAATTGCAACCAATACTGCTTTTCCATTTACTACTCTTTATTAACGTTCACATACTTCACACCTATTTACAATATAATCACTTTCGAATTTCATTATAAAATCTAGAACTCACTTGCAATATTGCCGAATAGAATACTTAACTCGTATAATTACTACTACAGAATAGACAAAATTTTCATAACATTTAGTTTTTCATTGGTAATGGCTTATATGAAATATTAGAAGATGGGAATATAGTTGTGCACTATCGTGGATTGATTGAAGTTAGATATAAAAACAGGTGAATTCCGGCCAAGAGGTCTAGAGGCTAAACATTCACGCAGGAGCGAAGGACCTAGATTTGAATCCCGCGTGAAGGATCATGAATGCGCGTCGCTGAGGAGTTCCGTGCTAGCACGAAACGACCGTCAACAGCTTCTACGTTTTCAATGATGTTCTAACATTGATAGCTTCATGATTTTAATGAAACTACTGTTGTTTAAAAAATTCAGAGCTTTCATTACAAATAACGGAAAATGTTAATTTATATCATGAATAATAATTCATTGTTTACTACAATTGGAATTTTTGTAAATTATCTATTGATTATCAATTTAGTTTAATTTTTCTCATACCAGTTAGTGATAACCAAATTTCAACTAAAATATTTAATAAACGGAACTAAATTGAATATCCGAAACCAGTCAATTTATTTACTAAATTAATTACCAAGCAATTAGTATTCGAGCACTGTTATACCATTAAAAAGGTCAAGTCTATAAAATTCAATAATTGGGTAGCAACACTTATGTACTTAAAATGTAATAAAAAAAGCTAAAAATTCATCAGCTGATCCCATAAATAGGGTCGGTAAAATCCTCTGAACCTTGAATAAAAATTTTGTCATAAAAAAAAGAAGCAATTATCTGAATAAGACCAAAATAAAAACTAATATTTCACTAGTTAACGAACCATGTAAACAATCACGGCTATTTGTTAATAAATTGTAGTGAGTCAGACACACATTGAGGAAATCACCCGACTGCGTCACAAGAAAAGCCCTCACATGGAATCTCGAAGGCCAAAGGAAAAGAGGAAGACCAAAAATCATTAAACAGAGTCAGATATGAGAAGGATGAACAACAACTGGATAGAACTAGAAAGGAAAGCCTAAGACAGAGTGCGTTGAAGAATGGTGGTTGGCGGCCTATGCTGCATTGGGAGCAGCAGGCGTAAGTAATTTAGCAAGTGTAATAAATCAGTTCTGTCAATAAAATATCTGAATAGTTTAAAATAGTGTAATAAGATGACAACCTTGTTTTGAAGAAATGTAACAACTTTATTCAAATGTATATTAAATAATCCCGAATTAAAAAAATAAATATTGATAGTTGCAACTAAGAATAATGAATTACTGTTAGAATTGACAGGGCTTGAAACCTTGAGTTGCAATATTGTTAATTGTCAGATAATCTAAACAGATTTTAAATAACATCTACTTGATTGTTTTGACAGGATGTTTATGTTGATTACTTGAATTCAATATGGTAAATTGTGGCTGTGCTACTGGACTTTAGAATTTTTAAAATCGGAATAGAGGTGAAATTGTGCTATGATTCGCTTTTAAGCAGATAAACAGAAACAGAACAGCTATTAACTTCAGCCACCGTCGATCACTTGAGGCTATGTAGTGAACAAACACTCAGGTGAGGTCAACCATTTCATCGAAAACTAAAGAAAAGCATGGTAAACTATGAAAACCGTATATTAAATCATTCATTTGCAAATCTTCTATGGATCAACTTTCACATTCTGTATGATTCTTTCAATCCACAATTCCTTTCTACTTTCATTTCGTTTTCTACAAGTCGACCTTCATAGCCTTCTGCTGCCATACATCCCTCTTCTAGTTGGTTTAACATACTACTTGCGTCTTTTTACATAAGTAGTATACACTACAACTTTACATTACATGAAAAAAAATTTAATGTTTTATGTATTTGATTTGGAAACGTAGCAAGTGATTGTTGACATATTATTTAATGTGTAAAATATTCATTCGCTGTTATAAATTAAAACTACTACACATTTCTGTCATCAGTTGGTAAACGCTTCTTTTTTCGTTTCTATAAACTTAATCGTCATTCATGTTTTAATTATTACTTTCGAATAACTGATTTCTTGAAATAATTTATCAAGTTTAATATAAGGCTAAACTTGTTCTTATTTACTTAGTATTGTTTGGATCTTCCCACTGATGTTTTTAGGACTACAACTGATCAGTCTCTAATTGGCACATGTGCATACTGTGCGTATTGCCTCGATATAGCTTAAATTCACAAGCATGGTAAGCAAAGATGGATTAGTGGCTAGCAGTGGAATCC
>NC_031495.1:31340592-31364023 GCF_000237925.1 Schistosoma mansoni
ATATCGAGGCAATACGCACAGTATGCACATATGCCAATTAGAGGCTGACCAGTTGCAGTCCTAAAACATCAATGGGAAGATCTAAACAAATAATTTCAACTTCACCCCATTGCACAAGCAAGTGGCTATCAGGACTCAGTGGCCGAGTGGATAACGCGATGGCGTTTGGTGCGAAAGATACTGGGTTCGAGTTCCAGAGTGGACATCAACTCTGAGATGCAGGTACATCCAGCTGACGAATCCCAAATAGGAGGAAACGCGCGTCCTTGATTCCACTGCTAACCAATTTTCAAACTACGCCTACAGTTCCATATTTGTAATTAATCATGTTTGATTATTCATTAATATAAAATAGTTCATCTAAACAGTTAGAATGCAATGAAATCAAAATCATTCTTATGGTATTGTTATATCGATTGTGTGCATGCGTTCCCAGTTTAGTTTATGAAGTTATATGACCGCCAATTGGAGGGCAGTAAATTTATTGATCGCCCAATGATCCACAAAGCCGTATGAACAGTCTTGAGTACTTGTCAGTCCTGTTATCTGCCCAACCCAGCCAGTTAAATCCAGAATACAAATAACAACCTCTGTATTATGAATCATTATTCTCAAACATACTGGGTTTATATACCAAACAAACAGACCACATCGTACCATAAAACATAAAATAACATTTGTACAAGATTTGACCAAATGTGGCTGTGAATAGTGGAAACAGTAATTAATAGACTGGGTATAACTCAGAGATGGCAAATCGTACAGCAATAGTCTATAGGTCAAAATCAAGCTTATAATGAAAGGTACACGAATATGAATAGTTTAGTTACTAAGAAATTATACAATAGGAAATATACATATCATATTGGTCCATAAATAGTTCTCAAAGTTCTTCTACGTTCTCAAAGTTACCATTCATAAATCTCCACGGGATATAACAGGTATGCATTCAGTGGTCTATTTATCTTAAACCATTGACTTAAATCATTATGTCTTTTAATTTAACTTTCCACTTATAGACTAAGTTAATTTCTCCAGTAGAATAAAATATAAAAAATATAAAATTAATGAAAAATATTTTTAAAATGTTCATTTTCATTATACAAAGAAGGTACAAAAGAAAATTATTAAAAAAAAAGAGATTTAACAAAGTTTAGGTCAAATTGATGTTGTACAAGCAATAAAGGAAATGAATTTATGTTTTTATTCAAATGATAACTAGAGAATTACATTGTTTTTTTTTCCTTGATTCAAACTTAAATATGCCATTATTGAAGTTTCATTTTAATCTAATTGACATCATTAGATTTATATCTTGAATTCTGTTGAGATTATTGAATAACTGTTTGAATTTAATATATAAGAACTTTCGTCTAAATTAGAGCGAATAGTTTCACAATATTTGACCACCGAATTGATGTAAGACATTAAATAGGAATAATATATCTTTGTAAAATCTCAGCGAATGAATTTGAAGTAAATTCAACGTTTCATTGAATTATCCTTGAAAAAAAAGCTTGGACCAGATTTCCAGGCGGAACGTTGGATTTAATTCAAATTCATTCACCGAGATTTTACAAATATATTATTCCTATTTAATGCTTGAATTTAGATTCCAAAAATACAACAGTAAGAATTTAATTTATTTTATTTTAGTTATCACTTAAAGGAAACTATTATATTTAACATAAAGAATTCGAAATCTAAACTAAGTATTCTCAGCAATAAATTACTTGTTTTCGTTAGTTGAATTATTAGAAAATTAAGTTATTTATATGAGCACATAATCTATCAACTTCATTTGTAATTGTTTGGGACGTATTTTTACCCTTTCTTTTTTACATCCCCCTATAAGTGATTACATGACGAGATAAAAGCTTCTAGACCTTATCAGTGTAGAAGAACATGATGTCGTTTAAGGTTTATATATATATATATATATATATATTCGAGGATGAGGAGCCTAGGTTCCAGTACCACGTGCGGTATCGTGACGAGCACCGCTGAGGAGTTTTATGTTAGGACGAAACTACCATCCAGTGTTGCTAGGCTATCAATTGTGTTCTAACATTGATCAGTTCGTTACCTTAATCGATGCTCAATAATTTCCACAATCCGATGCTAACGAATGTACATATTTTTTTTCAATTTGAAATGATTGATATTCGTAACAGATAAAAGAAACTTTATTCACAATAACAAAAACTGAAAAACACATACACATGGTGTTATCTTAGCAAGTAGGAACTTAATTTTGCCTGTTAGTTGACCTTCGAAATTGAATTACAAAATATTGTTTTAAACATCATTACATTCTGGAGTGGCATTCCTTGTCGAAAATAAAATCTTTGGAAATTATCATATTTACAGCAAATTCGCGATCACACTGCAAAGCTCAGCTACTAAGACAGCACACTGACTAAGATACAGTTGAAAATTCATATTTTCGTTTGCCATATTCATTGCTTTGAAAACATAACAGTCCTACTACATCGTTTATTGTTTAGGTATATAATAACAGATCGTATTATTGGGATACCACTGTAATTATTATAGCTCAAGCATTTGATCCAGGTTTATAAGCCGACACCTCATTACAATAAATTTCCCATTACTTCAACTAATAGAATGCCTATGTATTGTGATCGGTCAAAATATAGTTACACAACTATAGTTCTAACTTCGAAAACCGTTTGTGAGCGTTAATTCTTGTAGTGACGCTTCACTTAAAACGATTTGTAGCTACGACCAAAGTGTGTTTAACATCGATATAAAACAAGGCTTTTATAGGAATGACTAACTGTGATCCCGACTTTGCAAAATGTATAAATCTTTAAATTGTTTACCTGAGGTCATTTTCTAAGTCATGCTTGCCTGTTTTCAAATAATCAAATAAAGGGTAAATTTCACATGGAGTAATCATAATATAAAGTAGCTTTATGACTATGGACACTCTAAGATGAATTTAATTTACTCTAGTGAATAGCGGATTTATTACATGGAAGACGAATATCACTACAAATGGTCCAGTGTAGTTTGATATACCTGTTGTTTTGTATTACCGTAACATTCTGCTCAGGAAACTTTTTATTTTAACTTAAATCTAGGTCTTTTGTCAGTGTTAAGCCTAATTAATTGATGGTAAAGATTAATATAGTAAATGTTTCATTTTTGAGACAAATTTTTGAATAAACTTGATCTGCATTCTATTTTAATAATGTAGGACCAGGCACACATATACAGCGGTCCAAGTTGCCATATCTCGTTAGCACAACAAGATGAACACCGAATTCACAGTAGTTAATTTAATGGTGGTAATATATAAAGGCAAAATTGCATATAAGGATACAGTACAGGAAGAAAGATATGAAACAAGTTTAATCTCAAGGTTTAAGGGAAGATAAAGAGTTTATACACCTACACCATTGTGATCGATTCTGAGCCATGTCACACAGAGTCTCCAACCATTGGTTAAAATAGTCTCACTGACCCCAACCAAGTAGTCTGCATCTACCAACATGGTTCAGACTAAAAGTTTATGACTTCAAGCACTGATGCCACGTTTTGGTTTGGCTGCCTCTTATTCTCTTCCAACCATCGCCAATACTAGTCAGCATAGCGCGTCGTGGTAATCGGTGTTCAGGCATACGTAACACGTGCCCCAACCATCTCAGTCGATGAAGATTCATGACCTCATCAACTGATTTACCTAAATTCCCTAATACCCTGTGTTTAACCTCACTTACTATAACTCACCCGGTGATCCCAGAAGATGCGAGCGATATTTCTAAGGCATCCAAGGTCAAATGCTAGTAACTTACGATTATCTTCTTCTCTTAATGTCCATGTTTCGTAGCCGTAAATTAGAACAGAGTGAACTGTTACGCGGTATACTCATCCCTAAATTAATAGACGGATATCTCGTCTTCGCCATATATATATATATATATATATACAACACAGGGCATATGACAATAAATTTAGACAAATCCGATTTTGTAAAGTCCTTTAACACTAAAAATAATCAGTCTTACATGTATTTCAAGAAGTGTTTGTAGGTAATTACGATAAAAATATTTCAATAAAATACATTTTAATAATTCTAAAGAGGATAACATGAAGCACACCTAACTGGCTGGTTATCAGCTTCAAAATAAATATAAAATGAAAATAATTATTTATTATAACACCATATTTATCAAAATTATTCGAGTCATTTTGCTCAAATTTTACAAGTATTTTTTTAGAAAGTTTCTCAGTGACGTCTCAAACTATACACTTACTCGAATAATTTTAATTTGCCTTCATATCCTTTATAAAAAAATTTACAGTTAAAAAACAAACTAGGATAAAGTATCTGGCACATGCTCTATAGTTTTTAAAGGTTTCTCATGTGATGTTACAATCGAACAATATAATTTTTCTACAGGACTGATGCAATTATGAAAAAGTTCTTTTTTTATCAGGATTGGTTTTATTGTACGAAGTTTGTTAAATATAAAGTAACTGACGGTATGCTGTTTTCGAGATGTTATGATATCATCTTAAACAGGCGAACGGAACGTAAACCAGTACTTTAATAACAGGACGAAGCTAAGCTAGTTCTGTGCACATGAACCCTAATAACTAGCGGGAAAAGACCAGAGTCAGCAGGGAAAACGTGCTTCCACAAGCGGTCAGGAAGAACAGGCAATAAGTACACAACTCACAGGTAATACTCACAGTAAAAAATGTCCTTGGAAAGCGTCACAAAATAGCGTTATAAAAAAGGAAACGAACTTATGACGTTTAAGACCCTTTCGTGACAAACTGAAGGTAATGATGAACGCTTCCGCCATAAAAATTAGAAATTTAAATTCTGACAGTTAACTTATAAAAACAAGAAGTTTATCGAATGAATCCTGATGATTTAGCATTCTTAACAAGGTAACGGTTATACCAATTAAATTATGTTTACTACAAATAATTCAATATGAGGCATGTGTGAAGGACACTTTTGATTTATTAAACAAATGAAGGATATTTTAATTTCGATTAAATTGGATCGCATTATAACAAAGATTAAACATTAACTTAGTGGACCTATGATTCCCTAACTCAAAAAAAATCTGAATATATTGTAAGACCCATTTTGAAGGTTTCGTGTGTGAAAATCCCTCTATGCATACATTTGCAACTTGTTCTCAATGGTTTCTTTAGTTGTACATTTTGTTAGTCTTTTTGATACCATTTGAGAATGTAATGTTTCATTTCATGATAGCATTTTCTATTTTGATTTCACTGAGTTTCTATGTTTCTTCTTGAAATTTATCTATGTTGTTTTAATCTTGGCGGCAGACATATTGATTGTTCCCTCTTTGATTTTGTTGCTTGATTTGACAGGGATCGTGCATTTTGGTTGTGGATTGAAGCACTTTCCCAGAATCGGAAACACTTTGTGTTATAAAGCAACAAACTATTATCTTTTGAACGGATTTTTACTTGATCTATCCAGAAAGGATAACATAACACTTATTTATTGGTGCGTTCAGTAATTTTCTTATATTTCTTATCAATTATTCTATTTATTGTGATTTAGATCGATTATTGTGGGGACAATTATTGGTTGAGTAACTGAGTGGTAATATTTGTTTAGGTAAAATTGCACATTTGTATTTATGATGAAATTTAGATTTGTTGTTACCCCAGTCACTTTGTTCTGACTTCAACTGGGGTCCATGAGTCTCTTCTTATCCAGACAGTTATTCTTCAGTCTAACTTTGTTTGGATCTTACATATATATTATCTGTGAAAATGAATCGCCCGCATTTGAACTAGAGCATCACATTAGAGAATTTTTACAAGTACATAAGTATAAACTATAAGAATATCTCTATTTTAGCATACTAATATCATTTGTTGTTGTACATTAAGTTCACCATATATTTATCATATATATCCATATAACCTTTTGCAAAACAAATAGTATCATTATGATGAGTTTCATTTTCAATCATTTAAGTACATTAAGCAGGTCAATTAATGCTAACAGAATGAACTAGTAATTATGTTATAATGTATTTATTCAATATTATCAATTAATACCTGAAATAAAAAGGATTCTATTTTTGGATAAACGTTTATTCATGACACGATATTTTTTTTCGAAATGATTCAAATAAATTTTTTATTTCCCAATTTTTATGATCAATCAAAATAGATCAACCAAATAAGTAACCTACTTTTGTTATGAATCGTGGTATGGAATAAAAGTAAGACATATTTCTATTAGCTTAAATTACCAGTTAATATGTATAAATGTACTTTCATCATTTTGAATACACCGGTAAAAAAGTTAAATTTTTTAGAAGACACTTTATTTTAGTAAAACAAAGATATTTGCATGATTTAGAATTATCGTTTTCGTTATACTGATAGAATCCAATTTTTTTTATAGATATATTTCTACCACATGGAAACAAAGTATCAACATGGATTCACTACTCAAATTCATTGTGGAAAATCTAAAACAAAAAAACTAGTGACCTGAAAAGAAAATCCAAAGGTTTCATTAACAGTATTCTTACATGCTTCAAAATGTTTTATTTTCATAATGGGTGTGATTTTGTTTAAATTAATCATTAGAAATACGAACATTTATTATAAAGTCTAACTAAGTGAATTCATGTTACTTCTGCTGGTAAGCAAAGAAGGTATTTTCAATCAAAGTATAATTATTCTTTGAACTAGAAAGTAGTGAATAACAGTTAAAAGGGTCACAAAATTCACTTTTGTAAAAGATTCAATGTTAAATGGATTGTATGATTTTATTAGATTTGAATAAAAGAAATGAATCACGAAGTTTTCCTAATAATTAATCAACTTTCTTCATGATGATCAACACGTTTATGAAGTTGAGTCCAATACTGACTTACTTTTTAATTCCTAATTTACTGACATGAGCGATTAATTCTGTGTTGATGGGATATGCTAAAAATAAAAAATCTGTCCAAACCTTGATTGATTTATAATCTAGTTATTTAACGATCATGAGTTATCAAGCATTAATTATTTTACCTTTATCAATAGATGAGGTTTCATTTGTTGTTATTTGTTAGATTACTAGTAAATACTGTCACTTCATCCTTAAGCGTGTGTAAATGAAGGTGGTTTAGGACAAACATAACATCTCATTTCTTTTAATGTTTCAAAACGCGTATCAAACGTTGAGCAATATTTTGATTGAATCTGTGACTCATAGATTACATTGTAAAAGGTTAGGAAATATTACTGTTAGGAATATTTATGGATTTTCTGAATTATATATAATATTATTTTTTTCAGCACTGATGGAATATTCAATATAATATTTTGTTTTCAGAAAACACTGCAGTGTTTTTAATCCGTCCATCATATATATTTACTGGTTATTGGCGTTACGTTTATAATCGTTTATTACACTGCTGTCATAGATATTTCAACACATCACTATCAATTTATAAAACATAAAATAATGAGTAACAAATAAATACAAGGTGTTTTGTGCATATTATAGTAGTTTGAATAGTTGAGATCACGAGTCATTCGAAGCTAGACCACCATGGAAAACCTGGAAGCACTGAACGGTCGTTTCGTACTGGTATGGGGCTTCTCAACAGCGAGCATCCACGATTCCACCTCGCGAGATTCGAACCCAGGAGTCCCACAATAAGATGAAACATTCGTCCAAAGCTTCCAGGTTTTCTATAGTGGTCTAGCTTCAATGGACTCATGATCTAAGCTATTAAAATAAATAAAACTCAGTAATATTCCAATATTCATAATCAAATTTTGTCTAAAACATGGTAAATCGCTTTCAATCACTTTTCTGTCAGGTAAAGGAAACTACTAGATGAATTATACATAAATAAGGAAAAATATAACAGAAAATTTCGTCTTACAGGTTACAGTTACTTCAATTTACCTACACTTTCCTGTTTTATTGACAGAAGTTAAATAAATTTTAACTTTAATAAAAAGCTTTAATTTATGAAAAATGAAAAAACCCATTAAAAAAATAAAATCATAGTTCCCGTCCACGTAAGATTATTGTATTATAGACATAAAGAACTCCATTTAAAGAAAGGCTTTTAATATTGATTTTATTGTATAAGTTCAAATTAAACGGTGAGAATATTTGTATCAAAAAAATCATAGTATATTATGATGTTTTGAATCAGTTAAAAGAGTATTGTTTTAGAAACATACAACAATTAAGAATTTTTCAACCCAAGGCGTTTTACGCAGTCTCACAACGTATCATTTTACATGCAGGTTTCTAACAGTAAAAAAGAAGAGATAAAACTGAAATCACTTTACGAGGGCACTCTCGATCAATCATGTTACACTGAATAACAAAAGGTAAAAATATTTTATTCATAGATACTCATAAGTTGTCACAATGCAAGTAATTATGGATTGCGACATGAATACTATTAGCCTTGATAGATTTCGTTGAGATTTTACATAATTTGACTACATTTATCAACTTTTATGTGGAGGCACAAATAACATCTGTTCTTCAGCAAAAAAAAACGTCAATTTATGATATCTTACTTTGCAGGAACAATAGTAATGTACTCAATCCAACATCTGAAAATCTTTTTTTTCAGGTTACCCATTGACGTCATTCATAGTTCGTATATTAGGACTAAATAGTTATTTATTGCCTGATTTTCTAAATCGTTTTTCATGTAACATAAATTTGCGCCATCGCCTTCATATTATTAATTCTAAAAAATATTTTAACTAAATATAAAAGAAAATCTCATTCACAGTACACATTTATGCTTTATTTCAATAAATCTTTAGTAAGGTGAAAATAATATTTTATTCAGGCCAATAAACTTATAAGCGCTAATGATATCGTAATTCATGAAAATAATATGAACTTGATCTACTACTTCAACATTGTTCAATCACCGATGGTGCGTACAAACAACTCAAGTATTTTTTTTATTAAGATAATGAAATAAGAAAAAAGGATTAAATACATTGCATTGATGATATATCCCTCCTTATTAGCATATGTTTTGATGGGAACATTAGAAGATTATCTCAAGCATAATGAAGAGAACACAGTTCTATTAAAATTCATTACACAGTTTTCTTTCATACCACTATTATTCAAAGCAAATAATGGTTAGTAGTGTTAGTAACAAACTTGATATATAATAAAAATCTATCAAAAACGTTCATTAAAACATTGATTGGAACGAAGTCTGTTTATTCTATAAATTGAAGAAAAAGGTGTTATTAAATAAAATTAATAAAGAATAGGCAAGTAAAACACATTTTTTTAAGAATTAAATTTATCTGGATAATAATGAGAAAAATTATTGAAACTTTCTGGCTATTATGTGGAAATAGAATAATATTGAAGGAATATTCATATATATTCACAACGTATTTATATGAATATAGAAATATTCTATTTAAAGAACCTGTTACTAAGGGAACGTTTGTTCAATATTCATTCTTCTGTATCATCACTCAATCTTATTCTATCTCCATATATAAACTTAATTCATTTCAGACGTTTCTAATATAAAGTATGTACACTTATTTGATTTCGATAATTAATACAATGGTATTAAGTGATAAGCAGCTTAAGTAAATCTATAAAATAAATAAATTAATGTTATTCTGCTAAGATACTTTTTTTCTTTATTCAGCCTTCTAAATAGGAAAAACTGTATGAAAGAATACCTAATTTCAATTTTGTAAAAGAAGATCCATAAAGTATCACCTATTGTGTAAATATCTAAACAAAAAAATATTTTTTAATGCAACAGTTTGTCGAGAATTAAAATAAAGTGGATAAAATTGTTTTGGTTATGTTTGACCGTAAAATTTACCAAAACAACTGACTTTGAGACGGTGGAATGGAATTGTAACATAAGTGGATGAATTTGATGAAGTTTTGTTCTCTGAGCTGGATGGTTTGGTTATGAAGTTTTCATTGTTCTTCAAAACAAACTTCAGGCTTGTGCTGATAGTGTTGTTCAGAAGAACGATGAAAGCTCCACAATTAAACCATCCAGCTCAGAGAGCTAAACTCCACCAAAACAGCTGATTTTATTCATGAGTAACTGTAAACACGTAAACACTAAATAAATAATTTGTGTGCATGCTTCTGAATATCACGAAGCAGATGGTGGACAATTTTTCAATAATTATCACTTCAATACTAGTGATAAGTAGATGTTGATTTAATAGGTGATAATAATGTTAAATGTTTTCTTATCCATCTCTCTAACCACAAGGTTACTTGAGGAAATCTTTCGTTTAATGTAACGATCAAATTTTCAGTTAACTGATTGAACCATTTGCAATAACTATTAATATTTGACCTACCATGAGCCATTTTATAATGGCACGATGGTTGAGCATTAGGCCTAATAGTTAAGACTTCATTCATTAGAGAGTGGGTAACCTACAAGACTTATACTATACTTATACTATTCGTAACAAATCCTAATCATGGTGCTTTTCTGCTAATATTTTGTGAATAGGCATGCCATAATGTTGGAGAAAATCTGTGCTGCTGGTTAATGGTCTTGTCTACGACTTCAAGAGATTGATTGGCTTAAGTTAATAAGTTGATCTTGTGAACAGTCTTCACTCGGTCATATCCCACTGTTGCAAATTGTTTACCGATCAGCATTCACTGATCTTGGTAATTGAAAATTAGCTTCAGAAAAACTTTTCGTCCCTAAAATATAAGAATAATAGTACACCTTTAGATAGAATGGGCTTTATTGATGTTAATGTAATTTTATCTCAACGCCATCAATCAGATCTTATGTAATAACAAATTATTTCTGATGCTACAAATTACTTGTAAACAATGTTTCAGCAAACAAATGAATTTCAGTTCAATTGAACTGTTTCTACACAAAATATTAAATGTTAATTATTACCCAGTGTCATACTTTCTTAATCATTATTGTTTATCAGGTTCTGTAGATCTATTCACAATCTTGTATTTGCTATCTAAGAAGGATGATATCAAGTCATTTAGATCAGTGGCGCTAGTGCAACAAAGTTCGATTCGAAAAGGTATTTCTCAATCCATATTGCTGGGTGATATTTTACACATACCTGACAACCGTTTTGAATCCTGTGGTGATAATAAGGTAATAAATATGCTATGTTATGAAGCGTTAATCAGTAGGGGACCTATATCCATGACTCTATGTGACCTATCACCCACCATTTTACACCGTTACGTAGTTTTTGATCAATCTCTAAGTTAATCCTATTTAAATTAATGTCGTAAACCGAAATTCACGGGAATGTCTTGTTTGTAGATTTATGCTCATTATATTTATTGCAATCAAAGTAGAATCAGCATAAGAAAGTTTGAATACGTATATTTCATACAATCGTTGAACCAGACAGATAATCTGAGAAACGAAGCGAAGAAGAAAGGAGAGAGAGAAGCGAAACGAATCGGAGAAGGCATGCAAATAAACACGATTCAACCAGGCGTGACTCAATATTTATAGTCAGACAAAAAATATTGAAGATATGTGATGAGTAATATAAGAAACGCACACATACGTTACATAATACAGTCAAGGTTGACAAGCGAATAATTGATAAGGCCAAAATGTGACTCAAGAAGAATGAACAAATTGATCTGTCTCGAAGCTAGGATAACCTATGTAGGCTCGACATACGTCTTGCCACTACAGCATATAACGTTAGATGTACAGTTGAACCATAGATTAGAATCACTCATATTTATATATTGAGGAGAAATAAAATAGTAAAGAGTAGTGGTGTGGTGTTCATCGTTTTTTTTAATTTCTACCTTCACTATTCATTAGGTACTATGCCATAGTATTTGTAAAGACCTTATCCCTTTTTAAAGAAAGATTCCCAGGAATGTGTTCAAAAGACTAGGTAGAAACCCTTCTCTCTGTTCTTCATAAATACTTGTCATCGCAGGTACAAGTAGACTCATAGACGGAGTGAGAGCTAACATTGGAATAGGATTGATTTACCTCTGAATAGTAAAACAAACATTTAGTAATTTCTTTTAAAACTTGTTGAGCTTCAGGAAAGCCTTTATATTTCGAAATACATTTCCTTGCGTATCAATTTTTATACTGCTCTTTTCGACAATTGTTAGTTCCTCATTTATTTTTTTGTTTGAGCATAACATTCTAGCTAAATTAAAAAAGAGTTTTAACTAGAAACCGTTTGAAACTGTCAGAAAAAAGGTTGCCTAGTAGTACGCCCGATATAGCTATCTCCACAGGAACAGCTGAACTTATAAATGCACATAGAGGAGGCCAACTCAGGTAACTTATCCTTCGTTTGAGTAGACATCACTGGTCGACTAGAGAAAGTCAATGCGAGATAGGCTGCGTAGGAAGTTCTACTAATTACTTTTGTTAACCTATCTTTCAGAGTTTCACTAGCTACATCCCCGTTTGACCTCTTAATTCTTATATTTAATTATTGATAAGACTTTTGTTATCGTAATTTACTATTCTTACTACTATCAGTACACCTGTCTTTCCACTATCAACTTGTACTTTTAACTATTATCATGCTTGGTAACGTATTCTATTTCATTGTGATTATTGACTCAAATAGCCTTGATTAGTCTAACATTTTCATAGAAAAAAGGTTGTCACAACTTAAACACCGTCTGTCTGCGTTTTTTCTCTCATATGTTTTCTTCAATGCTTCCATCATTTCTTCGCGTTACACCAAAATTCGAAAAAAATTGAATTGGTCATCACGTACATATTCCATTGTAAACTTCTGTTTGCACAAGCATTGTTGAATTGAAAGAGAAAACCAGTGACATGATTTATATCATCATAAATAATTTAAGGTATCATCTACATGGATGAAGTAGCATTCTATTCCATAAAAAAAAAAATTCGAACACGAAAGCCAGGTAATACCGTTATTATTTGTGATGCTGTAAACTATACGAACAATCAAGAACGATTATTGAAAAGGATTTACTTATCGATCGATAAACGATTTCCACACCGTAGACTTGTTGTATCCAAAGTTTTCCATAATGAAAACATTTAGATTTTATAATTTTTAATTTGAAAACTGTTCAATAAATTACTTCCTCATTCATGTGAAAAAGAAAAACGACAATAGATAATTTAGTTTAAAATATTTATAATTATCTAATGTTGTCAAGCTAATCAACTGATATCGGAAGTTAAAGTTTCAAACATTGTTGAAGTTAACAATAAACAACTGTTCAGCAAAAATAACTTAATTTGTCAAGTTGATGAGAAATAACGATTACAATATCTAATAACAGATAGATATTGAATAATCTTACATTTGAATGTTCCCCGTTTAAATCAAATGTCACTGGATTTGTTACAAACAAATAGTTCTTTTACTGAAATTCAATTCAATTGGATACTATGGCTACAACTATGATGCCGATTGATGCATATTATTAAAAACCCTTTGGGTTATACATAATCGGTTTGATGAATGAATTATTCAGTGCAAGATAAGAAATAAGGTAAATGTATGTAAAAAGAAAGACATATTTGTATCCAGCTTATAGGCTGACAAAATTTTTTAATTACCAAGGTTACCAATACTATATATTATTGCTAATCTAAATAATTTAACCCACAAAATTTGATATCTTCAGAAGTTATTCGATAACAAAAATGATAAATATGCAATGGGTCTGAAGATGAAGAAACGTGTTTTCTTGAGCTCTCACGTTTTTTAAATGACTAACCCTCTAACTGCTTGATGTATCGGGAAAATGCTTTTGTAAAAGGAGTAAACCTTCTTCTTTTCCAATCACGAATAACAATACATTCTAAACTAACTCTGTTAGAAATCGCTTCAGAAGTAATTATCTTACTACTACGATAAAAAAAATAAACGTTATTGAATGAAAGCATTTATGTAGACTAAGAATGTTACTTATCTATGGTGGCAGCTTTCACGGTATTGAAATAATAAATACCAAACTAACTGAATTTACATAAGTTAACTAACTGGCTACAGACATGTAGATATATCAAAATATAACTGAAATCCTCAAGCTCATTAAATACTAAGCTGTTTAAAATTAACAAGACTAACAGTACCAGTATTCTGTAGGCCAGGACAGTTTACGGCATGTGCTTTTTCTAGTTGGGATACTGATACTTAAAAACGCATTTTTCAAAGACCGAATTCATTAAGTACATCATGAGAGCTCAATATATAAAAAACTAGGCCTATCAATTGCGATCCAAATAACCAATAATATCATACATATGTCAAATTAATGATATGTCAGACAAAGATATATTAATCTAATACGTTTCGAATAACGTGTCCTAGGAAAAAGCTAACAAAAGAGTTTACAGTCATTAAAAATAGCCTACGCAAAGATGGATATCCGCTAAATGTCATCGGAAAGTTTGCTAAGACTAACGAACCGGTTAATTATGATAGAGCTGAAAAGAAGACCTGTTTTATTAACCTTTGCTTCATAAGAAATCACCTTACTTGAATAATTAATTATGGAATAAATGTAGCCATAAAGATTAGGTATCCTGTAACTTCACCTTGAGCCTTCTGGAGCTACTGCCCGTCGCAAGCCCGGATAAAGGAGGAGGGTTGGACATTGGGTTAGCAATCCAACCCCCTAGAAAAATAACTCTCTGGAATACATTAACCAGAAAAAATAATTCAAACCATTTAAACTCTGTCATGGGAGTTAGAAGGTCTTCATTTAGAAGAGTTGTGACGCCTCGTGGTGAAAGTCGAGTTCCTTCGAAAGTTACGAGGCTGATGCCCCTTCTCACAACCAGAGCAACTATTAATTTAAGCACATGGAATGTTCATACAATGTGAGAGACTCGGAGAGACATCCAAATCCCTGCAGGAATGAAAAGGCACAACCTCGAGGTGTTCGGAATCAGCGAAACACATTGGACGCAGGTTGGACAACAACGACTAGCTTCAGGAGAGTTTCTGTTATACTCCGACCATGAAGAAAATGCCTCACATACACAAGGAGTTGCATTGATGCTATCCAAACAAGCACAGAATTCACTTATAGGATGGGAATCTCATGGACAAAGGAACATCGAATCCTCTTTCAAAACGATGAAAGAGGGCTTTACAATGAACGTCATTCAATGCTAGGCGCCTACCAACAATTACACTGAAGACCATAAAATTCAGTTCTACGATATGCTGCAGTCAATCGTCGGGAAGTGTCCAACAAATTACCTGACCATTCTGATGTGAGATTTAACTACCAAGGTTGGAACGGATAACACCGGATACGAAGACATCATGGGATGACATGGATTGACTGAGAGAAAGGATTGAAAATGGGGAGAGCTTTGCAGACCTAAGTGTCTTCAATAGACTGGTCATAGGCGGAACTTTATTACCACACAAATGCATACACGAAACCACATGGACTTCACCAGATCACACTATACAGAACCGAATTGACCATATCTGCATCAATAAAAGGTTGAGAAGGACGATTGAGAATGTGAGAACCAAGAGAGGAGCTGATGTAGCATCAGATTGTGGCTTGCTGGTCGCCAAGATGAAACTGAACCTCAAGAATCACTGGAAGACGGGGTTAACAATATCACAAAAGTTCAATACGTCTTTTCTTCGAGATACTGACAGACTCAGTGAATTCAAGATAGTCATCAGCAATAAATTCCAAGTCTTCACGATCCACTCACTGGAGAGGGAACCACCAAACTGAACAACTGGAAAGGGATCAAAGAACCAATCACTTCAGCACGTCAGGAGGTTCTGGGCCACAAGACAAGAAGCACCATCGCAAGGAACGGATCACTGCTGGTACACTGGATGAGACTGAAGAAAGCAGGAGCAAGAAGGCAGCATTAAATACCGGCCGAACAAGAGCAGAAAAAGTCAAGGCACAAGCTGAATACACAGAAGTAAACAAGCAAGTGAAGAGGGACATTAGAGTCGACAAACGTAAATATGTGGAAGATCTAGCAATGATGGCGGAAAAGGCTGCAAGAAAAGGATAAATGAGACAATTGTATGATACAAAAAAGAAGATTGCTGGAAATTATCATAAACTGGAACGACTATGGAAAAGTAAGGAATGCAAAATAATCACTAACATTGAAGAACAGCCATCAGACAAATCAAGAGTGGCTAAGCAGCAGGACCAGGTAACATTTCAACAGAATATCTGGAAGCAGACGTGGCAGCAACTGCAAAGATACTCTACATTCTCTTCATCATGATTTGGGATGAAGAACAAGTACCAACAGACTGGAAAGAAGGACTTCCGACCAAAATACCAAAATACAATCAACTGAATGGAATTCATCACTCGACATCAACTTCATTGACCACGAAAAAGAATTTGATAGCGCGAACAGGACAACACTATGGAGGCTTCTTCGACACTATGGCATGCCTGAGAAGATAGTCAACATCATACGGAATTCCTATGATGGATTAAACTGCAAAATCGTACATGGAGGACAACTCACTGACTCATTCGAGGTAAAGACCGGTGTTGGGCAAGGTTGCTCACTCTCACCATTTCTCTTCCTCCCGGTGTTTGACTGGATCATGAAGACGTCAACATGTGGGGGAAGCGCCAGATACAATGGACAGCTAGGATGTAGCTGGACGATTTAGACTTCGCAGATGATCTGTCTCTTCTACCACACACTCAACAGAAAATGCAGGAGAAGACGACCAGTGTAGCAGCAGCCTCAGCAGCGGTGGGTCTCAACATACACAAAGGGAAAAGCAAGATTCTCCGATACAATACAACATGCACCAATCGAATCGCACTTCATGGAGAAGCTTTGAATGATGTAAAATCCTTTGCATATCTAGGCAGCATCATTGATGAATACGGTGGGTCTGATGTAGACGTCAAGATACGGATCGGCAAACCAAGAGCAGCTTCTTTACAACTAAATAACATCTGGAACTCAAAACAATTGTCAACCAACAACAAGATCAGAATTTTCAATACAAATGTCAAGACAGTTCTACTGTATGAGGCGGAGACGTGGAGAACTAAGAAAGCCGTCATTCAGAAGATACAGGTGTTTATTATCAGTTGTCTACGCAAAATACTTCGGATCCGTTGGCTAGACACTACCAGCAACAACCTACTGTGGGAGAGATCAAACCAGATTCCATCCAATGGAGGAAGAAATCAAGAAGAAGCGCTGAATTGGATGGGACACACATTGAGGAAAGCACACAACTGCGTCACAAGACAAGTCCTCACATGGAATCCTGAATGTCGAAGGAGAAGAGGAAGACCAAAGAACACCCTATGCCGAGAAATGGAGACAGACATGAGAAGAATGAGCAAAAATTGGATAGAACTCGAAAGGAATGCCCTGGATAGCGTGTGTTGGAGAATTCTGGTCGGCGTCCTATGCTCCATTGGGAGCAACAGGCGTAAGTAAGTAAGTAATCCTGTAACGAATTTGATCCCTTTGTGTGAAACAAACTGCTTCTTAAAACGAACAGAAATCTACAGATCTTTACTATCTACCTCCAACTAACTTGATCACTTTACACGTACATCCAAAAACATTGAACTAAAATGACTGAGAGAAGAATACATGGTCACATTTCCACGAGCGATTCAAAGATTTTGTAACCTTAAAGTGCGACAGCTGTAAACAGTGCTCTAATTCTGCATTTATTTGATAGATAAATAACACAGTTTCTTTACCTCTTACTGAGGCATTAGCGCTTGATAAATACAAAACCTGTTTATAGGTCCAGACAGAGACAGCAACTAATCACTGCTTTGGTAAATATACGTCTTTCAATAAAATCATGTGTAATTATCTTCGTTATAAAAACAGTATTGTTATTTTGTTCATTTTGTTATACAGTCTTTACCAAGTCAATTGTTCCCTCATCCACACTTAAGTTAATTTTTTGACATCTGTTTTTCACTCGCCTGATTCTCAAAACTTTTCAAATCTACTACAGTCATGACATAATTCATCCTTTCCATTTCGAATTCTAGATAATTACAACCTCATCACTCTATGATATATGTGGTCTTTAAAAATTATCTTAAACCCATGTACACTCTTTAAATCTTTTATAATGACTACACAATTCCTTTCGTCAGCTTCCCAACTCTATGTAATTACTGCCTCACTCAGACTTTGTTTGCTAATTCTATCCTATAATGACCTTGTGCGTGCTAATTCACACATACGTACGCATAGTCAGTACTGATAATCGTTGTTATTCTTATCTTTTCCGTTACCAAAGTCTATTACTCCGTAATTTATTGTGTGTTGGTGTTATCCTTTGATAGGTATACGATTGTAAACAACTGAAAAGAAACCATGAGACAAAATAAATCTATATTATTTTGCCTTATTTGTCATTTTGGCTTTATTGGTAACTACTTCATTAGTTCGATAATCGAAATATTATAGGCTGATATTGATCTATGGTCAGAAATATCTTTGGACTATTAGAATGAACCAGTGATATTCTTTCCACCTTTTACCAAACGTTTTCGTTAACAGATAACTGCTTATCAAATTCTAGCCAAACACATTATTCAGTCTAAATTTACTTAGTTTTCTTCGTTTGAATCTTCCCATTGATGTTTAGGACTGCAACTGGTTAGTCTCTTATTGGCATATGTGCATACTGTGAGTATTGTCTCGATATAGTCTTAATTCGCAAGCATTGTAAGCAAAGATGTAGTGAAATCCAGGACGCGCGTTTTGTCCATCTTTGCTTATAATGCTTGTGAATTAAGGCTATATCGAGGCGATACGCACAGTATGCACATATAGCTAATAAGCGACTGACCAGTTGCGGTCCTAAACATCAATGGGAAGATTCAAACAAACAATACCAAGTGAATTTAAACTTCGCCCCATTGCACAAGCAAGTGGCTATCAGGACTCAGTGGCCGAGTGGATAACGCGATGACGTTTGAAGCGAAAGGTACTGGGTTCGAGTTCCAGAGTGAACATCAACTCTGAGATGCAGGTACATCCAGCTGACGAGTCCCAAATAGGAGGAAACGCTCGTTCTGTATTCCACTGCTAGCCACTATCCATCTTTCCTTACATTAATTAGTTGATTAAAAATACCAAATGATGTTTGAAAAAATAACCTACGAAGTAGTTGGAAATATTCAACATTTAAACTTGCAGATGAAGTCGGTACTCATACATTATGTTTTGGAACTCGTTTCTCATATTTTCAAAAAAATAATTAGACTATTAAACACAAAACGATACATACAGAAATATAAAAACCTTCAAATACAATTTTTAAATGACATTTAAGTAAAAAAACTAAAAAATACAGAATAAACTTCAGTTATTGTTGGACTTTTGTTACTTTAAATCAAAAACGATAACTAATTTGATTGTTCTCGTAAATCATCATTGCTGTTAATACCATCATTTGATGTAATTAGACAACAGACAGTTAGTTATATAACATAATTTGCGTGAAATCCAAGATCATTACTGAAGAAAGCTAGTGAGGCATATTTAAGATTAAAAATCATTCAGAACGGTATTTATCTGAAATATATGATACAAAATATTACTATCAGAATCATTTATTACAATGTTTAAATCTTCGACAGACAAAAAACCTTAGCTCTTACAAACCGAATAGATTTTTACAAAAAATAGGGAATAAAGAAATTATGATAAGTGGACAAAACATGAGATGTACATACAAGAAAGTTCAAGGAATCGGATTCAAGTTATTTTCCAGTGAAGTTCTATTCAACGTTTTAAAATTGTGTTTTTCCTCCTTGTATGACATAACCCAGTCAAACATTCACGAAAGTTTCTATTCAAACCAACATATAAAAAGAAATTAGTTGTTGATGTAATTAAACATAGCATCTGACTAAAATGTTTATATAGAGCTGAATATGGTCGACATTTTATGCAAGATCTTGGTACAATCAGTTCCAAAATATGAACATACGCTAAAGCTTGAGGAATCTGACCGATAATAAACAAAAATATCACAGTCATCAATAGTATTGACAACTTGTTATTCGCTTGTTGTGAACGCTCCAACCGTCTGTTTCTTAAAGAAATACGCTTCGTTGGAGTTGAACCGTTATTTCTGTGTATTGTAGTGTTGTCAACAATATCTTTTGAAATTGTTACTTGAGTTGTGAAATTGGAGATTGCTTGAGATTTTATTTGCAAATTATAAGGTATATCATTTACACTTTGGCAACTAATCTCAGTATTTTCGTCAATTCTTGATGTCAATGGGAGCGATGAACGTTTCATATAAATTTGTTGACTCAGTTGATGTGCTTTTTGGTTATGATAACTAGACCATGTTAAACGTAGAAGCATAAAATTAACGATACACAATGTAATCAATGGAATACATTGAACACAGATAAACCGTATCCATGTAAACGTGTGATAGTATGTTGATTGTCCAAACCATGTTAATTTACTGTAATGAAAATGTCTTTTTGTATTATTAGGTCCTTGGACAACAGAAGTGTTAATTTTCAATGTAAAAAATAATGGAAAATTAAACACCACAGCTATACATACAGTGATAAACACTTGCCATTTCCCTTGATATCTTGCAAAATGTAACTTGCCTAAATGTGGCCACTTCATGATGATGTAACGTTCTGCTGATATTAACACAGTTATCCATACAGATGAAGCTTCAAGAATATTCCCTAATCCAAATCCAATATATGTTACGTAATATAACAATATAACCCTAAATTGTTTATATGTTTCTGTTTGACATATTCGAAGTTGCTTTCCACACCTATAAAATAATATAAAAACATGTTCATTTCATTAACAAATTAACTGTAAGTAATCAAGTATCACAGATACTAAAAACAATGGAATACAGTTTAATAGCAAGTTGGAAGAACGGTTACTTGTATTTTCAGTAAAATAACTTCCTTAAAAGACACAGTACATGTTATTAGTTCTAAAACAAATAATTTAATAATTATATTCGCTGAAACGAAAAATATATCAGTCAGAAGTAAGCGATTGAATTCGTGGAATTTCGAAACATCAATGATAAACATGATTCTTTGTTCATGATATGGAACTCTTTATACCATAAATATTATACATGTACTTTTTATGCTTCAAATAAACTATACAAACAATCGTGTGTAGTTTTCTTTTTAGTACTTAGTTGGAGGAAATAAATTTTGATTAAGGAGATATGTATTAATTTCTCTTATAAGATCAGATAACTTTGAAAGCTTATCATTTTGATGCAATGATTGAAAAGTCAAAGTAGATTGGTGCAGACTAAACGCTTAATCAACAAAACAATGTTGCTTGTATTTGAAGTTCAAGAATTATATCGGAGATAGTTGTATATGATCTTAATCATACAACGAACTGAATAAATGTATCCTCATTCTTTGTTCACATACATATCAATAAATTATTAGGAAGATGCTGTGTCAGTTGAATAATAAAATAGGGAGCATATTAACTCATCTATCATCTAGTTAGGCTACTGATTGTAATTTTGTAATACGGTCCATAAAGTTTATGGAAATAAATTAACAAATTGTTGAATATAGTTTCTATTCTTGTAAGTTGGTAACTCTGGGAAAACTGCCACGCATGCTCAGTAATTAGATAATCTGTCTACTCACTGTGTTTTTCTCAAACTGAATTTCAAATGATTTTACGATGAATACGCTTGAAATGATAATTCAATGTATCCATGTTTAATTTTATAGTATTCACCAGCTGCATAACATAAAAATATATTTACTTTTATCTGAGTAATATAACAGTCAGTCAAACTATTATTTAGATAGTTGGCTATGTCTGCACCACAAAAGGTATTACTCAACAGACGCAAAAAATCAGATCAAGCTTCATTTATAATTAATGAACTTATTTCGTGCCGATTGTTAAAAGAACAGGAAAATTGGCGGAACTATAATTTATGGACTACCTTTGAGCGACCCTAAAGTGACCTTGAAAATGTCCGCCTTATAACTAGGATCAAACGAAAGTTGTAAACCAGTGTGAACAATTAGAAATATGATTTTCAGCTGATGGTTGGGGTTAGGAATTAGATCTACGGTTTTCTTCACGAATTGACACCAGCTAAAATGTAGAAACGCTATTTAGCCAAATGGATGAATGAATTTCGCGCCAAAATCAAAGATCCGTTAACTTATACCTGATTAGTTTGTCCATAAATTATAGTCTCGCTGAAAAAGTATTTCCTGATTTTCTTACTTAAATACTATTGTATATGCATGGCTTTTATTCTACACCAAAATCAACATAATCCTTTTATTTTCAGCTAACAACTATGGACTTTTATGACATTAAGTTACATGGAAGAATAAAGTGACAAATAAACTATTTCTTCAATGTTTTGTATCTACATTATACAAATATTCTTATTGTATGACTATTCAGTAACTATATTATTTGCATGTTCCTATCTCTTTGATTATAAACTCTGATTTGACCTATTGACTATTGTCATACGATTTAACTATTCTCGAAATATTTTCAATTTATTAGTAACAGAATCATGTAATTGTTATTTGTCATTTATGGTATGATGCGGTCTGGTTTGTTTGTATATAAACCCAGTATGTCTGAAATATATGATTCGTATTGCGTAGGCTGATACTGGCGTTCTGGATTAAGAGAGAACCTATTATCTCGGTGGACCGATAAGAACTCTAGGCTGGTCGTACAGGTTTATGCGTCATTTTTCTGGTCGTATAAGTCGGTGTCACTAATGGGCGGTCGTATCACGTGATATAATTAATCGGGCATAAGGAAATAATATATATTAGGAGAGTATCAACCGCCTCTGATTAGTTACTTACTAAACGGGCACAATTTACAAATATCGTTAGATTTAAATATTGTAACTAATACATAACTAAAAGACTGGGTTACTTGTAAATATTTGTCAATGTCTAACTGTTTTTAATGAATAAACTCGTAAGCATCACATTCATAGGTATATTAATAACATGACATTTTCTAGAACAACTGATATTCGTGTACTGTGAACAACTGTTAGGTGTAGTAGTTTGATTCAAAACGTATTAAAAGTTTATTTGTCTGAAATATTATTGATCGAGAATACAGATTTTATTACGTGTAAAAATATTATTGTGTAACAATAATAATCGACCCCTTACGATTTAAATAATAAAAATAACTAATGTTATATTGTATGGGTGCTAAGGTTACTTAAAATATATTTATCAAGTAATTTTGTTGTTCGTAAGCCAATAACCCTGTACTATATAATTATTGTTAGATGCACCACCACATCACAAACATTATTTGGAGACGTCACCATTGGATTTTTCATAACCGCTTAGACTGAGCTGCTTACAGTAACTAATCAGTAAACA
>NC_031495.1:31364223-31371492 GCF_000237925.1 Schistosoma mansoni
TATATATATATATATATATATATATATATAATTGAGGAAAAAATTCTCAATCTATTCAAAAAATAACACAATTTATGAATTTACAAACGGTGGTGTCTAAAGTTGTCATTTTAATGATCTAGCTAAAACTAAGAAAGAGAGTACTAACTAATCTATTATAAGCTGAAATTGTTTTAGATAACTCAACTCTGGAATAGGTGAGTATGGTAATTTATCGTTCTAATAGTTTAACTTAGACACTGTATAAGTCTATAGTACCAGATGCAACTAATTTTTCAACAATACGTGACTCTAAGTCTAAAAAGTGATCACGAGGATTTTAAAACCCTCTGCAATGTTCATCCTGTTATATGTACTAAAATGACATGTTAATGAGTGAAGTGAAATTCAGCATTTCATACAAAACGAATAGTATCAATTATAACAGGTACTATTTAAAATTACACATGATCGTAAGAGCACTTAAGATACCAAGTATCTTTACTTGTATCAATGCGCGCTAATTACTAGAGATATGAAATTGACTTAAAAGGTATCAGCATAACGTACCATGTAGAGTCAAAGTACTGAAACACGAGGTTTAAATCAATCTGCAATCAACAAACTTTACGAACCACGTCTAATACGTAGATATATGTAAACGTATTTGTTCAAACATATAATTGCGATGGACAACTTAAAAAAAAAGTTAACGAAAACCCGAGTGATTATAAAGTTAACAAATTGTTTCCACAATTCCGCAATAGCTTCAACAGAGCTCTCTTCAGTTTTTGGTAAGGTCTAATGATGTTTTACAAAATGACAATAGAGGTTACGTAACTAAAATAATGTAAAATTAGTAAAATCATCAGCATACAATTATTAGTACTCATTTTATGCAAAATAATTGATTGGAGTTAATGTTAAACATTTTTAGTATAATATGGAATAATTCCATCAAATTATGAACATAAAAAATGTAAATTTCTGAATGTAACAAAATCATAAACATGAAATAGATAACATTGATAAATAATGTAATAGAATGCTGTCAGTGCAACAAAATAAGCAGGGTAAGGTTCTTTATATTTTCTTAGATCTTAAACATTGACATATTAAAGTTAAATAAAAAGTTTAATAATAAGTACAACGCAATGAATTTGACAATTACCATTAGACTGGATTATAATGTTACATTTCAGAAATCCAGACGTTCAGTTATCTTCTCACTATCATGTTTAATGGATACTGAAGATGTATTCAGTAGTTTCTTTTTTGAATCGGTATCAGAATTAACTATTGAAAAATAATTAGATGACAAGTAGCATTCTTTTAGTGGTTGTTAGGTATAGAAGTAAGTGCAAGATTTATTAGTTACTATGATCCTATTCTCATCAGTTCCACTTGTTCCTAGTTCATTTAAATAGCAATGATGCTTTCAATTTATTCAAGATCTTAGATACATTCGGCTTATCTATGATAAAAATGACATTTGAACATTCAGCAAGAACTACGATCCAAACGGATATTAATTATTTCAAGTTCAAGAGGATGACTATCTGGAGAAACATATCAAATCTTTAATTAGTATTATTTTTTTAAAGACATTAACTATGGTCCAATTAATTAGATTTCGTTATTTCAACCAGCAAAAAGCTTGAAAAAAGCAAGAGAATTTCTTTCATGACTTAAGATGTTGGATTTGCTGTGTTTTTTTATGTGACATATCAGTGGTGGTAAATTAGTCCATTTAGTTGGATAACTTGTTTTATTATAACTGTTTAATATGGATTGATTGATATTGAATTTTCTCAAATGCATTTCCATAGCTATGGGAATTTCTCACAAACGTTTTAAGAATATGTTTTAGATATAAACACGTTTCTAAGTAGTAAGTTAATTTAAATAAACAAAGTATAAATTCACATGGTTATATTTATTTAAATAAACACAGATGTTTTGTTTCAAGTAAAAGAAGGCTATAATTATATCCGTCCTGTCAATCCTTATTTGATACTGTTGGGATGACCCTGCATTTTTCTCGCAAGCGACATGACAAGCTCAGGGGTCATCAAAGAGCATTTCAACCAATCAGCGATTAATAAGAAGTTATGTGAAGTTATGTTACTAAAATAACGAAAATGGAAAAGTCACATGTGGAGATCCTGATTGGCTGATTTATACACTGCTACTATGTTTAGCAGTATTCTAGAACTTTCAGTAAAAACTCAAGGACTCTTAAATTACTATAAAATCCCTATATTTTCTGTACATGAATGAACCCTGTAGTAAAGTGCTTCCCTCACACTTTGTGCCTTTTCTCTCGTCTTCAAGTCGCGGAGTAGTTCTAGCTCGGGGGTACGGAACTAGCTTAGGGAAGCGAATATAGCGTTCACAGTCGGCCAGACGTAACAGATACATTAGGAAATAAATTGGATTTGGCACTAAATAAATGAAATTTGGTTACAATTGCATTACTTAACAATTTGATTTTCCCTTCTAAAATCATATTTGAAGAATCATTATTTCATGATAGTTATCATATTATAGCATAATGGTGTAAATATGACTAAATATTTTGTATTGATCAATAAGGTTTCATTTTCCCCGCTATCTTCCTGAAGCTCATTAAAATGTACACAGATCTATTCAGTTCAGTGCTATTTTTTTCTGTTATAACTCCAATAATATTGGTATTCACCTTAGATTGTAGTGATCCTGGATGTAAACACGTAACGTATGCAAAATTTGTGGTTACTTACTTTTATATAAACGTGTATGCTCCTAGTTCAATAATTGTAAGGATTCTGTCATTTACATATACTGACAATATGAACACACCTATGATAATATAAGTATCCCATTATTATAAATTCAACTGAAATTCGCATACGTAAAAAATATTATGTTTGCTTATTTATGTCAAATTGGCTAGATATTTTTTTATGGTCATGTTGTAGTTAAATGCAGTTAGGGTTAACCAGGAATCATTGAAAAAGCGTTGTGAAATGTTTTTTTTACCTTTCAAGGACTACTATGAAGTATAAAACTTTGTCTTCCATTAATTTAATGACCATTGATGTTCACAAGTGATAAAGATACTATTTAAGAGATCATATCATAAATTTACTTTAATTTTTAAAAAAAAAACACAACATGAGTATTCTTTCATAACTTATGTAGAACTATTCACCACAAAACATATTTTGGTATTTGCATTAAATTATCTTTATCCTAAATGTAGATAGACGTTTCCTGATAACATAAAAACTCCTACTAAAATATACACTTTCTAAAACAGAGAAAAGAGGATAAATCTATAAGTGATCCAGGTAATGTACATGATATTAGTCTTTGGTGAAAACTACTGAGACAGTAATTACAAGCATATATAGTACTATCGATTTTATGACTTTAGAATTGCATAAAGTATAAAAAACATAATTATGTATTTTTTAAATGAATTTCAAATAATAATTTCTGCTAAACATACACAACAAAATATTCTTAGTTTTATAGTCAGTTGTTCCACATGAAGTTTGAAAATGGTGATTCTGTATGCTTACATTCAAGGGAAACTTGTCAAATCTTACTTATCCTGTTTTGTTTCTTCATAAATTATGTAATAGATGATAAATAGATACTATTGTCTTATTACTTTTTAGATAAAGTAAAATCTGAAAGCATTTTTTCCAAATCATCGGTTACATTTTCATTCCATGTAATTTTTTAACACAATCAGCATGTTGGCAACTGATAAATGTTTTTTCAGATTTGTAACTGATATAAATTGATTTAAAAATAAGGTGATGATAACCAAACAAAACCGTTTCACTATACAAACATATCAAAGCTAAAAGAAGTAAGCAAAAGGATTTTAGAATGTATTTGAACGAGTTGACAATTAGAATATATAGTGATTATTTATTAAACGATTACGAATTTAATCTTCCTACGAGTTATATTACATTAAGCTTCAATTACTTGATACCAGTCTGGAAATTACCTTCAACATTACCTTTTTCAATTGTATTTAAAGTTTTTCCCAATGAAAATATAAAGATTATTACTTTATCACATTAAAACGTGGTTTCATTATTCACGCTTATCGGTTTTTAAAATGGTTTATGTTACACTTAGTAATGTAGATGCATATAAGTTAATTATCACTTGTTATGAACGTATAAAATGAAACGTATAGTTTATTAATTGTTAACAGATACCTCTGGTATCCTAATATTAAAGTACCTATAAAGATGGAACTTGTGTTTCATAAAGTCTATAAAACATAAATTAAATAAATTAATCTGTTCAAAAAAACAAATAAGTTCAAACAATGAATTGAGTCATCAATATATGTGTCTTCATAACTTAGTCTGAATCGTCAGTAATCGTTTAAGATTATGCGTTAGCCTACGAGAACGGAGGACATACAATATGTATTTAGTCTTAAATATTTCTTTTAAGTTGATCTTTACTGGATATTAAAATAACGATTTAAGTATTTTTATAGTTGAGATCATGAATCAATTGACGCTAGACCACCATGGAAAACCTGGAAGCACTGGACGGCCGATTCGTTCTATTATGGGACTCCTCAGCAGTGCGCATTTGTTAATAAAATAAAGAATGGAAATTAGTAAAATCTATCTTTAATGAGATTATATAACAAAGAAAGTCTACGTAAATTGAGAACTTTCATTGTAAAATATGTGAAGTCAAATAATGATAAATAGGTCACTTTCATGTAGATACTTTTTTATATTCAATATAAACTATTTATCCTAATGATAAAAATAAAACTAACATACAACATTCATGCTGACTCAAAACTATGGAAGCTGACCTCATCATATCCGGAAGTGTTCAAAATTATCAAAATCTAACCTGTTCTCAATATCCCAAAATTCCTCTCTACCTATGTTTTCGCTATTTTGTTTAGGATATATTTATTTGTTGATAGGTAATATGATCTTTTTTAGTAAGTACGCTTGAATGAATAAATTTACTCAAGAAGAAATATTCTGAACTAATTAAAATAAGGAAACAAAAAATTCCCCCAAAAAATTGATATTGACACTACCTAGTAACGAATCATATTTCTATACAAAAAGTCTATGAAAAAGAATTCATGAAGAGGATTTTAAATGATTATAATGGATAAATTAAATTTGTTCAAGTATGTACTCATTCAAAATATATTGTGGATTATATAGAAGACAAAAATATCAAGCTGTTGAAAAAGTTTATGTAGATAAATAATATTACGATTTATATTGAGTTCATTTTATATTAGTGATTATCTTTTAAAGAAAAGATTTTATTCCGATTCGCAAGCTTTTTACAAATAATTAAACTACTTAATGAATTATGATCAAAGATGGATAGTGACTAGCATTGGAATACAGAACGAGCGTTTTTGTACTATTTGGGACTCATCAGATGGATGTACCTGCATCTCAGAGTTGATGTTCTTTCTGGGTCTCGAACCTAGTACCATTCGCTTCAAACGTCATAGATTTATCCATTCAGCTACTGAGTCCTGATAGTCACTTACTTGTGCAATGGGGTGAAGTTTAAATTCACTTGGTATTGTTTGTTTCAATCTTCCCATAAGAGACTGATCAATTACAGTCCGAAAAATCAATGGGAAGATTCAAACAAACAATACCAAGTGAATTTATACTTAATAAATTATTTTTTTTCATTTAAAATACATTCATGATAGATGTAACTTGTTGAAAGTCATAGTGAAACATTTCAATGATTTGTTGAAGTATTTTTTGCAAGAATATTGATAATTTATGCTACGAAACTAGAACTTGTGAAATCGACTTTTTAGTGGAAGATGTTTTACCGAATGAATAATTAGGAATTATTAAGCAATATTTCAAAATCATGAATTGTTAAGTAAAATATAAACTTTCAACTTCTGTTTGTATACTCCTCATGTTACGCCTTCTTCATGAATCCATACAGTGTCTTGATTAGCTGTATGTTCCGATTTTGACACGATGTATTTTCCTAGTTTTAAACCTCTTTAATACAGACATAAAGTATACAAATCACGTGATACACAGATGCTCATTTGTAAAACATCTTTTAACATGTAATAATACTGAATACTGTACCATTCAAGTGAAAAAAACATGACTGCAGTTAATATGCTTTCCCACCTGTTTATACCTTAAAGAAGCGGGAGACTTTAAATTTTGAATTCATTTTACTATTGGATTTTTCTCAAAAATTTTGGTTGAAATATCTTATACGTATGTATAAATTTATTCTATTAACACAAGTGGGAAAATGTTAAACATCTTTCAAGTTTGTATTTATCACTGTATTCAAATATATAGCACTGAATAAAGTAGACATGATTATTCTCATAATTATAATTCATCTACACGGGATCTGCACGGGATCGACAATGCCATATCGTAGAAAATAAACTTGCTAAAAATACTCTAAACAGAATAAACAATTTAAACCATTTAAACTCTACACTCCAAATTGAATGAAGAATTATGACGCCTCATGATGAAAGCTCAGGTTCCTCAGAACTCATGAGGACCATACCTCTTCCAAAAAACACAGCAACAAGTAACACTCAGATATGCAACGTCCGTACAATGTGAGAGACCGGGAGGACCAGTCAAATACCAACGGAAGTGAGGAAATACAAATCGAAGGTTCTCGGAATCAGTGAAACCCAATAGACGCGACCTGGACAACAAAAATTAAGTACAATAGAGAGATGCTGTTGTACGCTGGCAATGAAGACAATAATGCTACCCACACTCACAGTGTTGCTCTGACTCAGTACAGAGAAGCACAGAAATCACCTACCTGATTGGAGTCTCATCGATCCAGAATCATCAAATCATCATTCAAAACAAAGAACGAAGGAATCACAATCAATCTTATTCATTGTTATGCACCCACCAATAATAGCAACCAAGACGATAAACATCAGTTCTACTGCAAACTGCAATCGACCACAGCGAAGTGACGAGTAATCAACCTGAAAATCCTGATGTGAAACCTAAATGACAAAGTCTGAATGGAAAACATCGGATATGACGATATCAAGGGATGACACAGACTGACTGGGGGAGATGGACGAGAACGGTGAGAGGTTTATAAATTTGTGTACATTCAGTAACAGCATATATTCAGTCTTGTTGAAAATGACCAAACAACATTAGATAGATTCACTTAGTATTGTTTGTTTGAATCTTCCCATCGATATGTTAGGACTGCAACTAGTCAGTCTCTAATTGGCATATGTGC
>NC_031495.1:31371815-31573724 GCF_000237925.1 Schistosoma mansoni
TCACTGTCACTCATTTTGAAAAGGTCTAAACAAAACAAATTTGAAATGAGACAATAGAATAAATTACATTAGTATACAAATGAAAGTGATTCATTCTTCAATAAATGAATAAATAATGTCAGTCATAGATACAAAGATACATATCTACAATGGCAAACAAACAGCTAAAGTAACTTTATTCTTTATCTACTTTAATAAAACAAACGATGGTGAACCGTATTTTTAGTAAAAGTGGACAGGAAATTTGGTTTTCTTAATATTTATTTAACTACTTTACACAATTATTTCCTTTAAATAAGTGGATGAAATGGAAGAGTATTGTAATGGAGAAACTATTTGACCATAAACTTTTTCAATGTATGTAACTGAATAAGATTTAATTGAGAAATTTATGTATATTAGTTTATAATTGAAAGAGTGAGTCAATTGAAGCTAGACCACCATGGAAAAACCTGAAAGCATTGGACGGTCGTCTCGTCCTATGGTGGGGCTCCTCAACAGTGCGCATCCACGATCCCACCTCGCGAGATTCAAACCCGAGTCTGTTGTGAGATAGTAACTCATTGAAGACAATGGTGGATGTATCACTTAATTTTGTCGATTAGTTGAAGTAAGACATTAACACCATTGGATGCCAGCCCGCTTAGTAGTCTAGAGGTTAAGCGTTCGCGCGCGAGTTCGACAGGCCCTGCTGAGGAGTCCCACAATAGGACGAAATGGCCATCGAGTGCTTCCAGGTTCGCCATAAAAACAACAAACTATTTCGTCTTCGAACATTCTACATGTTTATTTTCCATGGTAGATTATTGATCGTTATAAGCAACAAAAATATAAACTTTGTTGTTGTATTTAAGAAAAAGTTGACCTATTAAACTATTCAATCGAATTCCCTTTTCATTCGTTTAAATGGGATTCATTGAACATGTTTACTACGGCTCATTTAGCCTAATGTTTAGTTAGTTAAAAGTACATGATTGTAATTTCTATCCCACATAAAATTTATTGTGCTTGCACCAACCAATTCGATTGAATGTATTAAATAAGAATTCCCGAAATGGTGTAATTTAAAACAGGTAGAACTAGATGGGCAAAAAATGAATATATTGTATTTGTAATCAGCGAGAGTCAAGTACCTAACTTGGAATCCGTAAGGGAAGTAAAAAAGAGGAAGGCTAAAGAACACATTGCGTCGGGAAATAGAAACAGATATTACAAGGATGAAGTTTAACTGGAAAGAATTGGAAAGGATTGCCTAGGACAGGATTGAACGGAGAAAACAGATGTGCGGCCTAAGCTCCTCCACGAGGGGTAACAGGTGTAAGTAAGTAAGCAAGTAAGAATCAAGTACAAAAGAATTATTAGTTCGTACAAATACCATAACTAATCATATTAATGTGAAAGAATAAGGATAACCTTTAGTATTGTTTGTTTGAATCTTCCCATCGATATGTTAGGACTGCAACTGGTCAGTCTCTAATTGGCATGTGTGCATACTGTACGTATTGCCTAGATATAGCCTTAATTCCTAGCCACTATCCATCTTTGCTTATCAACATTAGATAGGTTACTAGTAAACAAGTCACAATCGTGAATCTATATCAGACGTTAGATTAATGAAATGCTTGACAAAACTGTTTCGTAAAAATTAGCATTAAGATTATTTTTCTTATACTTCTATTTCATGAAGAGAATTATCATTTTATTTAATCCTTCTAAGTACAGGATCATAAAATAATTTCATAAGGAGATATAATATGAAATTTACAATTCAAACAAATAAGTTCATTTGCGAGGACACATAGGAATCTTATTCATGATTAAGTTCATTGTATGAAATATCGATTTCCATTGTCTAATAATAAAGTATATACATTTGTTGGCAACATCCTCAAATACAACAAGGAGAACACCAGCTAACAAAATCACACTTGATGGAGAAGCATTGAATGAGATGGAAACATTCACGTATCTGGATAGCATCATCGATGAACAAGGAGGATGTAATGAAGACATAAATACGAGGATTGGTAAGACAAGGACAGAATTTCTACTGTTGAAGAAAATATCGAACTCAAAACAACTCTCTACAATTTAATATCAAAGTCACAATCTTCAATACGAACATCAAGATAGTTCTACTGTATGGAGTTGAAACTTCGAGAACCACCACAACCATCATCGAAATAGTCCAAGTATTTATCAACAATTGTCTACGCATCATACTCAATGTCCGTTTTTCGGATATGATCAGCAACAGCAACGAGTCAGATTCCAGTTGAATAGGAAATTAGGAATAGACGTTGGAAGTGAATATGACACACATTGAGGAAATCATCAAACTGTATCACGAGTCAATCACTAACTTTGAATCCTGAAAGGAAATGGAAAAGTAAAAAACCAAAGAATGAAGTTCGTCGAGAACTGGAAGCAGACATGGAAGGAATAATGGCAAGTGGGAAGGTCAGAGTTGGATGAAGAATGTTGATGGGCGGGCTGTGCTCTTCTATGAGGGGTAACAGGACTAAGTAAGTATGTAAGTAATTTAATACAATTGTGAATCAATATACAGATATTTTGCTACCGTAATACATTTGTCTTAATTAAATAAGTTCAAGAATTTATCAATATTTTAATGATCAGAAGCACTAAATTTGGTTCTTTTGTACAGGTATGAATTTTTCACTTATAAAACAGAATAATTGAATAAACAAAAGAGATCTTCCAATTATTCATAACAGAGAACCTATAAGTAAATCGTTCGGAAAAAATCCTCGCTTTCTATGTTCATCTTTGACAAAAAATTAAATACATTTTTGTATCATTTACTGTCATAACTTCAACAACATTCTTTGATTTTCGATGTTCATTTTTGTTATCAATGATCATTGAATAAAATATGATTTATTCAACAAACTGGACACTGTTCATCTGATGAAATACCTCATACATAACAAAAATTCAATCTACTTCACATATTTGTCATTATAACACGTTTCCATAAGGAACATAAAACTTTATGATATCTATAGTCATTGATATTTGAAAACAATCTTTTCTCCCTATTGATATGAGTTACATTAACAATGTTTTTTCTTTACCTTATTCTATACAATAACAGCGATATAAATACAAAACCAGTCTAAAAATAGTAAAATAAAAATAACACAAACATGTAAGATATAAACATACTTCTATTAAGTTAGAACATTATACCCATTTCATAATGCAATAAGATTGTTAAGTTTGCTTTTAAACATAACATAAACATGCTTTATTTTCAAAGAAAAGTATATTTCATTTACATGTATTAGGTTATTTGAAAACATTTTTTTAAATTCCAAATAAGGTGAATGACTGATGACCTTGTAATAGCCAATTATAAATAGATAATTTTCTATTCAAGGTTATTCTTTTATTGATATAAAGTATCTTTTTCAAAAATTATTTTTATCTTTTTAAATAAATAAATAAATATTTAATGCCCTAAAATTATCAGAATTCTTTTATATATTGAAAACAAATTCTATTTGATAAATTACAAATTTTTTTTAAAAAATACATTTTAACATAAGTTATTTATAACAAAATCAACTGATCAGTGAACAAATAAAAAACACAGTTTATTTTTTTTGTAAAGTAATTAGTCTCCATCTGATAAACTTCAATAGTGTAATAAGAAGATGAAGATTATCAGAAGCGGGTTTTGTGGAGAATTTAGTATTTTCATAGTTGAAATCATGAGTCAATTGAAGCTTCAGGGAGTTGGTATCTCTACAACAGACTTGGTAGAACTCCAATGGTCACTGCTTCTCACTAGAACTCAAGGAAATATCTCTTGAAGTCAGTCACTAGTGAGCATATGATTATAGATCAGAGGGGGTTTTGTGGAGAATTTAGTATTTTCATAGTTGGTGAACGGTTGCTCAAACTTCATGGATTGGTTGAAATTAGACATTAACATCGTTGGATGCTGGCCCAGTGATGTATCGGTTAAGTGCTCTGGCGCGAGACTGGTTGGTCCTGAGTTCGAATCTCGTGAGGTAGGATCGCGGATGCGCACTGCTGAGGAGTCCCATAATAGGACGAAATGGCCGTCCAGTGTTTCCAGGTTTTCCATGGTGGTCTAGCTTCAGTTGACTGATGGTTTCAACTATGAAAAATTAGTAAGATAAAATAAGGAGGGATCAATGCGAAGTGAATGAATCATGTATAGGAGAGATTAATAATGATGTTTAACCAATAATAATAATAATACAAAGATTTGTGTATAAAGATAAGAAAGACAATTACATTTGACTACGAATGGTTGTAAGTACATAGTCAAAGTAGGTCATCTAATGGCTAAGATTACTATTGATTAATTGGCCTTGTGGTTGGCCAAGAGAGGAGCAGGGGTTGGAGATATTTCTTCTGTACGCATAATTCAGGTTACTTCATCCTGATGGTTACTACCTCAGCTGTTTAAAGGACTTTAAGCCTGACAAGCTTTGGCAAAAAATTACTGACCCTATAAATCATTGAAAAATATTGGTTTATACTGGCACTATGACCAGTTTGTACTAAATGGGCCAATATCAAGCTGTTTACTTTCTTCACCAAACCTTTACTTAGCCACGCTGGGAGGTGTTCGCGAGCACGAAAATGTAAATTCCTAGAACTTCGACCAATATAGATTTCTCTTTTAATTGAATATCAATGTTAATTATTTTTTCGAAAACTTTCATATTTTAAGCAAAGATGGATAGTGGCTATTAGTGGAATCTAGGAAGCGTGTTTCGTCCTATTTGGGACTCTTCAGCTGGATGTACCTGCATCTCAGAGTTGATGTTTACTCTGGGACTCGAACCCAGTGTCTTTCGCTTCAAACGCCACCGCGTTATCCACTCAGCTAGTGAGTTTTGATAGCCACGTTGCTTGCAATGCTTGTGAAATAAGACTATATCGAGACAATATGCACAGGATGCACATATGCCAATAAGAGACTGACCAGTTGCAGTTCTAAACATCAATGGAAAGATTCAAACAAGTAATACCAAGTGAATTTTCCTATTTTAAATTTGTTTAAGTGATGAAATTAATTGTCATAGTATAGTTTATGAGTTGACATTTGATTTACTTAAACGAAATTCTAATCTTTATTTAAATAACTAAATAACAAATGATTATTATGTAATTTATTTCTTTACCTATGGTCCATTTTTGATTACACTTTAAAGTTGACTTATACTGTGTTTCTCTCTTCTTTTTTTTCCTTGAATTGTATCATTGTAATTATGGTTAGGCAAATTTAGTAATAAATATTATAAATATAACATAAATTGAATTTTTTTCATTTCTGTATCTACTTCATCTAGGTTCGAGCATATACATTGTTGATCAGTAATTATCTTTTTTTAAATAGAAGATACCTAATGAAATCATTTTTAATCAGATTAACTTTTGGAAAATATTGTGAAAGAGATAATAAATCATCGATTGTTTATCTTCTTTATACATAGTAAAATAGAAATCCTTTAAGTAGAACTATTTATGATATGAATTGGATCAAATGAAGAACGAAATAGGATATGGGAAAAGTGAAGAAATAAACTATGAAGGACTGACAACAATTATATATATATATATATATCATTGTTATTGTGTGTTTCTTTTTCTTTTATAACAACATGAAATGGTTATATAATAGGATGAATAAATTTAATTAAATAAATTGGTTTATGTCATTTTTATCTCTTTACATGTTAACAAAAAACAAAACATAATTATTGTAAAGAAAATTGTTTGTTAATAGTATCCCATAGTCGATAGTTTGCGTCAGTTTATTGTAAAAATGGAATTCATGTAAAAACTAGATAAAAGCATAGTAATCTATCTGCTAGCATAATGTAATATAAGTAATTCAACTTAATGAAGCTACTTGGTGATATATACTTTTAAACGCTACATAAATTAACAACATAACAATATGTTATTTATCTTTTGACTATTAAGCAATGCTTCTAAGGTGAATGAATTTTAAACCAAGAAATAAATACATATTTAGGTTAGATGGATAGTAGCTAGCAGTGGAATCAAGGACGCGCATTTCGTCCTATTTGGGGCTCATCAGCTGGATATACGTACATCTCAACTCGATACTGGGTACTTGGTTCGAGTACCAGTGTCAACATCAACTCTGAGATGCAAGTATACCCAGCTGACGAGTCTCAAATAGGATGAAACGCGCGTCCTGGGTCCCACTGTAAACCACTACTTGTAATACTACTTGTAATACTTGTGAATTAAGGCAATATCGAGGCAATCTTCACAGAATACACATATGTCAATAAGACACTGACCAATTGCAGTCTTACACATCAATGGGAAGATTCAAGAAAACAATATAAAGTGGTTTCAAACACATATTTGTTGAGATAATAATTTGAATTGATTAAACGACTGATCATAGAGCGAGTTAAGTAAGAACACTTTCTGGTTTTATATTATTCTATTATTTTTACTATCACCTAGCAAACATAATGAATATTGAATTTATACAAGAAATCAATGCAAAACATTACGTACTATTCTTTAACCTCAGTCAATAAAGTAATTGTCTATCATCTGACCGAATGAAAATCTCCTAAGGTCATAAAGAACGTAAAAAACGAAAAAGTTCATTTATTGAACTAAACAATAAATGATTTTATTATAGAAATTCCGTTATTTAAAAAGAAAATAATAGACTTTTCGCAATTACTTCAAGTACTAAGGGATTTCATTATGGAAAATACCAGCTGACCAAATTAAAAATTTATGTGGAAAATGATTTACATAAATACATTTCTTAGAGCAATCTTCCTAATACTCGATTTGTAAATGTACATTTAAAGATGAGTATTATCGTTGTTATAAATATTGACAAGAACAAACGGTTAGTGTTATGCTTAGTATATAGACGTAAAAACCACTGTAAAAATCTCTGATTAAGTTGCCATTATAAGGCTTTTTAGAACTAATTTCATAATAGAAAGCATAAAGCGACGGCGTATGTATTGGCTAGATATGAGTTACACTTTTCCCAACTACATCAACCAATCGTCTAAATTTTTGAGTGACTTGTAATGACCATCTATGACTACATATAACGCGGGCATTACTTGATTAATCAAAATTTCCGACTTGAACGAATAATGTTTCAACTTATAACTTTCTACACAAAAGTCTTAATAGACAACTATGCTACAGAAACCATTTTAACTGTAAGGCCATATGTTAGTGATTAAGTTTAGTAAATCTGATGGGGGAATATTGAAAAAACGTCCCCATCATGTATGAGTAGACATCTGAAATACACATTAAGATGAGCAAAATATCTATACAGTGGAAACATGTAATTCAATTTAACATATTCTGTCTTCACATTCATTCTGCATGATATATTTAGAAAGCATAAAGATCTTTCACCTAATCATCAATTATTGTATTCACTAAATCACAATAAAAATGGTACCAATAATTTGGTCAGTCAACAACCAATTCGAATAATTACTGAACTAAAAGCACGGATTCAACGATTGAGAGAAGAAAATATGGCGCTACGTCGGCTGCTTTTATGTCGACAACTTGTACCGGTAAAGCAATCAGATCAAGAAAGTGAACAACAACCATTTTGTGTAAGTCAATTTTTATTTAGGTAGTTAACTTTCAATTGCAGCATCATGAGCATAAAATATATATTTCGCTAGCTAATTTTTAATGAAAAGGCAAAATCTAATGCAAAAATCGTAATTGACATTAATGTATGAATCTGTAGATGGTTATGACGTCATATACAGGTTCGTGTAGTCGGTCTTCAATCTACATTTTTGGTGTGATAATGATAAAACACAGCTCCATCAACTGAATTGTGTGTTCATTTTCGGTCTTCTACTAAACCGTTGAAAGCCAAGAAATTCGCTCATCACTCCACTATAAGTAATCGCTGATTAAGTTAGTCTACCTTAATTTAGTAAACGGATTATGTACCAATAGTTTCTCTTTGATCTACTTTACAATAAGTAGTAGACTGTCAATGGTTCATGTTAAAACAAACCACGAAAATCAAGTGAACTTAAAAATTTGACCCAAAGTTCGAACAGAACTACTAGACGGTTACAAGCTACCACAGTATGAGCCATTCCCCTTGAAGCTGAAGATGAACTTCATTGATATATGTCAACAAGCATGAAACTCAGAAAGAGATATTCCCATTGACTGTTGTGAAACATTTAATACCATTTGCAGTACAGAATGATTAACCTGGTAACTGAATTATATTTACTGATAATGAAATTCAGTCAATATAGATCAAATGACAGGATTTATCATGAGCAGTAAGTAAAAGACAATATCATTTTAAAGCAGCTTTAATAGATAATCACAACACCAGTTAATGCATTAAATTATATACTACTTACTAATTAAATGCTACATGATTGAAATAGTACTAATAACTGTCGATGAATTTCTGAAAACCTGTTGAAACTATATCCCAAGTCGTGATACCTCAGCATAGAAGGTACCTGACAAAGTTTATCCTATGGTTTATCAGGAGTCATAGCTAGTATGGTACAACTAAACTATTGGGATGGAATTTTTCGTGACTCTAGTTGTTGCTGAGAAGTTAAATACATACAGCAATAGCTAAGTATGATAATTATGACATATCTGGCTGACTGCTGAAGAGCCCCATACTAGGACGAAATGGCCATCCAGTGCTTCCAGGTTTTCAATAGTGACCTAAAATTGGCCCATTTATGATCTAAATCAAAACTCGACAATCTCCACAAGCTTAAACTGATAAATAAAATGTACAAATTCTAAAACTGTTATTTTTACAGAGACTATCTAATTCATGAAAAGATAGAAAAATTAAGGGAGCTGAAAAAGGTTTATATCAAAATTTTAATCGTTTACAAACATATTCATGAACATTGCAATTTTATTAGGATCGTGATATTTCTTCAAAATACTTTGGTTTGGAAAAGTTAACCAAGAAGATTATTAACATCGGTTTTTAATCAAGGCAGGTGGAAGAATCTTGTTTGACAGAATTTCATTTCAACTTCAAGTAAACTGTTGACTTATTCACATTTATTTCAAGAGGTGATATAAACAAAGAAAAATAAATCATCCTTTTCTTTACGATGTTGTTATTCGCTAAAAGTACTCTAAACAAAATAAACAATTTAAACCATTTAAACTCTACACTCCAAATTGAATGAAGAATTATGACGCCTCATGATGAAAGCTCAGGTTCCTCAGAACTCATGAGGACCATACCTCTTCCAAAAAACACAGCAACAAGTAACACTCAGATATGCAACGTCCGTACAATGTGGGAGACCATGAGGACTAGCAAAATAGAAACGGAAACGAGGAGATACAAATTTGTGGTTATCGGAATCAGAGAAACCCATTGGACCCGAGCTGGACAACAAAGATTAGGTACAATAGAGAGATGCTGTTGTACGCTGGCAACGAAGACAATAATGCTACCCACACTCAAAGTAATGCTCTGAATCAATACAGAGAATCACAGAAATCACCTACCTGATTGGAGTCTCATCGATCCAGAATCATCAAATCATCATTCAAAACAAAGAACGAAGGAATCACAATCAATCTTATTCATTGTTATGCACCCACCAATAATAGCAACCAAGACGATAAACATCAGTTATACCCCAAACTGATATCGACCACAGCGAAGTGACCAGGAATCAATCTGATCATCCTGATGTGAAACCTAAATGACAAAGTCTGAATGGAAAACATCGGATATGACGATATCATGGGACGACACGGACTGACTGGGAGAAATGAACGAGAATGATGAGAGGTTTGTAAATTTGTGTGGATTCAACAAAATGGTAATGGGTGGCACAGTAATTCCCCAAAACATTTGGAGAGGGATGAAAGATGAACTAACTTCAACGTGTCAGGAGGTGATGGGTCTCAAGAAGCATAATCAAGAAGACAGAAATTAACAATAATCGAATGAGAACAGAGAAATTCAAGGCACAGAAGAAACACATAGAAGCAAACAAGTAAGTGAGGTGGAACATCAGAGCTGACAAACGGAAATACATGGAAGATATAGCAATGACAGTTGAACAAGCTGCAATAGAAGGGGATATAGAGCAACTATATGAGATACAATGAGGAAACTAGCAAGGTAATATAGTAAACCAAAGAGACCAATCAAAGACAGAGAAGCCAAGCCAATCACTGGGATTCGGGAAGAGCTTCCTTGACCATGAGAGGTTGTTTGAGAGTGTAGATTGGAGGATCTCATGGAATGTTATCCGTCACTATGGTGTCAGTAGCTGAGAACATTGTCAACAGCATACGGAATTCATATGAAGGATTACATTGCGAAGTGGTGCATGGAGGACAGCTGACAGATTCAATCCAAGTAAGGACTGCAGTCAGGCAGGACTTCCTACCCTCCCCATTTTTCTTTATTCTAGTCGGAGATTTGTATACGAAAAGCTGGACATCTGAGGAGAAGCACAGGATACAATGTACAGCTTCGATGCAGTGAGACGATTCGGACCTTACGGTGGTACTAGCTCTTCTATCCTATACACACCAACAAATGCCGATGAAGACAAACAGTGTAGGAGCAGCCTCTGAATAAGCAAACCCCAACATACACAATGGAAAAATAATCCTCCACAAGTACTACACATTGAATACCAACCAACAAAATCACACTTGATGGAGAAGCATTGAATGAGATGGAAACATTCACGTATCTGGATAGCATCATCGATGAACAAGGAGGATGTAATGAAGACATAAATACGAGGATTGGTAAGACAAGGACAGAATTCCTACTGTTGAAGAAAATATCGAACTCAAAACAACTCTCTACAATTTAATATCAAAGTCACAATCTTCAATACGAACATCAAGATAGTTCTACTGTATGGAGTTGAAACTTCGAGAACCACCACAACCATCATCGAAATAGTCCAAGTATTTATCAACAATTGTCTACGCATCATACTCAATGTCCGTTTTTCGGATATGATCAGCAACAGCAACGAGTCAGATTCCAGTTGAATAGGAAATTAGGAATAGACGTTGGAAGTGAATATGACACACATTGAGGAAATCATCAAACTGTATCACGAGTCAATCACTAACTTTGAATCCTGAAAGGAAATTGAAAAGAGAAAGAATAAAAAGCTTACTTCGTCGAGAATCAGGAGCAGACATGGAAGGGATGAATAGCAAGTGGAAAGGACAGAGTTGGATGGAGAATGCTTGTGTGTGGCCTATGTTTTTTTTATTGAGGCGTGACAGGCGTAAGTCAGAAATGTTCTTTTCAGAAACTTGTCTTCCTTTACATATAAAACAAATTGGTATATCAAAAAAATGCCTTATTTTATTTTTTTGTACTATTCTAAATAGATCATATTAAAATCAATTTGACCTAATTTTTGATGATTGACATTTAATTGGAAACGCAGTACTGGCCGTTTTTCACTGGCGATTGATTTAACACTTTTTGATATAGTAGATTGAAATACACTGTTAATCCAGCTAATAATTAAACGACGTATACTTACATCATATGTATTTTAACACAAAAACATTTATCTATCTCAATATCTACTTAATTTTTTTCCCTATTTTACTTGAAGATCATCCTGTTTAATATTTAAATTAACGTAATTATATTTTTAAATAGGTTCAGGTCATAAAACTAGGAATTTACCATATATTGTGAAGTGATTTTCAACATACAATAATTTAATGTGAGGGTCGTATCTTCAGTTTTATATATATAAACTAAGGATATATCGTTAATTCTTTGTATTCCACAATTCTACAGTAAGTTCATCTAATCAGCTAATGATTGACACAACTTAGCCAAACTGAACAGTAAATTGATTAAAGCGTCATTAAATTATTGTAACTCACTTCCAAGTGTACATACCGTTAAGAGAAATGAGTTTCAAATTTTAATACTCAGAAACTCAATGTTCATATTTCATTTTACTAAAATCACATTAATCATTTGATCATTATAACACTATTAAATAAAGAATTTCTAAAAAATATCATGAAGTATAGCACGATGAATAACAGCTAGTATCTAACGAGTTTTACATCATAAGTAAACATGTCTTCTAGTTATGAATATTACTAATTTAATTAGTAGAGATTTTGAGGTAGTAAACTTATTAAAACCTGCATCATACTACAATAAAACATTCCAGTTGATGCTTTATACAATTTAATGCCTCAGTCAAATAGACAAAATAACTCTAGGAATTTAAATATTCACTGATATCCGAATTCCTGTATCGATAACAATCATTGTTTTCATTACAAATCAAACAATATATATGTATATATAATTTACCTTGCCCAACCAGATGGTAAATGAACAAGTAATATTCCAGTGTCTGTTAATGATAATGCTGTCATAAATAAATATGGTGTAGCTTCAAATTGTTTATGACTTAATACAATTACATTTATTATATTTAATATTGCTCCAATAATACATATTGTTGTCTGGACAAAAAATGCACTATATATTTCTATATTATTTTCTCTATATAATGTTAAATTTGTATCTGATCGTAAATTTGTTAAATTACTATACGTTTGATTCATAATGAAAACTATGGTTTAATAAATATTTCAATTCATTTTATTTTGTTTTAAATGATTAATTCAAAAAAATACTTTCATTAAACAAATAAAATATTCATTGTTCAATGTTGTTGTTGTTTTTCATTTCATTTTAGATTATTAACTTTCATATGTTTCAGCTTAATTTAATAATCTAATTATATTTATATATATGTTTGATAAATAAAAGATATTTTAAATGACCAATCAAAAAAAAGTTATTGGATCACTTTTCTGATTGGTTGATTTTCTTAAATATTTTTCATTAGTCAATATACATATACTTTTTTTAAATGAGTTTTTTTTTAGAACTTTAAGCTACTATTTTTAATTCAACTACTCAAAATAGGTAAATCATATGAAATTAATTAAATCTGTACTTGAAAAGGATTAGAGAAAATATAATTTTTGTGTTAAAAGTTTTCTAGCTAGTTCATGAATGACAAACTGTTATTCATTAGATATTCAATAGATATATTACTCAAGTACTATAATCAAAATTTCCTGGTATCCAAGTGTCTTACTAATTATTATATAATGATGTTTTCTTCTGTACAATTTTTAATCCTTCTTTTATATCAGAGTATATATTTATTTGATCAGATTACAATAGGAGTACATTCAGTGTTCACCAACTGTGCTACAAAACTCTTCTAAAGTTATGACGTAGTTTTGCAAGTTTATACAGTTCTAGAATGATAATAATTTCAAAGGATCGTTTATCATGTTGGTTTAAGTCTCTATTAACGACTTCATAACTAACAACACGAAGCGATATTAAGTAACATTCTAAATCAAGTATCACTGGGAGGTTTTCTCGCCACTGTCATAAATTCCTAAGTCGTACTAACTTACAATCTCAGCTGTCAGAGAACCCAGGCGCTTTAGGTATCATAGCGAGCACTTCAATCCTAAATCACTAAACCAGTACCAAAAGTATAAATGCGTGAATTCGATCGGTCCACGAAATTTTAGAATCATCTTCAAATTCTATTCGTGGGTCCGTGATGTAAATGATGACATAGTCTGAACTGTTTGATGACATGATATCGGAAGTCAACTGATTATTTGAGAAACTTCCATAATATTGTATTTCATCAAAAATCTTGTCAGTGCATTTTTATTTCACCAACTTAATGCATCTAAATATTCCTAATATGGGAGAGAATATTTCAAAAACTTATACGGAAATAATTTCAATTTAAAACATCTGATTTGTACATAAGTCTCTTTACTATGAATCTGAATGTTTCAACAAAACAAGGTTATTTCAAATTACATGAATCGTTTACAAAAATGCGATGTGTTAAATAGGTATTTAAGAAGGGGATAAAACAAAAAGAAAAAATACTAACCTAAGTAATTTATACGAATATTCATCAAGATTAGAACGAATAGATTGACAAAAATTGTGTGAAGAGTATACAGAAGTCATTATATGTGAAAATTATATTTGAAATAATCTCAGCGATTGAAATTTAAATAATTTCAATGTTTCGTCCGACTAACTTGTCTGGACTTCTTCAGGATAATAGTCAAAATCATCACAGAAATATATAGTGCTTTTAAACAATCATATCAAAATCTATACTACGTTAAACCAATCATATTTGGATGTTGAATTTTTTAACGTAGTATAGATTTCGATATAATTGTTTAAAAGCACTATATATTTCTTTGATGATTTTGATTTAGATTATTTCCCTGAAGAAGTCCAGACAAGGGAGCTGGACGTAACGTGAGGATTATTTAAATAAATTTCAATCACTGAGACTATCAAATGTAATTTTCACATATAATAATTAGCCTAAGTATTTGATTGAGAAGAAAGATAACAAAATATTATTATACAGATAAATAACGATATAAATACGTAAAATTACTGAATTAATATAATGAACTAATAAAAATAGTAAAACAGGAAAATAGATATTTAAGAAAATGAAAATAAAATTATTAACGTCTTATAAAAAATGATGATAACTGATTACACAGGCGACCCTGAAACATGAAAAAATCATTTTATCAACGAACTTTTTCAATTGAATGACATAAATACCTAAAACGTTGAACAAAGCATAATTCATCAGACAAAAAAGAACAAATTAAGACACTGAAGGGTAAACCAAGACAATTCTTGAGATGGTGGAGAAGATTTGTAGCTCAGGTGGGTGATTTTGATGTAGGTTTGTTCTCTGAGCTGGATGGTTTGGTTGTGGAGCTTTCATCGTTCTTCTGAATGACATCATCAGCACAAACTTTGGGTAGAATTGAAGTGTTTGAATTTCTCCACAAGTGATTCACAGTTTGTCCTGTGCACTTCGATGTTGATTGCTTCTTATTGACCTTAAACCTGTCATTGTTTATTTTTTTGTTTTGGTTGTATCTCCTATTGGTTTGACAATTCTTTTATAACAATTAAACAATGTAGTAGTTTAACACAATCAAGAACAATAGGAATTATTTACTCCGTATTGTATGCATTGGAAATAAACATAATTCTAAACTGTTAAACATACACTAAAAATATCATTTATTTTGAATAATTAATTTGTTGTTAAAGATTATTATTTCTCGTACATAGATGAAACTATAGTGAACCTACAAAACCGTAAAGACAAACTTTATTTTGCGATAAAGGTTGGTTTAATTAATCAACAGCTTTGGCTAAAAACCGGCATTAGATAATGATTTATTGAATATTAACAAGTACTTGATTGAATTTTTATTACAAAATCAGTGCAAAGTAGTAACTTAAACTCAAGATCCCACACGGAGTCGAGTATTGATTCTAATGGTTTTATAACAGGTATCGACCTTGCATTCGTGAAATAGAATCCAATAATTTGGCACTCTTAAAAAGGAATAATATTAAACATAGTAAAAACTGTTGTTAGGTATTATATGAAAAAACTAACTAGTTCTCATAGTATTTACCAATGTTAGAATGACTTATTTACTTACCCACTTATTATATATATATATATATATATTATATAGTCCTACTGTTTTTTGTACATTGAATATCACTGTATAAACACATAATATAATGTACATTCCTATACTGTTAACGGCAAATAATTTTTTTTTAATTGAAGCACCCTCATTAGAATTATAAATTATACTAAAAACAATATTTCAGTGTATCAAATTACTTTATCCCATAAATTAAATCCAGCTGATGTAAAATTCTAGCGTTAGCAAACTTCATATTTATACTCTAATATTGTTTGTCAATTCCTTTCATTTCATTAGCTACTTATTTATATTTTACTGTAAATAAGCAAAAAACAATCAAGAAAATCATGATTATTCGTTCCTGCTTCATAATTGAGTCGCAAGTTTTATACTACTCATCAGTCGTATAAGCATTTAACAAAACAGAAATCTGCAGTACGTTAATGGTGTGGAAGTAAATAAAAAGATCATTCATTATCTCATTATTGTGAAGAAACACCACTGTTTTAAAATTCAGCTTACTGAGATGTGAGCTTATGAGGTATGTGATTTTTCTTCAACAGAAATTTGTATGTATGTATGTATGTATAGATCCTATAACATTGGTGGAAATGTTTGAGAAATTGAGAGAATGAAATCTCATTCAAGCTTTTGTGTTTGAAGTACATAAACCATCAAGATTGAAAATACTCAGTTCATTTACCCAAATTATCTTGTTAAGTATTTGTCATACTATAGCACCAAATTGTTTGAAATCACATTGAGACGTAACTCAATATGTGCAATATAGTTTGTTTATTGTCCTTTTTTAAAGTTAGGTGTAATGACAGGGTTTCGAGTCACTAAGTAACGCTAATCAGAAAACAACACAGTTCGTGAATAAATCTCGATGAAATCCTTTTAATACAACAGCAGCTAACATTATATCATTTTCTTTTTGTCTAATAAAAAATTATTTCTAAAAGAGAATCCTTTGGTTTGTTCATTAAGGCAATAAGTTGAAAAAAAATACCGTCACAATACAAACTAATGAAAAGACGATAAAAAAACAAATTATATGATATAAAAGGTACTGAATAGTTGACAAGTATCATAATAGAAGGTTTACTTTGTACCAGCCTAATAAATCCTTTATGATCTTAGCAGATATTTCAAAAAACTAAACTGAACTTCTCAGACAAAACTACGAAAACATTAATGTCCTTTGAAAAAGAAGATATATCTTTAAGATCCTTAATATATTAATTGTAATGCACATCATTAATTACATCATTCATAGATCTAGTGATTTTTGATATTCAGTAAACATAATTCAAAACTCTTTATTTAACGGCATGCTTTTTGTTACTTCCAATTTTTCGTTATTTTCTGATCTACATCTTATGGTCTCCCATACTATGTTATTCAATAAATCTCCGTTTACTCAGTTTCCGTCAGTTATCAGTTCCAGCATTTCTTTTTCAAAGTAAGCTAATAGGTTTGTTCCTTAGGACACTTAACATAAATTCTTCAAGTCAAATTTAAATGCTATTCGATCCTATTAATTTAAAAATATTAAGAACTGAAAAATTATGTTATTATTAAATTTAATTTCGTTCTTGTTATATCCGGTCTTCGCTAATTGTTATGACTGCGTCGCCAATTTGTTATGTTATTACTTATGCATGAAAAAAAACGAGGAACCATCTCAACTCCCACGATGCGAAGTAAGAACGCCAAGTAGGAAAGATTTATCAAACCCAAAACACGAAGACGACCCCAATCGAAAATTCACTTATTTATATATTGATTTGTACACCTATCTGACAACTAGTTAGAATGAATTCACATATATGAAAAATACTCAGAGTTATAACAATTCACATACTGCATGTTATGCTGAGCATAGTTGACGTTAATTTATTACAAAAATATCATATCTTGAATAAATAGTATACTCAAATAATTTTATGTTACAACGAATAAAATATCACACTGTTAAAACAAAACTGAATGCTACACTGCGTAATTATCGCATTGAGTTGAAAACGGAGGCAATTTAGAACAAAAATCACAACGAGTAAGAGAATCTAATTTTACTTTTTAATCCCGTCATATCAGTTCTTTGCTTCCCGGTGTTGAATATCGTATTATGTTACCAGAGAATGTGAGTCGAAAAAATAATTATCAATTCTTACAATCAAACACGTGTAATGAACAAAATTAGTAAGTAATGGAACTGTCATTGCCTATCACCTTTCAATAGCATGTAATTTCAAACTTATCATTCAAGTCATACAGTAAAGTGAAACCCTGTTTTGAAATCACGAAGTATAAGAACAGTAATAGTCATAAACTTCCAAAATGATGATTAAATTTATAAGTATATTTATGAAACTTAGTCATCCAGCAAAAAAATAAGAGGTCAATTAGCCTTTTTGTTCAGATTCTCGTTGGTTCAGACAGCTTTCAGAGAGAAATAAAGCTATTTACTTGATTCTCATAACTTTTCATCTAATCATAAGTAAAACTGTATGGGCATAGGTAGTTACTTACAACATTAAGAAAAACTACCCTACTCACACATAAACAAACATTCTACACATTACATAAAGATAGAAGTACCTCAACAAATTAATAAATATTCAGTAAGCAAAGTGGGTTGGAGAATGCTAGTCGGAGGCCTATGCTCCATTAGGGGTAACAGGCATAATTAAGTAAGCAAAGAAAATTAACATACTAATATAAAAACACTTAATTTGTTCCTACTAAATTGCCAAATTCTTATTTTTATACCATATAAATATATGCAACAAATAAATCGTCAGTAATATCTTAGTAGATTCCATACCTAATCACAGTTTATATATATAAATTTTAATTTATAAGAATTATGTTTATCAAGAGAATAAACAAAAAGGGAATCAAACTTACAGTTTTAGTAATTATACTCATATGTTTCAGTGTTTAACTGAGGATTAAAGTCAAGAAATAGATGAATGCCGACCAAAATACGGTAAGGATCACGTGATACATAACAAAATGAGTAAATACTGATTTTCAGAATTGAATACATTAACTGAATGTTGTTTTGTTCAATTCCAAAAATAAAGATCAGAAAGTTTCAAAACTATGAGTTCATATCAAACAAGAGTTTTAAATAGATATGAAGCATTTTTTTATTATTTTCAATTCTCAAACATGTTTAATTGGAATAAAAATGATAGAATTTTCTGACAAAAACAATTTTAAAATTAAATAATTAAGTTTTTTCAAGCTAAATTATAATATAATTAATTTTATAGTAGAAATCATTAGTCAATTGAAGCTAGATCATCATGGAAAACCTGGAACCACTGGACAGCCGTTTCGTCCTATCGTGGGACTCCTCAGCTATGAGACTGATAGGTCCTGAGCTCGAATCTCGCGAGGCGGGATCGTAGATGTGTGCTGATGAAGAGTCCCACAATAGGACGAAACGGTTGTCCAGTGCTTCTAGGTTTTCCATGGTGTTCTAGCTTCAATTGACTCATGATTTCAACTATAAAATTACTGAAACCTCCACAGAAACCCCTTCTGACAATGATATTATTAGTTTTTACATACTTTACTCAAATTAATCGTCTTAACTATAAATATATATATATATATTCGAATAAACAAAATATACTAATTTTAATGTTGTTTAATGGAATTTAGTATCATAAAAATATATACAACATTGAATTAATACATTAATGTAATAAATAATTTTAGATATTTTAAGCATAAAATGTTCTGTTAATATATATCTAATGTTTTTATTGATTATATCAATATAGCAGGAAAGAAAATTTCTTTGAAAAAGCCTTAAACCAGATTACCAGGTGAAACGTTGTATGAACTTCAAATTGATTAGCTTAAATTTGACAAATGCATTCTTTCTTATAGTTGAGTCAATTGAAGCTTTTATGAGAAAAATGAGAGAATAACTAATAAAACTAACGTTATATGATGATGACATTATGAGTTATTTTGATTACATGATGTAATTAGTAGAGCTTTTCCTTAATCAAGTAAAGAATTCGCGATTATTACATTCATTATTAATTGAATTTTAAATACATTCAATGATCGCCAATCAAACACTAAAAAAAACATGATCTATCAGTGAACTTTATATTTTATAAATCTACTTATGTATTCTCTTAAATATAGATACATGTTAACAAAACTGTATTTTCATTTATCTGTGATCTTACTTTATCAGTTTTTTTGTTTGTACAAATATAAACATCTTTGTAATATGTTAGCCACACAGTCGAATAGTGGTCCATGCTGATCTTCATTGTGTGAATGATATTTTGTCCGTTGATTGTGACTGTATTAACGTTGTTTAGATTTATCAGCCAACATATGAAATGTGCCAAATAACTAATTTTTTAAACTGCAAAACATAAATTACCTTTTATTAACAACTGTATTTTAGTCATAAATACCTGGGTCATTCATAAGATGTTTTCATTATCATCAAGTTAGTCGGGTATCAATAATTATTATGCTATCCTAAAACAAATTACAAACTTCAATCTTGCATTCGAAACCTTTAACAGGTTCGTGTACTATTTTCTAACGAACATCACAGAAGGTTTTTTCTAATCGGAATTCAATATTCATTGTTCATGTTACTTCTTAAGATAACCAAAACTTATGACAGATGGTTGAGAACAATTAATATATATATTAACTATTGAATATCTTGAGAATAAGGTTCTGGTGTGGGACATTCTTTCTGTATTGTATCATTCTTAATTAATGAATAGCTATCTTATTTTCAACTGTTTCGAACACAACTTATTCTGACTTACTTTTTCATGGTAATAAAATATTCGAGCTGAAAAGGGAATTAAGTATTAAAATTTAATAGTTGAGTTCATGAGTCGATAAAAGCTAGACAACCATGAAAAACCTGGAAGCACTAGACAGCCATTTCGTCCTATTGTGGGACTCCTCAGCAGTGCGCATCCACGATCCCACTTCGCAAGATTCGTACCCAGGACCTACCATTCTCTCTCCAAAGCACTTAACCGATAGACCACTGAGCCGGCATCCAACGGTGTTAATGTCTAACTTCAACCTTTTTCTTTCTCTTTTACAAAAATCGAATAGTTTATATATTCATAATTTAAAAAACTTTGAAAAAATTGTATCACAGTTGAAAGTTTTGAAACTAAGCATCATTGAAATGTTGCAAACAATTATTAATTTTTTTCCTTACTTAATTTATCAGGAGTTTGGTGGACATTTTAGTAATTTTATAGAGTTGAGATAATGAGTCAATTGAAGCTAGACCACCATCAAAAACCTGGAAGCACTGAATGGCTGTTTTGTCCTACTGTGGGACTCCTCAGTAGTGCGCATCCACGATCGTGCCTCGCGAAATTCGAACCCTGTAGTTCTAGTGAGAAGCAGTAACCAATGGAGTTCAACCAGGTCTGTTGGGAGATATCAACTCATTAATGACATTAGTGAATGGTTGCTCGATTTCGTGGATCGGTTGGAGTTAAACATTATTTAATTTAGTCTATTTTCTAATTATCTAAAAGATTTGTAATCTATAAAAGTATTTGTTTTAAACAAACATAATAATCTTGATAGGTATTGTTCACCCTTCTTTTCTTTTTGTAAATAATTTTCTCCTAGTTTTAAAAGAGAAAGGTTAAGAATTTGTCATTCATTCTGAATAACAGTTTAAAATGATATTTCAGTTCCACTTCTTAAATAATTCAGATAGGAATTGTTTTATTATTTAATTATATATTAAGTAAAGGACTTTTATTGTAAAAAGAAAACTTTTAGTGCTCTCATTTATAATGAAATTTATGACTGAGTCTATTAGTGAACTTCCCTGTTTTTGCTATTGGCTTTAAAAATTAGAGAATTTATAGCTAAATATTTGGAACATTTTAATTTTCCCCTAGAGAAATCCATCTACGATGTGAATATTATTCAACGTTGACAAAACCAGATGTCTAGTTCTCTGAACTTTTATTCATTAAATGTAATTTCAGATCTTGTATGTGAATATGCAAATGATTACCCAGTTTAGCTTATGATATTAAGAATGTAATTTTTCATAGTTGAAATCATGGGTCAATTGAAGCTAGACCAGCATCGAAAACCTGGAAGCACTGGAATGTAATTGGTCATTTTTATTTGAAAGTATAGATCATCAGTAAAATCATTACATCATGCCATATTAAATAAGTCGGATTTGATTTACATCGTTAAATGATAAGTGGCAATGCACTTCGCTAAATAAGCTTCACATTTTTAGTATACCTATATCTAAGTTGATATCTAACCTGAACTCAAACTCAGTACTCATTATTTTAAACGCTTAAATATTACATGATTTGCTACATATTCACAATCATCACCTCTTATTCGATAGGAGTAATATTTATTTCTAATAAGCATTTAATAGCCTATTAGATAAACGTCAGACACTTGAGGTGATATTCAAGTTGATAATATATTGATGAAAAAAATCTAACACGAGGAGACAGTTTAGTGGCCTAATATTTGACTCTAGTTCAATTGGTTGACGATAGTTATCAAAATGTATATGCTGCCAATCTTCGTATTTAATTATCGACTTAACTCGCGTTAGTGTATAATGGGATTAAATAAGTCAAATACGAGAGTCAATTTCGAATACGTATATTTCACACAATCGTTGATTTAGACAGACTATCAGGAAAACGCAGAGAAAAGGAAATAATGAAGCGAAACGGATCACAGAAGACATGTGAGCCAACTCGATTTACCCATGCGTGACTCAATATTTATAGTCAGACAAAAATACGTTACAGGTATATGATGAATAGGGTAAGCAATACACGCACATACGATAATATGAAAACAGTCAGGGTTAATAAGCGAATGAGTAAAAAGGTCAAAATGTAGCCATGTGAGGAGGAACTAGATAATAAATTGAATTTCCTTGATGTTTTGTTAATCAAAAAAGCGAACGGTTCTATCAGTAGAAGTGTGTTGAAGAAAAGTTCTTCATCAAGCCAGTACACACACTTCTTAAGCTTTGTACCTCTCTACTATAAAAGAAACCTAGTCAAATGTTTGACAAATAGAGCTAGGAAGATATGCTCAGTCGATTCAATTAACAATGAGTTAGAGGTCATACATAATATTTTGATTGAAAGGGGTTATCCACAAGGTTTCCTGAAGAAACACTTGCATGTAACAAATAGGAAAATAAAGATATCAACCGCTGAGAAGAAACCACTCTTCCTGAAACAACAATTCAACGGCGATTTAGCTGGTGATGTACTGCGGGATAGACTGACTAGAGCAGTTAAGAGAACGTTTAATGCAGCCGACCTGTCTTTCGTACTCGACACGATCTATGGTGATTCCCCAACTAAAGGATAATTTGCCTGGTTATGCCACTTCTATGTGTATCTGTGAATTCAGTTGCTCCTTTGGAAAAGCTATATTGGGCGCACTACCAGACAACTGAACCAGAGTTAATGAACACCTCCCTTCGTGGTTAGGAAAAGGTATGGTCAAGTCAATATGGAGCTCGGTTCTTTCACACTTGATCGATAGCGGTCATAAAGTTGACAGAAATCAGTCATTTAAAGTTATTTATCGTATTCCTACTAGTTTTCCTTACGAGGTTCGATCTCGTCTCTTACACATAGCAGAAGCTATAGGAATTCGATCCAACAACCCAATTCTTTGTGTTCATAAGAAATTTGTAACACCCTTATCTCTCCCTTGGCCTTAATAATTTTATTTCCCATACTCCTTCTTCGTTTATTTTTCTTCACCGCCCTACCAATTATTTATTATTTTTTCTAATATTAGCTTCACGGTCCAATTATCTGAACACTTATTACGTAATCTTATAATTTTTATGAATGTTATTTCAGTGTCTATATTTTTCTAATCATTGACCTATTTTCCTATTATGTAACATTGATTCAAGCCTTTTATTATTCTTATCACAACTGGTACACCTGTCATTACACTACCAAGTTGTACTTTTCACTTATTTTTAGTTATGTAATCTATCCCACTGTTATCATGGACTCATAAACTGCCTTGATTCGTTTAATAATTTCGTATATGCATATAAATATTACTGTATATTAGAGTAAAGCCTGATGAGGATCTAATCGAAAACAATATTGTTCGCTTATATATGTTGTTCTAAATCACAATATGGGAATTTTCCAAATTTTGAAATCTCGAAAATGTCATCTTATCTAACTGTTCTAGACTACAGTAAATACTAGTAAGCCGCACTAACTATCAAGTATGGAACACAGCGCACAAAAATAATGGAGAACATCACATCACTATGCCTCCGACTAAGTCTATGCCAAAAGATAAGTAACAAATGTTGATGAATTAATGCTACTGGTCTATAATTGGTTCAATCATCCAAGGGACACATTCATTTGTATTTGAATAGGTTTACGTGCACAATCGATCCAATTATCACATACAGCTTCCTATTTACTCATTGTCTCCTCACTCAGGTGGCAAGTCGGGCTCGCACGTAGAGAGCGTGAATATCAATATCACAATCGGACAACCATTCAACATCACAAATTGATGTAGCAAAGATTTACTTTCAGGCAAAGAAGACCATTGGCAGTGAGAGTGACAGCTCAGGTTATGATTTAACAATGTTTAACCAGTTTATACGCACTTTCACATAAGGTTTTGGAGATGAAGATTACTTTTTTCATCATTATAAGTCATGCTGTTTGGTGTTTTTCATTCATTGATTAGATGGATTCACGTGTAACATGTTAGCTATCTTGTACAACCAATCTCAATACTAAAATATCCGTACTGTTTAAAAATTCCTTAGTAATTCATAATCAATCATGATATTGACTAACGAAGTAGTTTTTAATGAACTACTGGAACAAATTTTAAAAAATATTTATGCTAGTGATTGATTATAATCTGTCTTCCTAATTTTTGTTTGAGAAGACTAGACTTTCTAAAATTTATCAAGATCCCTATACTAACTCATTAAAATTTACCTATAAACGTTTTATGAACAAAAATCTATAGTGGTAGCGTAGTGCATTTTTAATTCACTTAAGTTTTATAAAGGTACAAATCAATATTTACTGAGGTGTAATAAAAGAAATACGATATCATGAAAACAAATTACTATAACCACTAGTCAGAAACTTAGGCTTTTTCGAAAGACAAATAGTAGCCGATATCTAGAAAGAGAAGTAATTAATTAAAATAATTAAAGTATTGTAAGACAATTTAAAATATATTATGAAATATTATTTTATTTTTATTATAACAAAAAAAAGAACGAATATACATGTGTATGTGTTGTCCTTTTTGCGTTATGTCCACCCATGCAAAATATGTAAACAGATGATTTTATTTTTCAGATAAATAAATTCACCATTGGAACTGCATGGACAAGAAAAGTGGGAGTGAATGCGGAAAAATATGAATTAACTGAATACTTGTGTAATGTGTGTGTTTATGTGCAATATCTATATCGTATATGATCACAAAACATAGTATAGAAATAACAATTTTTGTTAAATCGATAACAATTATAGAAATAAAAAAACCTAAAAACCAACAGTTCTTTTAAAAAAATTGTTTACAGAGCTATTTTAGGCACAAATGAAAGTAGTAAAACAGTCAACAATACAATTAAGTTGATGAAAATTGAAAAAAAAAACATAACGTAGATGTAAAATACGAAGAAGAAAGAACAAATCACTAGGCAACTGATTTTTCCACTACATGTGTGTGCCAAAATGAAGAGTCGGCGAAAAACACTACAACGAATTTCAAAAATAAAATCAGTTATTAGGATGGAAAGAGTGAGCAACCTTTTGAAGAAATTCAGTTCACATTCAACATTTACGCTGTATATCAAGTAACGATGATTAAATCAACACGTAAAATTCAATTCAAAATTAACTGTCTGTTACTATTTATTATAGACTAATATTAAAAGGATGGCTGCTGAAAACTAAGGAAGTGATATTTTTGAATGAATGGAGCATTGGGTAGATTTATCAAAGTGATGTTTCCTTAGATTTTGATGTTACTTTTTGGCAAACGTTAACAACACTACGGATCCAGGATATATATATATATATAAGACTGTGATAAAGGCTGTTACCACTGACGATAACGTACTTCAATTTTTAACTTAACATTTTACACATTTTAAACATTAGTAGTTTCGAAAATGAAGTCTCAACTAATCAAATCAGAATAATTAAATTCGACTCCACTAATAACAATTACAATACAATTCTCTATCCCATTGTTCATTGCGAAACTGTAGCTTGATCGGTTAGAACAGCAACTGAATAGTAACTGTTCAGAAATATACGTAGTAAATGAATAGAAACTAATTCATTTATTCTATACAGTATAAATAACTGAAGAGTGAATGATTCAATTTAAAGTGCTTCATTATTAATAATAAAATACATATATCGAACAGCCAACATTAGAGCTTGAATAGCAGGGCAGTTGATATGATGCATAACACTAACTAAAATTGGTTACTGTTTACACTAGAGAATAAACTACCTAATTGTGTACAGGGCATAAGATTAAGCATAATACCGATTATCCTGTTTTTCAATGTCTAACCTTGATCGAGTAGTTTCATAAAGGACTGAATATGTTTGATAAAAAAGCGACGGAAATCAGTAAAAAATAACTTATCATTTAGAACAATAGTGATAAGATGCATTCTATAAAAGTATAACAGTACACAATAACATAGATCAAATATTATTTGAAAGGAATTCATACTTACAAATTGTTTACTGATACCGGTGATAATTTAAATAGCTTTTTATTCATTAGCTTGTCAATCATGTTGTTGCCTGCTTACATCTATTTAGAAAAAGTAAAGAATTAAATTATATATATATATATATATATATACGTAAAAAATGAATAAATCTTTAAGCTAATTTGCAAATGAATGAGATAAACAAATTAAAAGATTCTAAGTTAATTACTATTCAGCACAAGCATAAAATACTGATTAAAAAACACTGACAAGCTCTCTCCCTCTCTCTCATACACACACACACACACATGAACGCACATAAACATATTTCAAAATATTACAAAGAAAAACCAAACAAACTAAAAGAAAATTAATAAAACACGAAAGTTATTGTGTTTATGAAATGAGATACTACTTACAAAATATTTATTAGACAAGTGAATTGCTTTATCTAGAATAAATTCAATTCAATATAAATGAAGGTAATAAAAAACAACTAATAAATGAGTCAAAATAGAAGAGAAAAACATACAATAAACACACTTATGATGTAAATTAATAAAATTATTTAATGTATTATTTATATAAATTTCAATTCTGATTAAACAAATTAACTGAATCAGATAATGAATGTCAGTGTTATATTGAGAGATATATGAATACACTAGGATAATAACACAATTATCAGTTACTAGGATATATCATCCGAGACAGATTAATTTACATAATTTTTCACATTCATGTAGTAGGATATATTTGTACAATAGTGTAGCCTAATTGATTCATCACAAATAAGTAGTGAAAATTATTCAATTACAGTTAGATACACAAATGGAACAAAGGTAAGTACTGATAATATATATAATAAAAGACAATTTCTAGATGTTTATATGTATTTGGCCTGATGCTAGTGAGAGTTCTTGAGTGATTTATGGTCGCATATTATCCACACTAATGATGGCCATACACAAATCCTGATATGCTAAACTATATTAGACGCAACATAAATTCTTGTTACCAAACTATAAATTCAATGGTTTCCACCACGTTCTATAAGTCTAATAAAAGATCTCATAATGATTGTGACTGAATAACAATTTATTTTAGCTTTTTATAGATATCTTAATAACTTCGATAAACTACTTAAAGATGATATTTTTGATTATATAACTATCATTATGATCAGATAGAAATCGTATCAAACAAAATAACTCGAATGATTAACAACAGATGCATCAAATGAATGAATGAAGCATTCAAGAACTGAGTACACTTCAGTTTGATAATTAAATTTTCTATTTATTGTTCATAGCTGAAATCATTCTCCACTTATCTAAACCGATATAAATGTTTTAAGTAAACAACTACTGTTATTAGTTCAAAATGATAAGTACACCTTGTTATTTTGCATAATGACGGGAAAAAATGTAGCATTTGTAAATTCTTGTGAAGATAACTAATAACAACTGGAAGGGAGAGGCTTAACATATTACAATTATTTTGTATAACATAGAATAATATCAATAAAATATCTACCTACCTTCAGAAGTTGTTCTGTAGGGAAAATTTGCCACATCACCACCACCAGTTACAGATGTAACAGCTGATCCATCAGTATTATCAAAACTCAAACGTTGTTGATCAACCGTATGTTCAGTTTGGTAGGCTGAACCACTAAGTAGACTGACATTAATAACTGGTGCACATCGTTTGTCTTTGGCGGCAAGACGACTAACAATGATAGGTGGTTCAAAACCAACTTCTTCTAGACCAGCCGCTACAGATGGAGCCCGAGGTATGTCAGAAATTAATTGAGTATCTATTGAAGTTAATGAAGATGGAGTGACAACGTCCATTTGATGGTATGGATTCATTGATGACGGCTGAAAGTGAATAATAAATAAGTTCCATCTATCGAGCAAAACATTACTGGAATTAGAATACACGAAAACATCAGTTATTATCATTTGATTTAGGTAAGTTATCGGTGAATTATACATACCTTTGTGCTGAATTGCTCCTTTAGGAATGTTCATATGATAATTTACTCACCTAATTTGTGGTGATAGTAACTAAAGCCCTCAATATGACACAGCGAAAAACAATGAAGACAGAACAGAGTAATGACAATATAAGTTAGTCAACAGACAATACCGGAATTTAGTATAAGAATCCTGACCGTTGCTAACACGATGGTCGGACTTGCCTATCATGACCAGCCAATTGAGCTATACTTACTGTAGCAATAGTTCCTTAAAGTCCTGCCATGTCAGACAAATCTGTTGAAGAGCGGTAAGACTAGAAGCATCAAAACCAAGGTCCGAGGGCGAAGTCGTACTGCTGACTGTACAGAGGTGTGACAGCAATAAGGTGTTTCCTTCAGACAACCAACATAACAGCGATGTTGTATTCCTACAAGGAGGGGTGGGGTTAGAAAAGGTCGACCCTATAAATGCACACCTCGCCTTATCCCACGGATTTCCGTCTCCGGCAGAAAGGTCCCAACCAGTTCGGAGTTGACACAAAAGATACTCACAAAAAGATCGTGAGTAGCCGGCCTCAAACAGTCGTCCCATGGACACTGCGGTCACGCTCTCAGATCATTAAGAACAACTCTAATCTAATTTCCTTTTCAGGTAACTCCAGAAGAAACCTTCCATGGTGTGGGCAACCAGGAAGTGAAAACCACCCCCTCATACCCCTAACAGCATTCAAGATCACTGTATTCATAATCAGTCTCACTCACCAACTCCTATTATTCCTCCTACCTCGACTTTCAACTCTAAACGTCTTACTCAAGTGTCACCATGCATAACGATTCTAGTGTGCAAAACACTGCCCCAAGTCTACTATAACCTCGCTCCCACTACACATTGGAGCCTTCAACGTCCGCAGCCTATGTCAAATTGACCAGCAGGCCTCCTTGGCTAAAACCCTAGAATCTCGTACCATTGATATATGCTGTATCTCCGAAACACACATACATGATCCCAGCGTGGTCATTCACTTGACCTAACCTCGCCAAAATGGAAAGCCGACGAGATACACTTTCTGTTTATCTGGCGACCCGATGGCTAGTTCTCGTGGACTTGCAGGTGTAGACATAGCTCTAAGTACGAGGGTAGAACAAGCACTAATAGAATAGATCCCTGTTAACAGTCACCTATGTGTTGTTCGGCTAAACGGCTCAGTAGGAAGGATAGGAACACACGTTGTTACCTTTTCGTCTTTTCTGCCTACGCTCCCACTGACTGCAGCCCGGATGAAGTGGAAGATGACTTTTACAAAAAGCTTTCTGAACTTCAAAAAGCTAAACGTTCAGACATAGTACTAGTCGCAGGTAACTTTAATGCCCAAGTAGGTAACTTAAAACCAAACAAAAACATTTAGGTGGGTATTTTAGCATTCCAGCTCAGCGAACAGATAACGATGATCTTCTGCGGCAACTATGCTCAGACAACCGTTTATTTTTAGCAAGCACTAATTTTCAGCATAAGGAGAGACATCGTCTAACATGGCGACCACCTGCACCAAACCAACGATGGATTCAAATAGACCATATCGACATCAGTCATCCTTGGAGAGGTTCGTTTATTATTATTTTTTTGAACACATAAATATTGGTACGAGGGGGCACCAAGTAGATATGCATCACACAAAAAGTTGTTATTTCATTTAATTGTGTGAGGGCTATGATACTGCCCGGATGCTCAGACCGAAGCAGGTGGTTTTCTTAGGGGGCCACACCCCGAGCCTTTGACCTAAATGTCTGACCCACAGGGCAGTGATGTATCGTGAGGAGATGAAGTCCCATGGTAACCAGTGATCAAAGATTGGTTCATACGCTATTTATTCCCTCAGGATACTGGAGCCAGCCCATGTGCACCATTGGTTTGGAATCCGGATTTTCCAACTCCCTAGATGGACTTTCCGTGTCAACCAACGGTTAAAGAGCCAGACATTCGCTTTTCGTCCTCTCAATTTTGTAAACAACACCCCCGCCACGAGAAGGCAGTGAGTAGGACTTCCCTGGCAGAGGCTGTATACGCGTGGCCGTGTGAGAGCATTTCGAAAGAGAGGGCGGGCCCTCCTCACTCTCGACCGTACCAGGGAATTTGAGGGCAGAGGCTCGATAGAAGACTGTCGATCGTTATGGAGTACATGTTTAGGCTCTGATTATGCTCTAATATGAGCATGTATTTACTTGTACCTCACTGGACGCAGAAAGATATGAAAACAACTAAGTAAGCAGCAACGACATCTATTAGTGATTTGAACCAAAATGTCACAAAAAGCCAGTGGATATATATATATATATATATATATATATATATAATGACGGTCCTACGTTGTAACTGACTGACTGACTTAGTATAAGAATCAAGGGCTTCATGATGTTTATGAGAGATAAATAGTAGGCCTGAGTAAAACCCCCTTTTAAATATTAAGTGAAAAAACGTACGTGATCACTACGTTGAGAAACGTTGTTACGATAAACTTGCATAGTGTTAGAATGTACCATTTGTTGATTGCTACGACTTGTAGATATCATAGCCTGGTTATTTATCCCATAACTATTAGGCAAGGAATCAGGAACCATTTGAGGTTGGTGAACTAGTTCTGACATTTCTGGATAAGTTAATCGTGTGGCTTTAGGTACAGAAGTGTTTTGAGCACCGGTATAATCCCCTTGGGTGGGAGGGTTAGCAGTGGAAATAAACTGACCAGGAGCATGTGGACTCATTGAAGGAATACCAGAAGTGACTGATGTCAGGATTCTCGACCCACTAGGTGAGACTGGATCTGGTCTTGTTTGCGACTGTTGATAAAACATTGCCGGATGCTGAGCAGAAACCTGTTGTGAAAAATAAGCATGTCTCATTGACTGCTGCTGATGAGCTTGATTTTGAGATGATACTGAATGGTACGGATCGTGAACTGAAGCATGTTGCTGCCACATTGGAGTATTACTATAGTTAGCATATGGCTGACAGTGAGACTCATTGGGTTGCTGGTGGACAAGGTTACTGCTAGATTGGTTCATAGACGTATAAACAAGTCCTGAGCTGGAACTACCTTGCTGTCCGCTAGTGGACTGGGAAAGAGAATGACGAGACATTATGTGTTCCTGTTCCTGCTGAGCAAGATGAAGTTGCTGTTGTTGCAAGAGCTGTTGATGATGTTGATGTTGAACTTGACGCTGATGAACTTGTTTAGCTAGAATTTCTTTAAGACGTTGACGTTCCAACTCGGTACTGGAATAGTTACCTTGTTGTGTATGAGTCTGCTGTTGAGAGCCAGTATAATTACCAACAGACGGCCCTTGCTCAACAGCAACTGGTAAAGACGATGAGACATGTTCATTAGATGAAGATTGTGGAAGCGTATTTATTGAATAAACTGACTGAGATATATCACCTTCTGATGTCATCCTACTGACGTGCATTGCTGAACTACCCACAATAAAAACATTTCCTGGATTTGTCGGGGCAGAATAAGAAAGCACACCAACATTACCCGGAGACGTCCCAGCCCCAGGAGTGGCAGGCGCTGAAAACGTATTCCCAGGACCACATAACTGACTATTCGGCGTACCAGGAGTAGCAGGATGCGAAGCAGCAAAAGAATGGTTTTGCTGTCTATTAACTGAACTTTCGGAGGGGAGTAAACTCTGTAATAAGATGCAAAGTTGTAAAATATTATCTGAAATATTTAAAAAACCATGTGCTATAAATGAAATCGAAAATCGAGACATAAACTATAAGTAACAATGATACAGAAGCTGATTAACTACTAGGTCTTAGTTTATCAGGGAAACCACGTGGCTACAAAAACTCAAGTAAAAAAGTGATCGAATCCCAATCAAAGCCATTGTTCGATAACCACACAATATTTGGATGATAATATGGTTCAATGTTGAAAAACGGTTAGAGCTGAACTAACGATACAACTCAATCAACAATCATAAATTAGCTTGTTCAGCTATTGATATAAGTACTACTACCTGAAACTTATTTTATTTGAACACATAAACATTGGTACAATTCGGCACCAAATAGATATGCGCCACACTATAACAATGAGGTCAGTAGTGGTTATCACTGATTTGTGTGAGGGCTGTGATATTGCCTGGGTGCTCAAACTGAAGGTGGTCTTCTCAGAGGGCCACTCCCCGAGCCTTTGACCTAAAGGTCTAATCCACAAGGCAGTGGAGCAACGTAAGAAGATGCAACCCCATGGTAGCCGGTGACCGACACGTTCATAAGCCATTTGTTCCTTCAGGATACTGGAGCCCATGTGCACCATCGGTTTGGAATCAAAGTTTTCCAACCCCCCTACGTGAACTCTCCGTATCCACCGATTCGGTTAAGGAGACAGACATTCGCTTTTCGCTCTCTCGGTTCCGAAAACAACACTCCTGTCGCCAGAAGGCAGTGAGTAGAATTTCCCTGACCTACCTGAACTAAAACCGACGAAGGTAAAATTTCAAAACTGCGACATGTTTAAAAGATGAGTGATTGAACTATTAAATCAATAATTCACTTCTCCCAAGTATGTTATAAACTACTATGAGGTCGTGACTAAGATTCTGAGGTAAAACAGTACAAAAAAGCAATTAAAAAGGGTACTCAGAAGATACAGACAATTTCAAAATAATTAGCTAACCACCTGCGAAGTAAGATGATGACCACTAGGTAGAATTGTATGATGAGATTGTGGGACAGGAGAAGGATGTGACGAAGGCATTGGTGTCGCTGTCCCAGCGTTGCTGCTTCTCATTAGCTGATTTATATTGGACGGAGACTGTGGAGGAACAGGTGATTGTGCTGGACTAGTTAGTGAACTTGTACCATGTGGAGGATATGGGTGAGGAATATGAAAAGAGGTTGGGGTGGGAACGTGTATTGAAGCAGGTGATCTTATGGGCGCAGGAGACATTGAAGAACAAACAGAAGGTGGTGGTGTTGGTTGTTTCAAATTAGCAGGAGAATTTACACTTACAGATCCTGTGCTCAATGAATTCATATTTCCAGAAGGAGGCCAAATAGGTGGAGGTGGTGGTAATGATGTTTGGTGACGAGATGGTGGCCTAGAATTTACAGGTGAAACCATATAAGAAGAACCTGGTGATGGTGTTGTTATTCCAATCATTTGCTGATGTTGTTGAGGTAGAATGTTACCAGATGTATTTAGCTCGGCATTAGGGAACGTCAAACCCTAATTTGAAGAAGGCCAGGAATAAAAGATAAGTTGACTTTAAACAAATATCGAATAACATAATTAAACAAGAGTATCAAAGTAAAATGGCTTCCAAAAACAGATTATCTTAAAGGACTCAATTAATTGACTCATAGAGCTAAATAAAATATTAAACTATTTTGCAAGATGGAAAGTTTAGTGAAAGATACGTAAATTCTGTTTCAAGTAGTATCTGGATGTAAGTAAAATAACTGTGCTTACAGCTCACCAATGCAAACGACTTTGTATCATAAATGAAAAATCTGACCTTCCTTAGCCGAGGATAACTATGGATACTTTGGGTTAGAACAAATTTGTTTTATTAAAATTTAATAACTGCTAACATTTTCCGTTGTATAAATCATATTCGTTTTTTACTGCGTGTCGTGTTTGTTGGTGTCTTATTGTAACAAGCTTTTTATGTAGAATAATGATATTAAAATATTGAAGCTGATTGACGAATCTTAAAAAATTATTAGCCCTATTCACTTCCTGGACTCAACGTTATCAATGTATCGAAAAATTGCAAATACTGATTAATTTCTACTTCTAGATATTTTAACAAGGGAAAAGACCAGTCAAAAATTAAAAGATTAAACGATTAGGAAAAATAAGTCAAAACAAATCAATTCTTTACAGAAGGATGAATTTCCTCCATGATATTCTAGATACACCACATTTCATCAAATTTTCAACTGCATCCCTAAAATAATTCCTCAATTGATGCAAACACGACAAGATTTGCACAAATGATGCAGACATGTTTTATATTTGTAAATGATATGTGAATAAAAGAATATCATTGTAAACAAACAAGTTACCTTGTTTATTGCCTGGTGGTGAGCATTAACAGAATCAACACTACTATTACTACTCGAAGAAGTCATATGCGACGACAGAATACGGTCCTGAACATAACTGTTGTTTGGAATTTCGGGAGTTAACGATCGATGCGGCTCTTTTGTCTGTTGCGGCGAGTTCGTATTCATTTGTTGTTCCGACTGAATATGATGAGGTGTACGATTTTGCGGACGCGTATAGGCTGTAGGAGATTCTATAGGATAAGATAAGTCAGAACCAGATTGTAAGGGTATTGTTTGATTGGCCAATGTACTGGGTTGACAGTACGGTTGTGTAGGTGGCATTGTGTTAGCGATCCCTACTGAACCCATAGTTGTAGGTATATTCGTTTGATTTGAACGCAATGTAGTTCGATTGTTACGAGCTTGTATCTGAAATTAGAGCGAACAAATAAAGTTGATTTGATGATACACTAGTGAGTGAAAAGATGATGACGAAATGAAGATAAACATGAACAAGAACACTACCTAAAATTAATACACTACTCACCACCCAAGTTCCACGTTCTTCACTAGAAAGTCTACGCCAAAGCTTGCTAATTTCCTTAGCACGAACAGTGAATTCAGGATACTGGCCACGCAATGTAGGGTGTGATATATTTGCATGCAACACTGGAGCAATCGTTGACTGACCACCTAGACGTTCATCTTCTTCCCATTTATGGTAATTAATACGTCTACTAGCTGAATTGGAAACGTTCGAATTTGAATTGGTCATACACAATTGTGTGTTGTTTGATGCTGTACAAGGTAAAATATTTTGTTGACTTGGTCGATTCAAAACAACATGATGGGTATTCCCTTCCATATTCGGTGATCTCATAGGATCTGAAATATAAAAAAATAAGGATTAAATACTTTAAAAACATTAGACTATGTAATGTCAAACAGCACAAAACATTGAATCGTCTACATGAATAAAACATATAAGGAAAGAAATAGTATATACGTTCACCTATAAAAACAACTAAAATCGCTATTTCATAGAAAAGCATGAATCATTCAAACGCATGTTGCGTTTGGTTTACCTCGACTAAAGATTCTGACATCGTGTAACTCCTAAGCTTCAACTTCCTCGTGTAAATCAAATCAAACCGACACATATTAAAAAAAACAATCTTTATTTTCTCAACCACTTTTATCCAATGCCGACTAGTTTTAAATCACTAAAATTACGTATTATCCCACTATTCTAAAAAATGAATGATTCATTTCTTATTAAAGTTCAAATTAACGAATTTGGTGTATTTAAATTGTTGTTAAAAAAATAGTATAACTTACTAGGACTAATTACATTATTAGGATTTTGAAGTTCAGTGGAACATCTTAAAATCACCTCCTCAGAACCACTGTTAAAACGAAGAACTCCGGGAGACAGAGAGTTAGGATGACCTGTAAACTGACGAGAATTAGGTGAAGTGATATGATCAGTCTGATAGACATGTACAGGTTGATTGTGCAATCCACCCTGACCATGTACAATCATTTGCTGTGTTGATGGAGTTCGTTGAGGTCCATTTGAACCATGCATAGGATGAGAAACACATGGACGTTGTATATATTCAATTTGAGTGCTCTGTTGACAACAAACTGGAATAAGATGCTGTGTATCCATAGGTACATTTGACTGTGGAGATGACATAAGTAACTGTGCTGAATTCGAACCTTGAGGAACTAGACACTGTCCAGTTGCAGAAAGCATAATAGCTCCCTGATTAGATGAAATTAAACGAGAATGAGATTGCTGTTGTTGTTGTGGCCACATACCAGGTCTTATTACTTGAGAAGGATATGGTGGTGGGGGTGGAGGAGTCATTGGGTTAGGAGATTTGGGTTGAAGAGGTTGTGAAATGAATTTTCCATGACTATTAACTACTGAAAGATGTTGTTGTGTTGATTGGGGAACTGGACTTTGCAAAACAATAGGAGAACTGGACTGACGTTGAAGTTGCTGATGTTGCTTTTGAGGTTGAGTCAAAACACGTCCAGGAACAGGAACAACATGAGCATAAAAGTATGAAGGTTGTGAACTCCTTATCTGTACTCGACCACCTAAAAAATAAAATGACGAATGTCTGCAGTATAACTAATATTTGCTGATTATTGTAACTAAATTGCAAATGACATATTTCATATAACTTATATATATATGCAACAGTAATACACAATCTATACGAATTAAGACGAAAGACTCACTCTGAGGATCGATATGTTGTTGTTGCATAGGTCGAACCTGACTTTGAGGAATCGGGACTGTCACAAGGGAAGAGCGAGGAATCTGATGTTGTTGAACATTGATTGACTGGTTGCTTGGTTGATATTCCCTGCAGTGATCTACAGGACGCTGAGAATAGGACTGACGAACTGAATCAGGATTAGGGTGAACTACATTTTGCCGTTGTTGTGCCATGCGTTGAATAGATATTTCGGAAGGTGGAGGTGTAGTACTCAACTCATTGCTAAAAACAGCATTTGGTATAATTGATTTTGGACTGTCGTCAGCTAAGTTAGGTTCACTAAGTTCAAAACCAGTTGAAGGTCCAAGTTGCGTTTCAATATCACTAACTGATAACTCAGGCAGATTACCTGTAAGCGTGTTTACACAATGTCGTGGATGAGGTCCAGGTACACTTTGTGAGGATCCAAGATCATGACCACTAGTATCTCGAGGCGGCATATCATAAGCATTTAAGATTGTATTGTTCGGAGGACATACATCAACAGTATCGACTAGCTGATTCAAGGACCCTTCGGAAGAATCATGGACTGATTGTGGTCCAGTTTTATGGGTCTACAAATACAGAAAAAAAAAGATAAACCAAAAGATAAGTGAGTAATCCGGTAAATACTTTGAAGGAACTCATTAAAAATTGATCTTAAAAACTCTCTAGTGGTTTGAAGAATAAAACTGGCTAACCCACTTGTTGATCCTGAATAACTAGATGAGATTGTTGCGATTCCAGAGGCACAGTACGCTGCATATTGCGGGAATGCTGGTCTTCAACAATTTGGAGATAAGTTGTGGATGAATGACCTAAATATGGTGACTTCTGATAATGAGGTTTGGTAGCAGAACCAAGATGAGCTGGTTGACTTTGATTGTCGAAAGGCGAACTTATTAAATCTTGTTGTGCGACGAACTGCTTCAAACACATCCCTTCTGAGTTAGTAGTCTCTTCCATTCTCAAAGGCTCCGAAACCTGTGACTGGTAGACAATTTTGTTAGAAATGACGAATCTTTCAGACGACTGTATATTTTGATTGTTTTGAGAATATATGGAAGACACATGACTTGGACTTTCGCTTGATACCGGTTGCTTCAACTGATTCTTTGAATGACCTACTGATAAAGGACTTGGAGCTTGTAATTGATCTGTTACATGATCTGCAGATACTTGTTGAGGGGTTATATCGTTTAAGTCAGTTTCATCTGTAGAAGCCAAATCGCCAAATCCAAATAAGTAATCATCCATAAACATAAGATCTGCGGCTTCATTTAAACCTGGTAATGATAAGGTAAGTAAAAAGAAATTAAGCCCCACAATTATTTATAACAAGCAAATGAATTGCATTTTCTGGATATTAACCGGAGCACTCATTTATATAAGAATTCAAGTTATGGAGATGAATAACCAATTACTGAATACATAATCCATTCAAAATTGAACAGGCATGCTATATTGCTATTAACTGTACGCATTTATGTAGAATATATATATATATAAATCTAAAAGATGAAGGAATATTCAACTGACGAGTACAATGCAGATGTGAAAGCGCGATTCGGCAAAGCAAGAGCAGCATATCTACAACTGAATAACATCTAAAACTCAAAACAATTGTCAACCAACATCAGAATTTTCAATACAAATGTCAAGACGGTTCTACTGTATGGGGTGGAGACTTGGAGAACTACGAAAGCCATCATCCAGAAGATACAGGTGTTTATTAACACTTGTCTACGCAAAATATTTCGGATCCGTTGGCCAGAAACTATCAGCAACAACTTACTGTGGGAGACAACAAACCAGATTTCAGCGGAGGAAGAAATCAGGAAGAAGCGCTGGAAGTAGATAGGACGCACATTGAGGTAAGCACACAGCTGAGTCACAAGACAAGCCCTAACATGGAATCCTGAATGCCAAAGGAGAAGAGGAAGACCAAAGAACACACTACGCCGAGAAATGGAGACAGACATGAGAAGAATGAACAACAATTGGATAGAACTAGAAAGGAATGCCCAGGACAGAGTGGGTTGGAGAATGCTAGTCGGTGGTCTATGCTCCACTGGGAGTAACAGGCGTAAGTTAGTAAGGGTCCGAAATTGGATGAAACCAGTACTTTCACTAAAATTACTGTATATAAATGTGTTTGCCTGAAGGATGAATATTTGATAAATAATAATACTAATTGGAAATTTATTAGATCTATTGACAGACTAACCAACAAATGGATTTACAAATGCAGATAATTAGATATCAAGGAGACAAATGAGGTGTCATTGAAGCTTGTATCTTACTGAATAATTGCTAATCGCAGTCGACCAATCCAACGACAGTATTATTAGAAACTGTTAGATCTAAAGAAATCACAAAACAATCATTCTATGATCTACTAAGTGCTATCATTAATTTGAAAACTTACCCGCTGGTGTAGTAGCTTGTGTAGCAGAATTAGCATTTTGCCCTACCAAGCTAGTTGTCACAGATAATTCCGTTGACTGTTCCTGAGGTGATTGAGCAGACAACAAATCAATATGAGGACCGAGTTCTTTATTTGATGAATGAACAACATTTGAAACACGAGCTGCTTCAGCTGATACAGTATCAACAGAAGGATCCAAAGAATTAACCAGATTTTGTGATTTCGGACTGAGTTGACTAACACTTACTGAAGTTAGGCGATAGTTATCTTGTGAATTAGAATTAACTGGTGGACAAGTTCTAGATGACATAGCTTGGTTGTCATTATAGTCAACTGCAGAAAGTTCACGAGAAACACATTCATCTACACTAACATTTTCGGCATTATCTTTTTGAGTTTTTAGTATATCTGAATCGGTAGAGCCTTCAGACATTTTTATCTCCGACACTCTTTCAGTTAATTGATGAGCAGCGGGATTCAGTGTAGCTGACAAATCTTCTTCTTCAATATCAAAGGCTTCATTGTCCATTTCATCTTCTAGATCTTTGAGTTCATCAAAATCACATAGATCTCCATCAACGTCATCATCCTCTTCATATTCTTCATCACCCTCATCAATATCGTCGTCTTCATCGATTTCTTCAGTACCGATTTCAAACTCTTCATCCCTTGAACCTGACTCTGTCCATTCTCCATCTAAACTATAATCATCTGATTTAGGTCGATTTCCAAGACGGGCAACATCACACTTTTTCATGAGTGCTCCACCCTAAAAAAAAAAGAAAAAATATATGTATCGACAAAAGAAGTATCTATTATATTTATTTATTTGAACACATAAACACTGGTAGAGGGGGAACCAAATATATATGAGCCACACAATAACAATGAGCTTGTGAAGAGATAGAGGATGTAAATTGCGCATAATAAAAGAAAGACAGCAACCCAAAGAGTGAGATAATAATAATAATAATAATAATAATAATAGCAATAAAAATAATGATAATGAGACAGTTCAGTTAGAAAAACTAAAACCAGAAAAAACTCCTTCAACTAAATCAGTTACGTTCACTTTTTATGAAGAAAGTAAAAGAAGGATCGCCATTGGCTTCTATTCTGAGACAGATCTGATAATGTCTCTAACGACTGTGTTGCACCATCTCTAGAATTCCAACCAGGGGGTTTTGAAAGACCAACAGAAGCCAGTTATCTACAGCTTTCTTTCATACCACTACACCATGTCATACACTAAGCACCTCTCCACTTTTTTCAACCAGTCCCGAATTCGGAAAATAATGCAAGATGTGGAATTCTCTGGGACAACATTCGTAGAACATGTCCAAGCCACAGAAGTCGATATTTCAAGATAGTGATACTGACTGAACTATAGTCGCTGAACCCGAACATGCGATGCCGAACCTCTGTATTAATAAAATGGTGTTGTCACTGGATGTCAGCAATCGTTTAGAGATAACGATGATCACACACAGAGTCGTCTGACATCCTCAACTTGGATAGGCCAGGTTCCAGAAGCAAAGAGCAAAACTGCTCTCACCGATGCGTTACAAATCCGACCTTTTAAAGACATACTAACATAACAAAGGTGCCAAAGATGGCCCAGATTGGCATTAGCAGCTCTGAATCGATATCATCACTCACACTATCACCAGTACTCACGCAGCTATCCAGACACACAAACTTCTCGAATACTTCTATCTGCTCACTAACCAGAGTAAGCGTAGTATTATGGTCCTGTCAGTCTTGTAAAAGTATTTTGTGCTTCGAAAGTGCACTGATTGCCAACTGATTAAGTGCGGATTGAATGGCTTGGGTATCATCACACAATAAGGACAATCACTTCCGCATACTCAATGTCCAAACGTCTTTCTCCAGGAAACAGACCCACACTGAAATTACTTACATCCATCAGAACCGTTTCCAGAAAGTCATCAATAGCAAAATTGAGGAGGAATAGTGAGATTCGGGAACTCTGTCTAATTCCACTGCTTGAATGAAACAAAGGAGAAAGGTGGTTGTATTCCCTCACTTTGCTTGAGGTGATTGTATAAAGGGTAATTAGGATGCTAATAAATTTCTCAGGCTAACCCCTCTTCAAAAGATAATCCCAGAGTACTGTCCCATCGAACAAATCGAAATATAAAGAAATACTACGATTGTTGGCCTGTGAAAGGATGATGGTGTTCTAACATTTGGCGGAGGGGGAAGATGTGATCAATACATCCACAAACGGAACGAAAATCAGTCAACTCCTCTCGAGTCGATATTTCTTCTATTTTGAACAATCTATGAAGTACGACGGATGCCGAGAGTTTGGATGCCATCGAAAAATGATATATCCACCGATAATTGTTACAGAAAGGATGTGAAATCTTTTTAAAGATACGGACAACATTCGACTCATTAAATGATGTTACAACAGCTTTTAATCGCCAGAGGTTTGTAAACAACTCGGTCAGTTCCTCAACCAGAAAGTCACCAACATCTTTGAAAAGGGCCGGAGGTACGTCATCTGGACCTGGTAATTTGTGGCGCTTTAGGAGTTGGAGTTCCCTACAGAATTCCGCCTCGTTAAATGAACCAGTCGTCATAGGTTGTAGAGGGCAGGAAAGTCTGATTAATGTTGTCTCAGCAGCAAACCAGTTGAACTGCTTCTCGAAAAACTACCAGTCGTCCAAGACGTCGGTAGATGTTATTGATTGGCATCCCATCAGCTTCACAGATTGTCTCATTCACACCAGATTTCTTGCTGCTAGCGACTCAGATGAGTCGAAATAGCTTCCGGCAGTTACGAGATCCAGATGCCACTTCCAACTCATTGGCACGCTCCGACCACCAGGCTTCTCGGTCCTTGAGCAAGCTTTGCACAATTTCATTACATAACAATCTTCGTCTACGGTCAAACTCGCAGTCACCCGGAGTAGACCGACGGGCTTTAACGAGTTGTAAGGAGTCTGAATAAACCTAGTGCTTATAAGCAGGACATTTCGTGAAGCCACAAGCGACCTTACTCGCCAGTTTCATGGCGTCACGCAATTGCAGCCAATGCTTATCTATACTTTTCGGTGGGTCGATAGCTAGCCTTGAACCCAGCTCGGTTTGATATCTAGTTGCAACATAAGCTGCAACCGATTATCTGACATCGATCTGTTTAGGACAATGAATGGTAGTCTTGTACACAACCACGTCAGTGGTAGCTGGTCGTGATGTGATCAATCTGAGTCCAGACTTGAAATGCAGATGAAGGACACTAGGTAGCACGTCGACGATAACTGTGTCGGTGGTGAGTACTAACCAGAAACAGGTTGTAGCTTACTCACAGTTGCAGTAGACGGTCACTGTTATCTGACCTGCAACCAGCAAGTCTTCAATGCCCATCGAAACGGCTCTTCTCTGTGCGCATTCAAGTCTCGGGCTAGTACTATAATATCTGTTGAACGCATTTTCTGCAGAAGAACAGTTAATTAATAGTAAAACTCATCATTGATCGCATCTGGGTTGCAATTTGTCGGAGCGTAGGTGGAGATGACTAAAAGACATCGTCTCTCACACCGATTTCTCCGTACTTTGATGGGAATTCGTGATCTAACAGCACATAACCGACTGTTAATGGGGATCCAATCGATCAGTGCTGCCTGCGCTATAGGTCTTAATGCAACATTAACGCCATTAAAACCGGACGAAGATGCCACAGTCCCCGGATAAGCGCACGTAAAGCAAGTTTTTCGAATCGACAGATGGAGAGAGAATTTGTAGTTCTTAACTAGAGTCTTGAATATGGGTCTCTGATAGATGACAGACATCAAGATTAAGATTTTCTAAATAAATAGGCAACCCTGTCTGTTTTCCGATTTTTGAGAACGTTGAAAGAAGTCAGATTGAGTGGTATACGTGGTTTCAGAAAGACTGTTTCAGTATTCGTATTCGGTGGTAGCATGCAACTTTCAACCAGTCAGTGACTCCAGATCGGTTATATAGGAAGGGGTTTTCACCATAGGTGAGCTGTGGTATAAGTTGATAAATACGAATACACAAAGTGAGAATAGAAGAGAGTAGATAAGTGACGTAGTATAAAAGAAATAAAAACGAATGTTATCATATGATTGTGAATAAGATTTGTTTGAGAAGGCGTTGAAGCGAGAGAAATTTTTCCGGTCGCAGTTATCATTGATTTGTGTGAGAGCTTTGATACTGCCCAGGCGCCCAAACTGAAACAGCATCCATTATATTACTTACTAATGCAATCAAATAAACGACAAACTAAAATGTTATTACTGACTGCTTACTTTAGTTGGTTTAGAAGAACGAACAGAAAGAGTAAGTCCACCTTTGTTCTGTTTGATTCCACTTACAGACTCAGGACCAACTATAAGTTCTTGTGATGAGCTAATTGGACGTATGCGCTTTTTCTTCCTCAGAGGTTTTCTCTTAGCGGAAAGTAGACATGCCCCATAAAAAGCTTTCATTAAATAGTTAGGATAATGGTCTTCCAATTCAGATTTCTTCTTGTTCTGACGTCTACGTTTGTTGTCAGACGTGAGAGGTCCAACAAAATGATCAGATGCGGCTGCAAGCTGTATTTTTTTAGTCTATATTTAAGATGAAAGAATGGAAAACTCAGTGCAGTCAAGTCAAATTGCGTAACAATAATAAAACCTACAGAAACTAAGATTTATATATTAATTTTAACATATAAATACTGGTACAAAGGAGCACCAAAATATATGTGCTTCACACCCAGAAACTCAAAAAAATGAATATTCAGTAAAAGAAGACATACTTGCAACCAACGATTGGGTTTAGCTCGAAAGCCACCAATACCAAGATTTTTTAGTGGTCGATTACGATTAGAATTGTTTGTGGTGGTTTTCCCGTTAGCTGATACAGAACCAGCGGAACTATTACGACTGATGCATAATGAAGTACGCTAAATAAATAAAAAAAGATTTTCTTTAAAAAATGGAGCATCATATAAACAAGACAGTGTTTCGCTCTAAACGTTTTATCATATAACAGGAAAAAATTTTAGAATAATTTACGTCCATGATATTTAAGTAAGTGAGTCTCTTATTAGTATCTAGGATACTGTAAATATACTGATGATTTGAAGCAGTAAGTTTGAAAACTAGTTCCAGGCCTTCTAATAAGCAGTTTAAGAGCATCTAGCAATTTCCTCATGATTAATAAAAAAACATAAGAGTAGATTTGTTTCAGTAAACGATTATTATAAATTAATGGAATATAAAATGACGAGTTGATTACTTGATTCAAATATCAAAAGTGTTCAGTTTTTGATCAATTTCACACATTATCCATCACAAATAGAAATGATAGATTATCAAATAAAATGTATTCTCAATAAAGTTTCCTATCAGGAACAGTGAATTGGCCAATCATCAAATGAAATCTCAAATTCCTATGGCACATTAGAGAAAATTTGTGTCAGAAAGACAAATCCGTGAAAATTTTATATATTGAAATCATTAAAAAAAATTAGTGGCATTCAGTTGAAAAATATTCGAAAAACGATTCATAAAGTATAAACAGACCGATAAATGAAGGCACAAATACATAGATACAAAAGAGCATATAAATGGAAACTTTAATTAAATAAAGAAATTCCATGAAATCAGGAAATCGATGCGTGAGAAAAGCGAAATACCGGAAAAATAAAAATCACCAGTAAGTGGAAACTTAATTTAAAAGTTGAACACTGTACATAAATTCACGTCAAACCAACAGATTTAAACAAAATTAATAACAGGATGAATAAGTTAAAATAAAACAAATCAACACAATTAATCGGTCAAACCTTATTTCTAATGAAGATTCGTCTAGTCTGAAATAGTTATGAATAAAAAAGACTTCCCACAAACAAGTAAATTTTATGACGGTCAACGTTACTATAAGTAAAAAATACTAGACTGGGAAATGTGACAAATAAACAAGCGTCAAAACTGTGACAGTTTAATAAGATATACGTTGGACAGTAATTACTCAATAATCCGAAGGAGAGTACTTACTCAAATAAGAAAGTTAAAAGGTTAACAAGATGAATAGATAAAAACAAAAATGATGAAGTTTGATTTCACACTAAAAATGCAACTTCTTTAACGTGTACATATATTCTTATTCCAAGCACGTGATTTATGTAAGGACTAATCATACTGTCCGACTACTCAAGCTGAAGTAACTGTTTAAACCTGCGACCTACCGATTGAAACCCGAGTGTCCTAACCAGTAAGTCAGTCAGTAATCAGTCGTCTACAACGTAGGACCAGGCACATATATGCATCAGTTCGAGTTGCCACACCTCATTAGCACAACAGGATGAACACCAAATTCATGGAAGTAGTTACTTCAATAGTAGTAATATATAAAAGAACGATTGCATATAAGGATATTATACAGCAGGAAAGAAGTAGTTAGTAGGAAGAAAGATATAAAGCACTTTTAATCTCACAGTTTAAGAGAAGACACAGTATATATATATATAAACTCAGGAAGAAAATTATTGAAACTACAGATGAACAGTAGCCATTTAAGGGATAGAAAGTGCAGAAAAATATTAGAATAAATTTAGTGATTGAGCACAACAACAAAGTAAAAATAAGATTAACGTCCCGTGTAGGACAAATAATCTATGCCATTCAATATTATGTAACTACAGTAATTAATAATAATAATAATAATAATAACTAACATTCAAGTCCCACAAGAAAAGTAAATCGAGCATTAATTCCACAAATATGTAAAATGGATATTAATTTTTGACTAGTATGACTAACCGTGCCGTCTTGCATTGAATTACAGCCATCTTCTTCTGATTGTAGGCTGGGAGATTTCCAATCAGGATAATTGGATAGATCATTTTCTCCATCAACTCCAGAATGTAATGAAGCATCTTCATCAAACTAAAACATTCAAAAAAGGATAAAATATTATTGAATGTATCAAGAAAAAAAGAAAACGAATGATGTGTGATAACTAAACATGAGTAGTAGTTTGCGTACATATAAAATTTAGGCACAAATCCACTGGTGCATTATTAAACCAATAAAAACTTGGTTCATTAGAAGAGTTGAAGTTATTCAGCAATTATAATTATTCTTAAGATGAAAAAACCAAAAGAATTCATCTCACATGAACATATTAGTTATTAAGTTCAGCCTTGTCAGAAGCCTTTTGATAAACCAAAAAGACAATCGTAAATGAATTTTCAGTTTTTAATAGTAGTTCAACTAGAACACACATTAAAAACCCTAATAAAGGATGATAAGGTTTAGGCAGTTTAGGTTCAATAAGTTACATTATTATGTTGGGAACAAAGTAGAAAATAAAGGCCATCAGAAAAGTACAGGTTTAAGGCGATGCTTAAGAGTACAAAATGATGATATCAACCACATAGAAAGAGAGTCCAGGAACGTAAGAAAGTTTGGGTTTTACGGGAAAATCTTTCTCGGTCTCATATCATATACAAAGGTTAATTAACTAATAATATAAGACAAAAATATACTGGAAATAATGGTCTACTAACCCACAGAGAAAAATTGATGCAAAATGATACAAACTCAACCACAATGTTAATGTTTACAAAACTCATTTTCCTATATGAAGACACTGTTTCCAATAAGAAATAGTGAAGATTTTAGGATGGTTAGACTTAGAGTAAATTAAGAAATTTTCTGTATTCAACCTATTAAAACAACCAGGTCTCAAACTCACCTGTCCATGAGGTCCGCACGGAGTGAGTTCAACTGGAGTACTATCACCAACGGAACAAGCTAGAAATAAACAAAAGAATACAGTTGAATGCAATCAGGAATACAACGGGAGAAAAAATATTAATTTTCATTGAAAAACTTTTTAAACGGTTATATCGTAATAAATTCAACAATTATCTTAGATTATCTAAGAAAAATAACTAACACAAGCAACAGTTATTACATTTGAATGAATAAATCAAACGTTTCATAAAATGAATAAAATCGCTACATATGATTTTTCCCAGTAGAATTATTAACATAACACAGTTTCTAATCCAACCATAATAAAATATAGCATACAGTAATACGTTCTCTGACAAAGACATATTGATTACCGAAATTCATATCTTGCTTAACACAAGACTGATGATCTTAAATTTAGCCGAACAATTACAACTCCACGGAAATAACTGTGACCTTAATACACACTTGCAAACGTTAAGATAACGAAACCAACCACAAATTTCCGTTTTATGATATAAAACTATATAATCTCTACACAAGTCTGATTTAGCTGGAGTCAGTGTTGCATTAAGACCTATAGCGCAGGCAGCACTGATCGATTGGATCCCCATTAACAGTCGGTTATGTGCTGTTAGATCACGAATTCCCATCAAAGTACGGAGAAATCGGTGTGAGAGACGATGTCTTTTAGTCATCTCCACCTACGCTCCGACAAATTGCAACCCAGATGCGATCAATGATGAGTTTTACTATTAATTAACTGTTCTTCTGCAGAAAATGCGTTCAACAGATATTATAGTACTAGCCCGAGACTTGAATGCGCACAGAGAAGAGCCGTTTCGATGGGCATTGAAGACTTGCTGGTTGCAGGTCAGATAACAGTGACCGTCTACTGCAACTGTGAGTAAGCTACAACCTGTTTCTGGTTAGTACTCACCACCGACACAGTTATCGTCGACGTGCTACCTAGTGTCCTTCATCTGCATTTCAAGTCTGGACTCAGATTGATCACATCACGACCAGCTACCACTGACGTGGTTGTGTACAAGACTACCATTCATTGTCCTAAACAGATCGATGTCAGATAATCGGTTGCAGCTTATGTTGCAACTAGATATCAAACCGAGCTGGGTTCAAGGCTAGCTATCGACCCACCGAAAAGTATAGATAAGCATTGGCTGCAATTGCGTGACGCCATGAAACTGGCGAGTAAGGTCGCTTGTGGCTTCACGAAATGTCCTGCTTATAAGCACTAGGTTTATTCAGACTCCTTACAACTCGTTAAAGCCCGTCGGTCTACTCCGGGTGACTGCGAGTTTGACCGTAGACGAAGATTGTTATGTAATGAAATTGTGCAAAGCTTGCTCAAGGACCGAGAAGCCTGGTGGTCGGAGCGTGCCAATGAGTTGGAAGTGGCATCTGGATCTCGTAACTGCCGGAAGCTATTTCGACTCATCTGAGTCGCTAGCAGCAAGAAATCTGGTGTGAATGAGACAATCTGTGAAGCTGATGGGATGCCAATCAATAACATCTACCGACGTCTTGGACGACTGGTAGTTTTTCGAGAAGCAGTTCAACTGGTTTGCTGCTGAGACAACATTAATCAGACTTTCCTGCCCTCTACAACCTATGACGACTGGTTCATTTAACGAGGCGGAATTCTGTAGGGAACTCCAACTCCTAAAGCGCCACAAATTACCAGGTCCAGATGACGTACCTCCGGCCCTTTTCAAAGATGTTGGTGACTTTCTGGTTGAGGAACTGACCGAGTTGTTTACAAACCTTTCGCAATTAGAGTATTGCAAATTGTGCCAAACATTTTAATCTATCCGGTTCAAAATATGGTACTTTCTCAACTGTGACTAACAACACATTGCACTGAACAATTATTTCTCAAGTAGAAAACTGAGTTTTGGAAAGTCGAAATTTAAAAAGTTACAGTAGGAAGAATATCTACGAGATACTATTCGAAAACGGTATGTGAATTTTATCCTTCAGAAACAATTAATCAACTTAGTAACCAGCTGGTTACCACATAACCTGAAATCAGTTACAGTTGTTGTTTTACTCCACACCGAAAATAATCGGCATAGAAATATTTAAAACTACTTTAACTTACATCCTGTATCAGTGACTGATTGGCTCTGTTGATCTGATAGACGTTTTTGATTTGTATGACGTTTCGGCTGAATTTTAAGCAGAGCTTGTTTAATGGTATTCAAGCCACATTCACTTAGTACAACACCATCCATGAAAAATTGACTAAAGATGTATAAATAAAATTAAATTGAATAATAGAGCGAGATAAAAGCATTTGTAAATTTATCTATCAGAATCAATAATTAAATCTGAGATGTTAAAACAAAAAAAAATTATGTACCTACCGAGTATCACTTGATGAATTATTGTCATCATCTGCTTGTGAACGCGCTAAACTTGCAACTCCAGTGGAAGAGTACGGAAATAATGAAGACGGCTAAATAAAGTGGAGAAAATAAGCACGAAAACATAAACAGTTTAATATGAATAATCTAATTTTACACCTTCTAATGCAAACTGTGACCGAATGATATGTTTGTGCGCTAAGCTACTATTCAGCGACTTGAACACGATGAACGATACTACTTCTACCCTCTTCCTCCCTGTCTCACTAACTAGAGTAAGAAGTTTGATTGTTGTATAGAAGCTTTGTTGATCAACATCCAGCAGGATTCGAAATACATTAAAGATAACCAGTTATCGAACGTTATTATATATTAAGAACTGTGTAACTATCAATGAACACGAATCTTAGTGAAAAATCCATTGAAAGTTCATGAACAGAATTCACACTAACAAAAGCTTATCTTAAATTGATATTAATTTTCTTCCTCCTAAGTTGTATTTGAGGATTTCACATCTCTTAAGCCTAACGAATGAGAACATCTGTTTATCCAACCATATAGATATAAGAGATGAACAGAAAAATACATCAACCCGAATAAAAGGGGATTTTGCCAAGGAAAGTTTCTACCTTAACTATAAGTTCTGGTTACTACCCCACTAAATGTAGGTGATAGCGGTTAGAATTCTCACTATTTTATGTTTAAACATACTACCTAACGAGCTCAGTCGATTTGCTACCAGGATTTTAAATTGATATTACTGACGTATGTAAAGAAAAGTCTAGGCAAATTCCTCTTACTGAATCCTTTAGAAATGGGTTCAGATTACAAGTTATAACGGAAAATCGCTCTAACTCCATAAGGTGTAATGTTAGACAATAACCAGAAATTCAAGTTTTCTTATTTGAAGAGGATTCGACTTTAATTTGATTAGTCTCTTAGAACCCATGACTACCCGTAAATATAACCAAAAGGGTTGTAATTCATAACAAAAGTATTATGCCAAATAACTGAAAAATTTAAGCTTAAAATGCTTCGTTTTTATATCAGGGTAGATAGTTCATAGTCTTAATTAGCCCATCTGATTAATGTAATACCCAACAGATTTGATGGAGAGTGATTTCATTTGGATGTCATAAGAAAACGAAATTCATAGGTATGATTTGTATGATTTCTCTTTATTATCTTCTAATTTATCTATCCTTTCCATACATAAACGCCTTAACAATTATATATGCGAGCAAACTGCTCTAATAAACCTCATGTCATTGCATTATCTAGGTTTATCGCAGGGATTTACTCTTTTGAAGAAAGTGATTTTGCTTTTGAAACCCAATTTGTCTACGTTCAATAATATCCTCAAAAATAAAAAATAAAAAACTGTTTGAATAAATGTATCTTTAAAAAAATGGAACTAATTATTTCAATAAACAATATACGAGTTAAAGAAGTTATATTACGAATAAAATAATACTTACTAATTTGTCAGCAAACAGATTTTCGGTAATTTCGCCAAACTTCAGGTTTTCCAGAGCCCCAAGATTTCCGTTAGCCGCTTGTCTGTAAGCCAATACCTAATAGTTAAAAGCGAAATAAAAATAAACACATTATGACAGTATCATTATATACATTGCGTAAAATAGACTGAAAACATATCTAAATAACTAGACGTGTGGCAGCAAATTCTCCCAAAAACCTAATTTATGATTGTTAAACTCACGATTTTCGGACAGAAACAGTTGATTTAAGCAGTAAAAATATCACATGTTATAAGATATGTTGACTTATCTATATCAGAATCTCCCATTGATTTAATAACAGTTGAATAGGTGGCACAGTAATACAGTTCGTATTTCTCAATCACATCAGTAAAACTTCACAATTTTTTGGAAAAACTCTCACAAATACATCCCATTTGTTGTTATTTGTAACCATCAATATTAATCACTGAAATTTCATACTTTCTTCTTACTAGAATACTTATCAAAAACGGGTTGCATTAATTTATTAAGACAATGGTTAATTTTGGAAAAAATAAATAAATAGATTTATCAACAAGTATTGTTGCAGCATACTCAACCAAGATATATTGAGTAATTGCCAGTCTTTACGAGTTAAATGTTGGTAAGATCTACCTTAGTCAACTCCAAATGAAGAAACAGTTACGGGTGACAGAAACTTAATCTTAGAAATAGTACATTCATATATTGTGATCATATTATTATTTTCAACAAATAAAGATAGAATAAATTTACCTGAGCATGCCCAGTTCCAATATCAGCCCCCAATTCACGACAAAGAAGACAGTTATACCCTAGATCAGTGGCTATTTCCAATTCATCTTCAGTACGCAACTGGTCACAGTTAGCATGAGCCCATCGTGTACATAATGCACATCGAACAAGCAGTTCTTCCTCTCGATAAGCTAAATTACAAATGGGACAAGTGGTGAGTGACGCACACGGTGCACATACAGAATAATTAGCGTGCCATTTTCCGTTAAGACCAGGATCTTTTTGACCACAATTAGTACATATAACACAGTCGGTACATTTCCATCCACCCTATACGAAATATAAACAGTATGTGTAAAAACGTTTGAAGGTAAAATTTGTATCATATGAACACACAGAGACAATAAATCATGTAGCAAGGTTTTGAACACAAAAAATTATAAGACTTTCTGATAAACATTCAAAGAACACCCTAAATAAAATTTTAGAAGTATTTAATTTTATTCAAACCTACTTTCGGTACTTCTTTCAATGGCGGATCTAAACAATAGGTATGGAAGCTAATATTGCAATCATCACATAAAAGTAGAAGACTTTCATTTGATGTTCCACCACAACCTTCACATACAGTACAATCCAAACAACGCCAACCTTTTTCAATCATAGTTCTCGTTATTTTAGGTACTTCTGCACAAAAAGAATGGTAGCATTGACCACATTGAGAGCAAGCCAACAGAGGAGTATCCAAACCGATTGATCCACATGCAATACATATATCCTGTTCCAACATGAAATTGTCATCTGCCCGACAAAATACGACTGTACTAGGATGATCATCCTTCTCTGAAACTTTGGATTCATACTAGTCACAAAAAAATAAATCAATAAAAGGGGATTCTATTGACAATGAGAAAATGCTTTGTTAACAGTCAAATAACTTAATGTCCCGACAGATCACTACTAACATACACCTTTTATAAAAAGATTTTATAATCAAGTGCATATTAAATATCATGTGTTGTATAATTTATATAAATCAAACGACTATTGTAATTTACTGTTCAGTCATAATATAAGAAAATTGTATACTTTGAAGAGAACTAGTAATTTAGTTTACTTATTGAATAAAAAAGTAATCAAACATAAATAGACATCCATGCTATGAAAACATACCGAAGTGATTTTCCGAGTTTTTGTTCTCCTAGTTTTATTAATATTATTAGATGTAGCAGAACTATTAGTTCTTTTTAAAGCACCAGTTTTTGTAGTTCCAATAAACGACGTCTGGGTGTTTGCATTGTTGGACTAAAGATAGAGAGAAAAAACTTAAATTCACGAGAGAAACTGACACCGTAATAAGCTTGAAGTTTAAGGATAACACTTTCCTAATTCGAAACATATGTAGAATGAGTCACCAAAATAAAATACTACGACTTATTATTCAAACTATTCCCACAATTAATTTCAATATTGAGTTAATGTCAGCCAATTGGCTAAAATACTGAATACAGTGCTTGACTACTTTAGAAGTGAATGATATATCTTCGTCCTTTCACTGTGATACTTCGGCATCAGATGTTCACGATTCGACGTCGTAAATACGTCTAATTTTATTTATTTATTTAAACATAAACATTGGTACAATTCGGCACCAAATAGATATGCGCCACATAAATCATTCGATTTATGTAAGGGCTCGGATACTGCCTGGGTGCCCAAACCAAAGAAGGTGGTTTTCTCAGAAGGCCACTCCTCAAGCCTTTGACCTAAAGGTCTGATCCACAAGGCAGTGGAGTGACGTAAGAAGATGCAATCCCATGGTAGCCGGTGACCGACAGGTTCATACGCCATTTGTTCCCTCAGTATCCTGGGGCCCATGTACACCATTGGTTTGAATTTAGAGTTTTTCAACTCCCCTAGGTGGATCCTCCGTGTCAACTAACTCGGTTAAAGAGCCGGACATCCGCTTTTCGTTCTCTCAATTTTGCAAACAACACCCCACGGCGGGAAGGCAGTGAGTAGGACTTCCCTGGCAGTGGTTGTATGCACGTGGCCATTTGAGAGCATTTCGTGCATTTCCGAAAATATATCAGTGGCTAAAAACTGTAACTGTTTTCACTAAACATAGGATTTGAGAAATCCTTTCAAAATATATAATCGACTAGTGATAATATTAACTTGTCTAAGTCGCCGTATTAGGTTCAACTTAGGAAAAACAGAGTATGACCAAACTAAGACACATCTATTAAATCATCGGTGAGAGGTGAAGATTTTTATTTTGAGGTCCGTCAGATGAACAGTATACTTAACTGACAGTTATACACTTAAATGGTCATATAAACAATAATAATTAATAAGGTTTATGATTAAGACAACGTAAAATCCCTTTAGACTCTATACAAATAATACAAATATCTACTTCGCACTTTTTCTGATTACCAAAAAACTGTTACTACTTCAGAAATATTTCAAAACATTATATATGAACACATATCTCAAATAGAATTTATGTATACATGTTATTCAATCATTTGATCCACTGTGAAGATCTTCATTTTAAGCAAGTATCTACTTTATAGTGATATGTTGAAGTTGAACAGAGGAACTCAAAAGATAAGTTATTAAGTATTTAACTCAAAGATGGAAGTCATTTGCTGAGACAATAAAACGCTTCTTCAGTTTCCTATTGAGAACTAAAGAAGTTAGCAATAATAATAAGTTAATAAAATAAGGTTTACATAGATAAGATGAGATTGGACAAACCCGTGTTCCTGAATTAGTTTTTGTAAAATTAAGATCACTAGTTTGGGTATTTCCTCGCCTACGCCCACTACTAATATTAATAGAAGGTTGATCAATAGCTGGCCGGCCACTTGTAGAATTTGTTACTGATAACTTGTTATTAGAGGTCACTTTACAATGTACACGTGGTGACCCTGGATAATCTTGATTATTCAGGTGGATTTGTTGCTTTCCTGGTTCAGTATTCGGAGTTGTTGAATTAGAAGTTGAACTTGACGGAGTATTTGCCGATGTACTTCCATTAGCACCAGGGCAAACTAATGAACCAGACCCAATACACTGGCGAACTGTATCATCTAATAAGTCCCGGCCTCCTTGAGTAAAATTGTCGTCCATAATATCGCCACCACTATTACTACTATTCCCACCTCCCTGAATCGGGCTAGCACGTAAAGAAGCAGTAGTTGATGCAGCCTAGCGATAAAAAAGATACAACATGAACATCTATCTATCACCCTTTCCAATTGTAGCATAATAACAAATGGATTAAATAAGAGTTAATTCGAACATAAGAATTGGTAACTAAAGTTGAAATAAGAGCTTGAATTGAGATAGGTTTCGAATTAACTGTCTTCAGGTTAGGAGTAGCTATCGTCAAACTAGGCTTTAATGCTAGATGTGATGACTTGAACGAAATTTTATTTATTTGAACATATAAACATTGGTACAAGGGGGCACCTTATACATATACGCCACACACTTGAACAAAAACATAAATGCCAAGTTCTACGTCGTCCGCTTACCTGTCATATGGGCGCTCAAAATTGACCAGTTCTATTGAAAACGCCACCATCAACAGAGTATAAACAAGTGGTGAAAAATAATGTTACCTTCAGATACGTACACTAACGACAATAAACGTATTCTGAGTAAAAACATGAAAAATAATTGTCTTACAATCGAAAACAACCCATCACCTGTCTATGAAACCTTGTTGTGTCAGATAGATCAGTTGCAAATTATAAGCACAATGTACGTTTTGGATGTATATTTCAATCGACGGAAGGATTACTGCATGATCCTAGCAGTTCAAAAATCAATGCTATAAAACAAAATACAACTGTTTAGACCGTGGCTAAAACGTTAACGATCATTGTGGAAAAAGCCGAAATGGCGATTAACTCTTAAATGAAGCAACTGAAGCATAGAGAAATTCAGATAGTTTATAACTACCCTCTACTCACTTTATATCCACCAACAGCTTTAATGAAATATGGACACTGAATTTACAACTTTTATAAACGTGCCGAAAACTATTGCTAACTTCAAGTGAGTATAGTACCAGGTTTCAATGGGTGAATTCCAAAGATCTTTAACAGATGGCAGTTTAGTGCTATGAGCTATCGGTGACTGACATAGCTAGAGTTTTGTAACTGAATGTTATTTCTTTTGATTGTCTGCAATTGCTAGCAATCTGTCTATAGAAGACAGAAAATAGAATGATGAATATTAAACTTGTACAATCTCTAAAATATTGACTCCTATGATCACCCGAAACTTTTTTAGACACAGGGAATAGCGAGCTCGACAAAATTAGCGAGGGTTAATACCTTAAAATTCTAATTAAATTAACTCATCTACTATGTGCTTGGGGATGAACCACATGAGGGCTAATGATATCACTCAGTTGCCCGAACCGAAATAGGTGGAAAGGGGCCCGTGTCGGAGACTCATTGGCTGAAAGTCAAACGCCTTAACCACAAACCCACCGATCCACTACTTCATTCCTAGTTGTGGATGTATCGATTAAACATTTACTCTTCCGGAAGATTTTAAAACATATGTGGTTTACAGCCTTCAGAATGACTGAGTCATTTCAACACAGAATAATTAGCGTCAAATGAAAAATAAACCAGGATCGTAGCCCTCATGTGACTAACGTGTATATAACTTTTTTTATAGTATTCGGTGGACTCTAATACAGCAGTTATTTCAAATCCTGACTACCAAACTGTAAAATTAGTTACTGAGTAAGGAATGGACAATAAATTAAATTGTACCTCGCTCGGTGTCGTTGAACCACGAGCTCGACAAACGGGACAGACGTAATTGGTGCCACAAATACCACTTGTTTCTTCACTGGCAGCAGATAAAGGTGAAACAGTTGCCTGGTTGGAAGAAGGATCACACTCAGCATGAACCATTCGGCGACACTGACTACATCTACTACCAGGCCAGACAAGAAAAGTACTATTAGGATTCCTGTAAAAATTTTCTGGTACCTGAAAATCAAGAAAAATAAATACATATTTGGGAAGTGTGAAAAACTCGTGACGTGAAGTATAAGGTAGCTTTGTACTGTTTGAAGTTGAACGAAGTTTGAGGATTTTAACTGACTGCCATAACACTCATAATACTAAACAGTAATCTATATATACTAATTAGTCCATAAATTAAATAACTAGCACGGGTATCGACTTATATTACTTAGATTTTGCAAACCATAATTTCGCAGAAATAATATACAAATAAGAAGTGTGATATGCTTCAAATCTAGAAACATGATGTTCTAAAAAATGGTTCAGTTAGTTCACGCTCAAGTCATTATCCCTACCGTGAATACACAATAAATTTCTGGAATCAATACAGAAAGATTAACATCATTTTTAACTTTTGATGAACATTTAAGTATAATTCATCTCGAGTATCATTCTGTTGTGAACCTTATTCAAATCAAAGAATCCATAGTACTGTTCTAAGGAGAATTACAAAATCTTTATAAATCATCGATAAAGACCATGTTAACTGTTAAACCTGAAAAGCATTAAGTTAGGACATATTGTATCGAAATTTTATGCAAAAATAAACTAAAGTGTAAAAACCCACTGTTAGTAACAGAATAAAGTCATCACCTTCGAAATAACCGCAGATAACATAAATAAACGGGTCCGTCAATTCTTTTGAAAACAAACGTAGGTAGTATACCAGTTTTACTTACAAAATAAGCGACCCGAGGTATATATCCTAACAAAGCTAAGAGAAAACATACTTGCAACTCTTCGAAAAAAAATACATCGCTCATCACTAAACTGTTCGTTACTGAAACACCTACCGGTAGTGAACAACGCCATGCTCGTTCGCATACAGGACAACATGAATTCGGGCGTTTATGAGCGTGGAAGCACCGATCACATAGTGTATAGTTACTATGCCAACGGACATTCGGATTCTATAAAAAAAATAAGTTTGTATGAAAACAATCCTATTTTCGGGGGACAAACTAGCGATGTGAACTGCAACTTACAAGTTGATTGTTAAAAGCAACTGGTCCCTCTAAACCACTTAACGTAGAAGAGCGTCCGCCACCACAATCAGAACATACACGGCATCGTTCGCACCTGAATCCATTTTTAGGGATGCTAGAAACAGGAGGCTTCAGACAATAAGTGTGATAGCCCTTGTCGCACACGTCACATACTAACATTTTATTTTCATCTTTACTTTCACTAAAAATAGACAAGTACAAGAGTGTCAGTAAGTAAAAGATTTGATTATACATATGAACAAAAACAATCCCGTAAAAAATAACGGTCATGTTGAAGGTTTATTACTTCGTTTAGGAAAATTTATACGGATGTTTACAAGTAAGTAAATATAACTATGAAGAAAAAACTATATATAGGAAAGAAAAAGTCAGTACACAAACCACTACAACAAATTTTAGAAATCTTACTGATGACTAAATAACCCCATATTTCCAATTAAAAACAAATTATAAAACGCCTAATTCATCTTGCTAATTCACCTCAGAAACGTATTTTTAAACTGCTTTGCTGTTTAAGAGATACTTATATCATCGAATGTAGATTTCACGATGATAACTTACTTGCAAATCAAACAGGTTTTGCACTCTGCACACTGCCACCCTATGCGAATTGTGGGACTTGGTTGCAAAGGTGGCTCCAAACAGGAAGCGTGATAATGACTACCACAACCAGTACAGAACAGAAGCTCAGTTAAATCGCCCGGAGATTCACAGAGACCACACTGTATTGACGTACAATCTAAAATTTCATGTTTATAAGTCAAATGAAAGTGTAAGGTGGGAATTAAAAAAAGCATAATTGCAGTTGAAAAAAAGGGAATTATTCTACAGAAAACAATAGCGTATTTGTTATGTCATGATGATTTCTAGTTAATAGGTGGTTATTCTACATGTACTTCCGACAGCGCACCGATTTTGGTACCAAGTTTTAACTTGACTTACTATATCTCCTTGATGAATTTCAGTCACTTCAAAATTACAATAAGCGTATTGCACGATACGTTACGACACTATGAAGGGACATAAAAACCACATCACTGAGTAATAGAAACAATTTTATTTTACCAATCACACCTACAAAAATCATAAACAGTCGGAACCTTAGCGAAACCACTGGATTTCTATAAATCACTACATAATATACGGAAATGAAAATAGAAATACATATATTACTGATTTTAGGCAAACACAAAATGTATAAAAATGCATTGTTTTAAAAAAACCGCGCAGTTCGTATGTGCTGAAAGAAACAGATAAGCGGGCTTTTAGAATGATCAGGTCAGGTTGATGCGAAAACAAGCAGGTACAAACACTGATAAACGAGACATTGTATCTGTCTAGTTTAAAAGGGTATTAAACCTTTACCTATATATATTATGCACATTTTGCAATATTCCGTAGACAGGTGGTTTGGTTATTAAAGCACAAATTTCGCTACTTATAAGTAATTAACTGTCATAAATCCGTAAATAAGTACAAGTTTACGTGCCTAGCTTCGAGCCACACTTATCATGTAAGGGTCAATGATACTACTCGATTTCTTAAACCGAAATAGGTGGAAGTCAAATTTTTTAGCCACTATATCATTTCAAGCATTTACCAACAATTTACTATGCATCGAATAAATTCAGTCTTACTTGATGCAAGTGCTTCTGAAATATGAACCGGACATAACAACTCTAATGATTCGATATCTTGCAGACAACCAGCTCCCGCTGCGCAAAGGAAATGGAAACACGAGTCGCAGTCACTGATACGACAAGAGATACTCGCTCCATAACGGAGACAAAGAGAGCATTTCCGAGTAACAGCTATAACCGCCGCATCTTCAACACCTTCAAGAACCATCTTAACAAGCAAAAAAGCAGAAAATTTATGAGCTTAAAAGTAATCAAAAGTCATTTTAAGGATGATATTAATTGATTACAAAACGGTTAAATAAACTACCCACATATTTTTCACTCATATACAATAAATGTTTCGTTTACTAATCCAAAGCAACTTGAAGATGGACTTAAGTGAGAGTAAGTGAATTGCTGTGACCGACTGAATGAAGCGAACTTTTGATTCACCTTCTATTGTACCCAAATGTGATAAACTCCACTGTATAGCTCAAAACCAAGACAGTTCTTAAGGTATTTTGTAAATGAATATAAGTGATATAGTTAAACTGATGTACCAACCATCAAAATTCATTGTATAGATCGATTGATAGGTAATATATATAGCGATGCTATGACTGAATACTCTTAAAACACATAATGTGAGGAAAAATTAACGATGAACTTAGCAAGAAGCTTTACTTGACCGAAGCAGGATTTTATGAGTTCGAATAAAAATAGCCAGAAGGGGGATTTCCAGAAAACGAAAACCAACACAGAGGTTTTAGATGGAAAATTACTTCTGGTCACATGAATGATTTTCTTTACCAAACATTCTTTGATTTCAGAAAGTAAACTCATTCTGGACATGGAGAAGTACATTGAGAACGTAAAAATATGTACTTTCCAACTTATGTTTAGATTACATCTTATTGTTTCGCAGGGTCATTTATGCGTTGCTCAAAGGTCATCCGCAAATCATTTCCGCTGCTCCAACCATAACACTCCATGTTTAGAAAAAACATTTACTGACCTGATCGTTGAAGTGAACACCATCAGACCACGACGCACAACAATGATGCGCGTATATCCAACCCCCTTCTTCACCTTCACGCGGAGTACACTTAACAATCAGATTGGAAACTTTTAAGGTATCTTCATCAGGTTTAGAAGGCCAACCAACATAATTCAATTCTTCCACTAAACCAAATGGTCGGCCATTACAATCGAAATAAGCATTTGGCATCCCTGCAAGATACATTTTGCAATCATAACTAAGTATAGAGTTATAATGCAAATCCAACTCACCCAAAACAGTTTTTACTTCGACTACGTCGACATCCGTCTAGAGACGTGTGTGGGCCTACCTTGCAAAACTCAGGGTCTGCCGTCAGAGGTGTGAAAGATGCCACAACAATCTTGCTATGCTGGTTCCGTCGATTGGTGTGTGTTGAACGGTTTGTCACCAAAATATTTGTACACTTTTCCTGCTTGAGCTTTACCTTGATGATAAGGTCACTGTACCAAGTAGGGGGTTCTGAGTATTCAATCTTTGTGTAGAACCTAAGTAGTTCCCCCTGTCCAAGGTTCAAGTTTCCATTCATTCCGCAAAATATACAAAGAGGTGGAGTAACGTCACTGAAGTTTTGTAATGTTTTACTCTCATCAGGATGAAAAGACGACAAAACTTTTGTGTATAGAAGCTCGGGATTCTGGACATCACTAGATTACTACAATAGAAGAATATCTGCAAACAAACCTAGTAGAATCTTTCAGAGGATCGTCTTCATATTCACTCCCTTCGAAACCCATATTGTATTTACAAGTTGTCTGGTTTTAAAACGTAACCAACACTACAGTAAACACCGCGAAAGTACTAAAACCAGATACAAATAATCTACTTCATTAAGAGAGGTAACCGATTTACTTGCTAGAACTATTAAGAGATTGAGTTTTAAAGATTATTTTTTGCCAACTATCATTTACCGAGCTTACATTCTGGTAAAATAGATCATGTAAATAAAGCATACCTCACTGTCCACTTGTAAAACAACCGTGGTACCACCAAAAGTCTTACTTTCCCCGTAAAAGTAGAAGAACACTTTGTACCTGGCGGATTTATTAACAAACACACTCAAACAAAGGCTGCTTTACGACTATGTAAACATCGAATACTAACTTCTAGGGTAGCTTTCCCAATGCTAACGATCAAGTAAAAAGCATATTCAACAAATTAATCTCTTAGAAACTAAATCATAGTTCAGTTAGTCGTTACTTCATTTTTGGCCGTTATACGTTTGGCATAGAACTGGTAGGTGAAGGCATTTTGTTCTAACCAGTTGTTAATGCTGAACCCCTTTGAACTTAGAATGTCTCTCAACATTCTGTGTTTAGTCGTCATTTCTCCATTTGATTGCTCACATCCAGTAGTAACAACATGATACTAACAATGTATTTGGGAGCGGTAACAATGCGTCAGTTTCGGAATAGTACTGTAATTTGCTTGAGAGTACTCTCTAAAGAGGCTATCTTTCGCTAGGCATCAACTCTAAAATAAATGAAAAACCTCGAGATGTAATTTGCGATATTCTTTCCTTGAATATAATGTAGCGTTAAAATACGGATTGGACTGATCCTACACTAAACATTATATACTCCATTTTATCACTAAGTATGGCCAATGAAACGTCATTGTGACATAAACAAATCATCCGATAGTCGGATCACTAAATATCAAACAGTCCACCGATCCTCGTCAACATCAAGGATGACAAACGCATACTACCTAACTGCACCCCAGGGACTGACCCACGTGACAGTGGTCGCACCCTGTTCTTGTGCCACTCTTATCGATATGTTCTTGTGATAACGTCGTTTGACTTTTGACATTGACGTAGGCTGGCTGTTCACTATTCCCATCACCTTGAGTAGGCCTCCGAAAACTCAAATGATTCTGGACGGAACAACAGGAGTGTCCTTTTACCATGCGTCCGCATCTGGTAGCAATGGATCACTGATGCCTTCAGGTAGGAACCTAGGTATATTTTGATGGAAGAAGTGAAAAATCAGTTAATTATGACGAGATACTGACCTCAGTCCCTGGAAATATGTCAAATTTCCTATTAAAGGACCCTTGAGATGTGCTCGGACCAGCTTAGCAAGCAGAGAATTCCAGAATTTAACTGCTCATATAAAATAGGTGTGCGTACAATATGTTCGGCTATGTTACACCTCTAGTTTCTAGGTAATAACACCAAGTTTTGTGTTGTGAGTGAGCTCAAGTAGGTAGTTAAGTTTATGCCGAGTAGTGATTAAGATGCTGTATTTCATCAGAAGGCCAACTCTGAGAAGCCTGTACTCTAATGAGCGTAAGTTCAGTGATCTGAGGCATTCTCCATAAGGCATGAGTTTGAGTTCTAGAACTGACTTCGTGGATCACTTCGAGGTGCGTTCCAATGTATTATTATGTTTTTGGAGTGAGAAGATACACTACATTTATATATCCTTAATGGTGTCGAATTAAACTGTGGAGGATTAAGTGGATAGTTCTACTGTCATACTGGCTAGAAATGAGCCTTAACATCACAAGTACAAGGTTTTCTCGAAAGTTATTTTTGTCGCAGTTAGTTTAAGACTTCAGACCATAGGGTACTAAGACTCCTGGATCTTTCTCGATTAGGGATACCTCTAGGCAGACGGGAGTTACTCAGGTTGCATGCGTGGTCTGCAACACGTCTCGAATGGATTGCTTTACGCTTTGAAGCGTTAAAGGCACGCCCAGATTTAAAGTTGGGTCAGATCCTTCTGAAGTTTCAGCTTGTCATCTTAGTTACAAACATCTCTCTAGAATTTCACATCGTCAGCGAGAAAAAGTAAATCAGACGATACTCGCCAAGAAAGATCATTCACATGAATTCAGAAACACTGAGGGTCTCCACTAGAACAGTCGGTAGCCCGAGAAAATGTGAAGTTTATCCTGACCTTGAAAAGTCGATTATTGAGATAAGATATATATGAATGACCTTACTAAAAGCCTTTGAGAAGTTAACCTCTCCCTTGTGATCAAGGTTGGCTGTCCATCTGTTCACCTCGGTAAACAGTTTGAAGTGTCCTTGTTAAGACGCTACGGTCAACATCGTTGTTCGTTGGGCCATTGGGACCTAACAATTGGGAAACTCCGGTTTTGGCTTATCGAAAAGAAGCTTCCAAATGGGATAACGTTTCTGAAACCTTTTTACAGATCTGTCAAGAACATGATGATGTTGCCAAGCAAATCATCAGAATTCATGTTGTATTTGTCATACACCCACTTGTGAGTAGTTAATATAAGATATGTGCATGCTTCGTAAAACCAACCATTGCTCTTGTCACAATACATACCACATGTGACAGCGAAACGGCATACAGGTCGCTTACATCTGTTCTCCGTGACCTGGATGCAATATGATTTGTTAGGTAGATCCCAGCTCAATTTTACTACGGTGAAACGGAAATCGAAATGCTAAACATGGATATATCGATCGAAAATGAGTGATATAAAACATTTGGAGTAACTGAAACTAGCCTCGATGAGGAAAACCGTAAAAACCGAATAAAAGTCCGAGGCGAAACCTCAGTTAACTATGAACTCAGATAAGACTCAAAAAGATAATCTACTGAACCTTAAACTGAGGACAGATTCTTTAGATGGAAAGCAGTGCTTTTGTAACATAAGGATGCAAAAACGTTTGTGGCGAGCAAATTACACTATCTTGTTAGCGTTTTTTTAGCGAGTTGGTTTTCCACGGGATGATATCGTTAACACCATGCCCAACCCTCCTCCTTTACTCGGGATTGGGACCGGCAGTAACCCCCTGAAAAGCTACAGGCGGAGTTACACTGTCACTAAATTCCCCGTTCCACGTTGACGATCAACATTGATGCGCATGACATGGACTAGAGAAATCTATTACTGCGTTCTTTATGATTGCATTCTATACCTACTTACTTAATTACTTACGCCTGTTATCCCTCGTAGAGAAGCACAGGCCGCCCACCAACATTTTCCATCCAATTCGAACCCAGAAAATCCTTTCCAGTAGTTTACAGTTACTATTCGTTCTTTGAATGTTTGCTGCGTACTGCCAACCCAGTGTGTTCCTTGATCTTCCTCTTTTTCTATTCAATTCAATCTTTCCAAGTTAGCGCTTGCATCGTGATGTAGTTTGATGATTTCCACAATGTATCTCCTGTACACTTCCAGCATCCTTTCCTAAATTCCTTTTCGCCTGGCAGCTGGATTGGTCTCTCCCACAGTAGATTGTTGCTGATGGTATCCGGCAAACAGACAATGAGTATCTTGTAAACAAAATTGTTTATAAATACTTGTACTATTTTGATGATGCTTGTGGTCCTTCTCCAAGTTCCAGCTTCATACAGTAGAACTATCTTGACATTCTTATTGAAAATTCTGACTTTGATATTTTCTGATAGTTGTTTTGAGTTCACAATGTTCTTCAGATTTACGGATCTTACACTTGCTTTGCCTAACAGTGCCATCACATCTGCATCATATCCTCTCAGTTTATACATGGTTCCGTCCAGGCACGTGAAAGTTTCCACCTCATTCAATGCTTCTCCATCAAGTGTGGTTGGGTTAGCGTTCTCCGTGTTGTGTTTGAGGATGCGACTTCTTCCCTTTTGTATGTTGATGTCTGTTGTTGAGAAAGCTGTTCCTACACCGTTTGTCTTCATCTGCATTTGTTGGTGTGTAGGATAGAAGAACTAGGTCAACCGTGAAGTTCGAATCGTCTAGCTGCATCCAAGCTATCCATTGTATACCATGCTTCCCCTCAGATGTTGAGGTCTTCATAATTACATCGACCACTAGGAGAAAGAGAAGGGGGGAAAGTAACAGACATGTCTTATTCCATTCCTCATTTGGAATGCATCTACCATCTGTCCATCATGCATGACATTGCACTTCAGTCCGTCGTATGAATTCCGTATGATGTTGACAATCTTCTTGTGCACACCATAGTGTCGGAGAAGGTTCCATAAGGTTCTCCTATCCACACTGTCAAACTCCCTCTCATAGCCAAGGAATCTGTTCTCGAATCCCAGCGATTAACTTGTCTTCTCTGTCCTTGACTGGTCTCTCTGGTTTACCATATTACCTTGCTGGCTTCCTAGTTGTATCATATAGTTGTCCTATATTTCCTTCTATTGCAGCTTGTTGCACTGTCGTTGCTAGATCTTCCATGTAGTTCTGCTTGTCATCTCTAATAATCCACTTCACTTAATTGTTTGCTTACATGTATTCGGTCTGTGTCTTCACTTTCCCTATTCTCATTCTATTGTTGTTTATTGCTGTCTTCTTCAGCTTCCTTTCTTGAATCTTTCCCATGATTTCCATCGTGATCCATTCCTAATGATGATGTTTCTTGATACCCATCACCTCCCGACTCGTTGAAGTTAGTTCATCTTTCATCCCTCTCCGGTTGTTATGGGAAATTATTGTACAGTCTATACCCGTTTTGCTGAATGCACACAGATTTACAGACCTCTCACCGTTCTCGTTCATTTGTCCCAGTAAGCCCGTGTCGTCCCATGATATCTTCATATCCGATCTTGTCCACTCAGACTTTGGTGTTCAGGTTTACTATCAGGATGGTCCTTTACCATATGATTGACTGCAGCCTCTATTAAAACTGATCTTCATCGTGTTCGTTGCTATTATTGGTGGGTGCATAACACTGGATAACACTTATTGTGATTCCCTCTTTCATTGTTTTGAAGAATGCTTTGATGATTCTGGATCCGTGGGGATCCCATGCTAAAAGTGCATTACGTGCTTCTTTGGACATCAATAGAACAACTCCCTGAGTTTGTGGCGAATTTTCTTGTTTGTGACCAGAGTACAGCAGTATCTCTCCCAAACCTAATCTTTTCTGTCCAGTTAGAGTCAAATGGATTTCACTTATTCCGAGCACTGTCAAGTTGCATCTTCTTATTTCCATAGCTATTTGACTGGTCCTCTGGGTCTCCGACATTATCCAGACATTATAACTTATCATTTGAATTCATTTAAAACACATTTTTAATATACATTCATTTATCTTCTATTGATCTAAATAACACTATTCCTTTAGATTACATATCTAAGTATTACAATATTATTAACAATGACATGTTCTCCATGGTAGTTTCTTCTTCTTTCAGTAGATCTTGTAGGGCTTTGAACACGTAAGTATTCACAGTATGAAATTTGTTGCAATATCCTATTGCATTCATTGTTTTTTTCACTGTAGTAATATGTTACTGAGAACTATCTTGAATTCATCGAGTCTGTCAGTGTCTCAAAGGAAAGCTATGTCAAACGTTTGTGATGCTGCTTCTTCAGTTGTCGATTATTGTCAGCTTTCGTTGTTTTATCTCAATCTTGTCTAGTTATCGAATTTGACTATCTCGGTCGATCGATAAAAATAACTAATCACCTACGATTGTAGTCGAAACCCATGGTTCTTTAACAAGTACTAGAAGCATGTATGTGCTCCTGTGTAATATGTCATTTTAAATATCAACCACTCGTAATTATAGCCACAAGGCAGTGCAAACGCACATCTGTTTGTAGCTTATGGAAGGAAAATTAAGCCAGCTATCAATTATAAATTCATCTTCCTACCTAACCAAGTTATATACTATTTTCTATCAGAAACTCTCCACTAGGATTGTAAGATCCAAACCTAGTTTCCAACATTGTTATGACAAGTAACTAATTGGAACCTTCTTAGCCAAGCTACTGACCTAACTAATTTTAACCAGTCTGAGTAATAAGAAATAACAGGAAACTTGTCATAATTCACTCTACTCAAATTAACCACAGCAGTTTTTCTGAACTCAATATTGTCAGGAATGGTTTGTGGACAGTCGGCAATAGCTTTACTGAAATCGGCACGCAGTAAAGTAGGGCATTTAATCCACAATTCAAGATCGGCCAACTTTTGTATATCTCTCTTTGTCAACGGCCTTTCCGGTGCGTCAAAGTAAAACTTGAAAACATCTGTTTCACAATGAATGACATCACAACTCTTAGACATTTCCATCAAAGGCACTTCCTTGCATACCCCAGGAAAAACGGTCCTAACTTCTTCCGAATTGGTTATCCATTTCTTTAATGTAAAACCAACTTTACACAATAATTCACTTAATTGCTTAACAAAGTTCTTTGCTTGATCACAAGTGGAAAAAGATACCAAGCAATCATCCACATAGAAATTGTTCCTAACCGCCTCTACGACATAGCTATCATATCCATCAGAGAATGTTTGAGCAGTCTTGTTCAAGGCAAAGTTCGCACAGAACGGCGATGACGTCACTCCAAATCGATTAGCTGTCATTTGAAACTCGACTGGTTCTCTTGACATATCTGCATCCTGCCACCATAGAATTCTTAAAGCTCCTTGATCAGATTCAGGGACCTTAACTTGCATGAACATCTCTTCAACGTCTGCACAGATGGCAATTTCTTCCTTGCGAAAACGCAATAACATACAAACTAGTTCTCCAGTCGTGTCAGGTCCTTGATAAATCATATCATTTAGCGAAACCCCAGCTTATTTTGCAGCAAAATCCAGCACCACTCTCAGTTTCTCTGGTTTTTTCGGATTTATCACCACGTGGTGAGGTAAATACCAACGAGGGAGATAATCTGACCTCAACTGTATTTCAGGGACCTTTCGTGCATAACCTTTAGCAAAATTACTTTCAATACTTCTGGCATATCTGGAGTGTAGGTTGCTATCCTTCAACAACCTACGCTTCAAACTAAGTAACTTACTGACCGCTACTTCATAGTTTCCCGTCTTTATGTTTGGATTCATATTCCATGGTATCGGAACTAAGAAGTGACTACCGTCGAAGAAATTACCTCTTTCTGCCATCTCTATTGCTGCTTGGTCCTCTACTGACAGCGATTTATCGCTTGAATATACATCGGCGAACTCTGCATCATAGAGCTTACGGAATTGCTCTTCTAATGACTGCAATTTACTCATACAATTACTAACTCTTTTCTTCAATCCCGAAAATGATGCAGGTCCAAATACGGTCCACCCGAGCAAAGTTTTTAATGCGTACGGATTTTTTCTTCCACCCAACCGTTGATCGAGTACCCAATGGGCTTCCGGAACATCACAACCAATCAACGATACAACTTCGCCAGAATCTATAACCTCTAAGGGTACATCACTCAAATGCGGCCACTTGACTAGGCTGCTCATAACTGATTTCGTCGGCTTATGCCCTGGTATTTGCGACACTACCAGGACTCCTTCAATCTTAACATGCTCAGATTGGTCTAAAGACTACACTTCAAAAGGTGTCTTTGTAACCCTTGTTGTCTTATTACCGCTCACAGTTTGTACTATCACTGACGACTGTTCCTCATTTAGCCCCAGCAACTTCAAACATTCTGAACTGATCAATGTTACGTCAGAACCATTATCCAAAAGTGCGTACCCTACAACTTCAGCGTTTCCCGATCTCAGCCGCACGGGGATCGTTCCCAGACACACATGACTGTCCACTGGCCTGTCTTGTCCACAATAGTTTACTGTAGCCAGTTTATCTTCTGATCTATTCTTTGCCGAGTCATTATGCAACAAGGAGTGATGTCTTTTCGGACATCCGTCAACGGCACAACGTCTCGTCACTTTACATTCAATAGCCTTATGTCCTTGTTTAAGGCATACAAAACAGATACTCATACGTTTGACGTGCGACCAACGTTCTTCGGTCGTGAGAGCCAAGAACTGTGTACACTCGTAAACTGCATGATCCCCTGAACACATACTGCACCTAACACTTGCGATCGGTGCATTCCTCGGTCTCACTACCGAATGGTAACATGACTTCGTGATAACTCCCCCTCTTGGACGTTCAGCCAATCGTCCAAACCTACTCGAAGCGACTCTCGCTTTAGCTGCCACAAAGTGTGTGAGTTCGGCGAATGTTGGCTCTCCGTCGTCTTCCAGTTCGGCCCATTCCCTTTGCATAGTTTTAGGCAGAAATCTTACCACTCTCTCTAATGTAACCAACAAATTTAAGTCGGTAGTGTAGTTCATTTGCTCTAAAATCATGCTACAATTCTCCATTCTTATGGCTAAACTTGAGAGTTGTTCTGAGTCATGACAACCGTGCTTTACATCATTGAATAAATCCTCCAACGTCTCTCTTGCTATAACATGAGCCTGACTGAACAATCGTTTCAAAATTTCTCTAGCTCTCTTATACCCAAACGTAGCCTCCATCATTACACATCCTTCAATGGCTGCTTTCGCCTTACCCTTGCAAAAATGGAGCAAATATAGTAAACGTTGACTACCGTCAGATACTCTAGCCGAAAAGTACGTATAGAATTGTTTTATAAACTTCCAATACTCCTTCGGTTTTCCATTAAAATAACACAATTCAACTCTCGGTAGCTCTAGCCCAACTATAGGAACCTTAGGTATTGTGCCCGACCCTGCATGCCCAAGTCTTTCCCTTTTATATAAACTAAGATTCGCTACCTTATCTAACGTTACTTCACTATCACTATAGTCTTCCTTAAATGCATCAGAACCATGACATCAAAAAAACTTGCTTTGTGCTAAGGGATTTGTCGTTAAACTTGTCTTCATCCTCTCAGACAAGCTTAGGAATTGACTTCTTTGCACGGTTGTTGGGCATCTCGGATTATCGACCAATTTTCAAGCAGCTTGCCGACCAATTTGTTTATAACTGTAAGTTCGTACCAAGCAGCTTGCCGACCAATATTTGTTTAGAACTGTAAGATCCAAACCTAGTTTCCAACTAGGTTTGAATTGTTGAATAACTGAAGAGTAAAATTAGAGACGCGCACAAGGTGTTTTGGGGGTAATAACGGTTCTAAATTTCATCATATATACAAATGTACAAATTTACCTAAACAAATATTATCACCCAGTTATTCAACCAACAATTGATACCAAAATATTCAATCTAAATTACAATAAATAGCAAAGTGGTAAGAAATATGTGAAAATTAGCGAAAACACCAAAAGGTGAGTGTTATTCCATCCTTTCTGGATAGATCAAGTAAGATTCCGTTTGAGCGGCTGTTCTATAACACAAAGTGTTTCAATATCTGGGAAAGTGCTCCAATTTACAACTAAAATGCACGATCCCAGTCAAAATCAAACCGCACAATCAAAGAGCGAGCAGTTAATATGGCAGCCGCCAGAATAATAACAATTAAAACAAACTAAATACAGTTCAGTAAGGAACGTAGAGACTCATTAAAAACGATAAGAAAACCAAGAAAATTAAACGTTACAGACTTAATTAGCATCAAAAAAGTTGACCATATATACAAATAAAGAAACCACAAGGAAGAAATCACAAATGTATGCATGGAGGGATTTTCACTTTCAAAATGGATCTAACGAGGATGTTTATCTTATTTGAAATCTGTCTGTCTAATTTCCAATTGCTGAGTTCCATGGTGAAACACAGGATACCGATGTCCTAAATTCGCGTTTTGGAAGTTAGAATGCTTGTAATCTTAGATTTAGTGTGAATTGATCTTCCAGTGAATGCCACTTATTCGGCCTAAATTGCTTTTGGATCTATACAAATTACGTCTATAAATCTGTGTCAAACCAAGATTTAAATCAACAATATCTCATACATAATTCGAATGCCCTTGGATTTATGTCCCAAAGAACTAATGTATACTTCATTTCTTCACTACATAGAAGCGAGAGTAACCCAGGCGAGATTTACAATTGCATTACATTTTTTGTACTGTTTATGATGCCTAATAACATTTTGTAGTTACCTTCAGATAGGATACTCATATATTTTATTATTCCCGTTTTAGGAGTCATCATGTATATTTATGCCTCGTGGGTCAACACATTGTGGGAAGACGCAGTTTATGTAGACCGTCAATCTCAGTCTAAGACTTAACTAGTACTTTGTCGCAAAACCGAACGTAATATGTTGCTTGACGTTAGATAATAATCTTTCTGCGTCGGCCTTTTACGAAATAGTCATGTTTTTTTGCAGCTTCTAAACTTTTGTTACTTTGGTGGTAGCCGTTTTCACTAATTTATACAATACGCTCCGCAGTTTCTGTGATTTAATACGGTAGACAATAAATCCCCTTCCTTATAACACGAAAGTCATCTTGATTCCATTTCCGGTTCATTTACATGTAACACGGTTTTCGGAAATATTTAAACGACCTCTCGAATTCTCCATGAACTTCATCAAAGTATTTGAATATGTTTGTAACTACTCATTCAACTGTTACAATAATACTACCCAAACGAGTGCTCAGCGCAACTGTCAGGATACGTAAGAACAATTTTATTTTGATGTGATCTTATAATTTATCCAAACAACTGTAATTAACTTCGACAGAGTACTTTCTGCATTTTATGAAGTAATGTTTCCTCATGGCTATTATCTAACAGATGATTTTTGCACATGAATTGGCCCTCCAAATACTCAACGATTTGACATCTTCCCAGTTAAATTGATGGGCTGACGACACAACCATCCGCGCGATTCATCAGTTTATGCAGTAGAGAGAATCCTCTGAACGCTATAAACGACATTTTTGCCTCTACCTCAATACTTACAGCGTCTTTCACCAATATCATTGATATCAATCCACTCTCCTGATTTTCTATGTTCTCTTCGATATCTCCTTGGTTCATTTATCGGACTTATGTACGGCACTCAATGTTCATCATCCTGTAAAGACAACTTCATCGTGCTGCCTTCGCTTTCGATCTGTAGTCTATGACCCTAGTGGTGTGACAACAACCATCAGTTCCTCAAACTCTGACTAAAAAACCATCAGTTACTTAGTACGTCTAAATCATTAATTTTTTTTAACTATTATATCTCTGTACTTTCGGTTAATCTGCTAAATACAGATATAAATTTGAATTCGACACTTATGAACAGTTATCTGTCAGTGACGCAAACTGACTTTCTACTTTACGTCAATGACAGCAGAAACATCAGCACCAACTGATGATAAGCTTATCGTGCTACTACTGTAGTATCATTACTCTTGCGGTAGACGGAACATTGCTTATCTGTAGAGCTCAATCACTTTTCAACCCAATGTATTTCAATGCTGCTTGAAAAAAGCTCATAATGTTGTAGTATTTTTCTACTATTGTCATGGGTAATTGCTTGACATTCAAACAACCTGTAACTGATACTTTTAAGCACATGAACAAATCCAACATTCTCAGGTTTATCATAACTCGCTATTTCTCGATCATTTCCTGCCGCCTCCTCTCCAATTATCCAACAGCTCAGCTCTACCAGGGGTATCCATAATCTCCATTTGGCGACCTACATTGCGCCATTACCTCGAACATGCTTGGTATTGATTCAAATAGCTGTTGAATCTGGTGGTGAATATTTATAGGGCCAATGAAACGTCATTATGACATAGACAAATCATCCGACATTCGGATCACTGAATATCAAACAGTCCACCGATCCTCGTCAAGGTCAAGGATGACCAATGCACATCACCTATTCGCACTCCATGAACTGACCCACGTGACAGTGGTCGCACCCTGTTCTTGTACCACTCTTATCAATATGTTTCTGTAATAACTCCGTTTGTATTGTACGATCATCAAAGTAGCAATAGTACCTGGAAACGACGAAAGGGTAGCTCACGCCAGGTACTAGCCGTGAGGTATGGCTTTGAAACTAGCTGGTTGGTCACACTACTCCCGTCTAACTAGAGTAGGCCCACAGTCACTCGACACAGATCATCCATGTTGGTGATCTACATCATGTTGCAAGAAGGCCGACCAATATTCAATTTACTTACTGTATAGTTTCAAAATGAACTATACTATTTCAATTCAACGTAATCAGCTTAACTTAAGCAAACAAATGAAGCGCCTGCATGAATTTTATCATTTTCCAACTGGAAACCTGACTACCTAACAATCAATGCATATTTCGCAAAACATTACAAACCACAGCGTTTCATCTGGGAGGTCGAGATGGCACTGTGACAAAATACAACCCTCAACCATAATGCTTTTATCTAAACTTGAATCATATCAAGTTTCGCTTCCCATAGTCCACTGAAATTTAACCTCATTTCAGAGATTAACTATTCTAGTTGTCATGAATTGCAAACGTTCCATTCCTACTTGCGACGAACCCATTAAGTGTATGTTACCCATCTCAAAACGTGATACGCTTCAGTCCCTCATGCTGTCTCGTTTGTACTTAATGACGTCGTTTCTATTAAATCATACGTCACAAATATGCAAACTTTGGGGTGAGCTTTATTTCAATATTAACACGATTGTCATACGTATTAGGAGTTCGAAAACACCTTTAAGAAACACCCATATAATCGAAGTATATCAACCTAGTCAAATCAGAAATGGAAAGTCCGGAGGTATACATAAAAGGCGTCTGATCTAGCTAACGGTTGTAAGAGATGTGTAACACAGAGTACCCAATCGTGATCTGATGTGGATGCGTGACCGAGTGCCTCCAGTTAGGTAAGCCAGTAAAATCAATGCGGCCAGCATGAAATGTTAAAGACTTACAAATCTATTGATTTCGGGGGTTTATTTACCGCTGCAATCTAGTGGCTAATAATGACCAGATTGATTTCAATTCACTCTGAATAGTAATTCGGTGCCAAACATCACAATTCAAACTCTTTGTTGAAGTAGTTTAGCAACCTGAATAATACAAAAGTCGTTCTGTCCACCTACAGACATCATTTTGGAAAGGATAGTTTTAAAACCAGAATCCAAACCAGTCGTGATAAAGATCCAGAATGCGAGTTACGACTTACACCGTAAACGTTTTACACCAGCCAGAAAAGTTGCTTATGATTAAGATTTTCCAAAATGAGGAAAACTAACTTGGACCTGAAAAGCATAAAACGAACAGCACGATTGATGAAGATCGTATGTCATCACCATGAAATTTGAATAACTAGTAAACATGTTGAACACAAGAATAACTAAGAGTAACAAACGATAAAATGATCGGATCAGGCTCAATACCTTACGGAGATATAGGATATAATGCATATACCACTGTTAGCACAAGCTCGTGATCGACTGATCGGAATGAAATTCAGTTTTTTATGTTATAACTACAGTCGTGATCTTGCGCTACACCACCCAGTAACTATGGTTTGATGAATCCACTATCGAAATTTCTGCCTGTTTACTGGTACAACCCTGCTCTGGTAACCTATGTACCATAGTGTTCATACCTTGCATACATAATTTTTCCATCCAGGATTGGAAACTAACACTTGTGTTCTTGGAAAGTGTATGCACGCTATGTTATGGCCACCAACTGTAGTCACTATCAAATTAACACTGGCTTGACTGTATATCACATGTCTCTCTCACATAACTTACTGCTGGAGAATGACTTTAAAATCGGTAGATTCCAAACTGTGAATATATAGACACTGTGTACTTTACGTTACTCATATAAAATGAACAGACCTTACTAGTTTATGCTTAATTAACATGGTCTGCGATCCGATGAGAAATAACCCAACGACCGATGTACTGACTAAGAAATCTTGATACAACAAAACCGACAGAAGTACCATCCTTAACATTGGTTCACAATTCACTTTGAAAACATCCTTCGAGTTTACTAACACATTGAAGATACGACTGGTCTTGAAGTTTTGCAACTCTAAACCAGTAACACCTATGTTCAAAGCGTTCCCCAACCAGTTGAAATCAGAAGTCAGACGAGAAGAGGTAGGAAAGATATATTTGATACGTTATCAATATATCGAGAAGCGTTTACTCTGATCTGGCTAGCGAACGTAGGAGCTGTGTCCCACGCTGGACCGTAACGTGGTCTGGTGTCGATGCATGACCGAAAGCCATCAGTTAAACAAGTCCACTTAAACAACGTGGTCAGCATCCAATGTCGAACACTTAGAAAGCTATTGATTTTGGGGAATTATTCCCAGCTACAACATATTGCTAAATAGTATATGGCTTTCACTGCAGTCTCTGAGGAGCAACTAAGAATAACTAAACGACAAGGAGATGCATCACTGTACTTGGGGTTACTACAGTGCCTAAAGTAAAATGGATAGAACCCTGAAAGGACTAGAAAACTTTCGTCATGAAAACCAGGTACCTAGGTCTGCACGCCTGAACCTACCATTCGTATACACCATAATGGTTTTTGTCTCTCCCACACATACTTCTTCTACGCCTAATATGTTATTTTGTATTTTAGCGATGGTGTTGACAAACGACATAGAGAATATCTGTGAAGTAAATTTTCTTAAAAGTAGTGTTGGGTGGGAACTGACAAACTATAGTTCTACAGTTTAAAAAGACAGACCAAGTAAAGTATATCTTTTATATGAAAAATTATATTGAAAATACATATCACGTCCCATACAGTTTCCTCTGCAATGGTGGAGCCAGTTGAGGAGTTATATTTCTAGAATCAATTGAAACAACCGCGATTTCTGATTCTGATAGAACTTCTGTTTGGATTATGTTCTAAAATATGTATTAATGTTGCAACAAATGATTAGTACATAAAAATAATGAAATGGTATAGTACAATGTCAGTTTTTAAGATCTAGTTATTTTAAGAATGATGGAACAAGAAAGATAACATTACTTAGTGAAAAGGAGGCATAGCTACAGCTTGAGTAGTGGTAGTATTACATTGTAACAAGATCAAAGAACACAGGACACAATTCGTGCATTATGAAAATATGACGAATGAAATATACTCTGACATATTAACAAAGAGAAGTTCGAAAGCATTGCAAATGAATGATGAAGATGAGTGGATCACATTAATGTCCAAAAACGTGACGCAGAGATGAAAGTATATTTGAGAGACGTACTGTAATGGATGTACTCGTGTTTAAGTCTTGATATACAACATGTGAAGCTAGAAAATAAAAATGTTTTCAAACAAAGTACTGAACTTTAGGGTACTTGTACCACGTTACCAGCTAAAATGCGAATATTTGGGACACTTCTCCTCCGAAGAAGTATTCTGAAGAACAACAATACACTAGTGGTCAGTAGACTAATAGTTTGATGTTTATATCTATACAGAAAGCCAATCAATGGCAGTAACGCTTAACATACTTACATGGAATGATGTCACGAATAATTTATTTCATTAAAACATGATTTAAAAAATAAACCCCGAAAATTTGCAAAACCAAATAAAGCATATGTGAGGCAAAAACTGGAACCTACTTTGACATTTTCGCAAATATACAAACAGTAGTCGTCATCAACAGTCCTCTTGTAAGTAAGGATTTTCTTGATCATCCCAAGTTCATAATTCTATATTGTAAATTGTTTTAAGATCATTAAGAGTAGAGACAAAACGAAACAGATGAGTGCACATAAACGATTTTATGTGTCTGTTGATATGCACGGTCATTGAAGGAGTGCCTTATCAACTTTTACATATATAGGTCAAAATAATAGTGTGAGCATCATACTGGGCTACAGGTACATTCAACAAACAAGTGCATAATGAAAGAAAACGGGGGTTTAGAGATTTCACGTCAAACATCCCCCAAAATGTACAGTCCTGGCTTAATGGCCCAATCTACTTCGGTTTGAGTAGTTGGGTAGTTTTACACAAACTGGGACTTAAAGTCGAGTACATAAATCTGTACTGAAAAATTTTAAGAATTCTACTACCATACTGAGAGGTTTAAAAAAAATGATGATACACAACAATATCTAACAGTCCAATCCAGATAACGTTTTATTCATTACTTTTTTCCACATTTCCAACTAGTATCTCGAAAGCTACTGATGAAGGTATATGATGCTGGTGTGAATTCGTTAGTTAAGAGGAAATCTTTTTCACTTTGCGAGCAATATTATCTTATGGCCCGAACAAAACTTTAAGCGCTTAAATATATGGTATGCACCTTTTATCATGTATCTGCACTGACTTTAGTATGTGAGCGAATTGGATGAAGACGTTTACTGTATAACATGAAGCAAAAAGTGTATGCTAATCGTGACAACTTATTGCCCCATTTGGTTTTAAAAGACTAGACATACTACTGATTGACGAAGTGTCAATTCACATTTCAGAAACTTGAACTCACAAAATGTATAATATCTGACAACTACTCTCAATTTCGTTTTTGCAGTAAACATTGCATACAGTAGAAAAACAATATTTACGAGAAAATAATCACCTGTCAAAACTAGCAGTATGTTTCAAGACACATGACAAATCGTGAGCCAACTAATATAGTCGCGGCGAGTGGTTTTTACAGAAACCTTAGGAATAGATTAAAACAACGGAAAAAGTTAGAGTCTGATTCAGTTTGCGAGATAGGGGATGTTTGCATTAACTTTATACCTGGCATCGAATTCCGAATGCACAACCGGAATTCTAGAGATTATAGAACACAAATGCTTGTAATACCGATAAAAATACGTCTAGACCGTAACTGTAAAAGAAAGTAGCATGGTCCTCTTTTACTTTCGACATGAACAGTTTTTAAAAACAAGGAAAACTTGGTTTGATTTTTAGAGGTTTCTGGATTAACATTCCTGATTGAGCCTCGACCAGTCACGGTTAGCGTACATGAATCATGTGCTGGTCACTTCGGTATAGTTATTTTGCTAATTTTATAGAAGAAACAGATAGTAGTCATTAAAAGAATCTAATTTGAGACTCGTCAGATGAATGTACTTGTTTACTCCGCATCCAAGCAATGCCTTTCGCTTCAAATAGGAAGAAACGTGAGTTCTGATTTCCATTTCTAGCCGCAATCGGCTTCTTCTACAAGGGAAATGCGCTTATTTTAGTATTTCTGTACTACCGTAGCAGTACACATGCTTAACAAAGTTTGATAACAATAATTCTAGTAGATAAGTGACTTTGTAGTGTTTGTAAACATTTTGTAAAAAATTAATTACGTGTAAAGGTAAGTATGAGTTACGACATACTACGTGTATATTAAAATGCTTTTTAAAAACTACCGAATAAAACGCTGTATAAGTTTCCTAACATTAAAACACCTTATGTATGACCAGGATTAAATTAAACACCATAAATGATTTCATTCATGAATTAACTTAAAGATTATGAGTGAAAAAAAGTCAATGAGATGGAAATCTTATTAACATACTTAAGAATAAAGACGAACACTTACTTTATGAGAAACTAAAACAACTAAGAATCGATTTGAAGCTAACAGCCATTTATTGGGTTCAATATAATTTACACTATGAAATACTCCTAAACTCCGTGAAATTTCCTCACCCATAGTACGCCAAAATTTAACAAGCCATTTGTTTAGTCCAACATCAATGATATTTTTTGTTGTGACTGGAGGACTTGTAGGGTGATCCGACTCGTCAGAATTATTTACATTATTTGACTGTTTTATAGTTATCTTCCACTCTCTCAGCTGACCATTTGTGTACAATACTGAGAAACGATGTTTGGATAATGTAGTTATTGGTGATTCGGCAGATTGCTCACTGATATTTGGGAATGCGATTGATACCGGTAAGGGTGAATGACCACTGACTGAATCAATACAGGAACACGTGAACAGAATAGAACCAGTTGGGGAATCATATAAGCGTACACGTGCATCAGAACAGCCAAGTCCAATTAAGTAACCACAATCAGTAAGAATATTTGAAACAGACATTATATGGGCTCGAACATCTAACGCATCATCTGGAAAAGTGAGTTACGTACACAAATAAACAGTAGGAAGATTCAAGTAAACAATACCAAGTGAATTTCAACTTCGACCCATTGCACAGACAAGTAGCTATCAGGACTCAGTACCTAAATGGATAGCGCGATGGCGTTTGAAGCGAACGGTACTAGAACCGAGTCTCGGAGTGAACATTCAACTCTGAAATGAAGGCATATCCAGCTGACGAGTCCCAAATAGGACGAAACGCGCGTCCTGAATTTCACTGCTAGCCACTATTCATTTTTGCTTATAACACAACCAAAGGTATATGACAACACGAAACTTTGTAAATCTATTTAGTCTAAATTAATCATTATTAGCTTCGATAACGTAAGAAAATATAACTGTGACTGTAGTTAATACCGTAAAATAACGATAAAAACAATTTCATCTGCAAAAAAATTTGGGAAACTTATTTAAACTGATAACTTTTGGGAATAAAGAAGGGATTCTGAATTGGTACCTACTTTCTGTAGTTCAAAGTTAGTCAAAAGTTCACTTAAAACTAGCAAGAAGAGATTCGGTGTGTTGTATTAAGTACACAATAAGACATTTCAGAGAGAAAGCAATTATTGTATCTCTTACTCCAGAATTCTGATCATATCATTGTCACCAGGTTTTAGTGTTAAAAGTAGAGTCGGATACTAGTAGAAAGAAAGGAACCACTGTTATTGAGACTTGAGAAACAAAAAGAGATTTTATTGTAACAAATGACAGCACTTTGCAAAATGTTTATTATACTACAGCCGTTTAAAAAAAACCATTCAGGTACAGTTTATTTTATTTTATTTAAACACATAAATATTGGTACAAGGAAGCACCAGATACATATGCGCCTCACAAATCTCATTTGATTTGTGTGAGGGCTGTGATACTGCCCAGGTGCCCAAACTGAAGCAGGCGGTTTTCTTAGGGGGCCACACCCGGAGCCTTTGACCTGAAGGTCTAGTCCACAAGGCAGTGGAGCATCGTGAGGAGATGCAGTCCCATGGTAGCCGGTGATCAATGATTAATTCGTACGCCATTTGTTTCCTCAGGATACTGGAGCCCATGTGCACCATTGGTTTGGAATCAGGGTTTTCCAACTCCCCTAGGTGGACATTCCACATCCACCAACCTGGTTAAAGCGCCGGACATTCGCTTTTCGTCCTCTCAATTTCGTAAACACCCCCGCCACGAGAAGGCAGTGAGCAGGACTTCCGTGACAGAAGCTATATATTCGCTGGCCATGTGAGAGCATTTCGAGAGGGAGAGCGGACTCTCCCCACTCTCGGCCGTACCAGGGCATTTGGGGGCCAGGTACAGTTTAGTGAATAAAGTAGAAATTATCGTAAGTAATCAAGTAGATATTTCTCATCAACACACTGAACTGTTGACTGCCAAAGCTTGATATAAGGAAAATAGAACAGCCGATGGTTGGGCTGGCGGAGGTAATGACAATCAATCCATTTCTACATCTTACTGTTCTTAAGAATGATTTATTTCCAATTTTTTTGTGTCATGCAGTTCATTATAATTCAGAGAATGATAACTCGAAGTACTAGGATTCAGACTTTATTTGACTAATCCCAGTAAAAACAACGACGTTACAAGTCAGGGATTTAGTCCCATAATAGCAAATAATTCGTAGTAATTATTATAATACGAATGACCTGTAAACTAGTATGCGAATTATCTTTAGTCATGATTGTTCCTAAATTAATAAGTTCTTGGAAAATATTGGACGAATATTTTCTTTGACTGCACTAACACCAAAATTCTCCGTACATCAAAACTGTTAACTGTAACCTTAGAAATACAAAATGCAAATAAGAACACACATCAAATCACACAACTGTGATATTACCGATACTTCATAAAGAATATTTTGATAAAAGCTTTTTTCTTATCTCTACTAGTCTTCTGATCTCGTGTTAATATTGAATGCAAATTTGTTTAAATTATTTTGTAGATAGGTCACGTCTTTTTGAACAGTGTCCAATATATAATTCAGATTTTCAACTTATATGTACCGCTCATTATTGTTGCTATTCATGCTTCTCTTGAAGTTTAAACGATAGACTGTACTGAGCTGTGCAAACTTTTGAAAACGGTAAACAGGGTAAGAGAGAGACCCGTTAATTTGATTACAGTAAACTTACAGAGGAACTGGCCAGTCCAATCTTATTAGATACGTAACACATAAAATTCTAGGAATTCACGTGAAATGATTGAAAATTTTTTCAACTGAAAACGCTTTGTAGAAGAAAGTTATTGCAACGGTTTATACCGAAGATTTCGCACCGTATAATTGTTAAGGTGATTACAAGAACAACCGAACTTTGTCAGAATGGCTAAAATCTATTCAAGAACGATAACCGCCCGCGCATTCTTTTCTTATTCATTTTTCAACATGACCTTTGCCTTCTGATATGGTTGTCATTGTTTTAGTTCCCTAAATCTGTGTTTGAAAGTCATATTTCGCTACTACAGAAATAACAGTTGTGCCAATTCGTTTTGTGTTGCTTGTTCTACCTTAAAAATCAAGTTCCTTGTAATCTGTCTTCTTTCTGTGTTAGTCGTCAGGGTTGTGATGATTTGTATGTGAAGGGCCCTCGCCAACTGAAAAGGGAACCGATCGTATTAGAGTAGCTAAACTTTTTTTATCCTAGATCCGTAAACATCGTAGGTCCGTACTGAACCCCAATAACAAGATGCAAAATAATAGTGAATACAATGAAGATTATCACGATTATCGTTGAGCAAGGTTAGTACATTACAAAATTAAAACTTTGAGTATTAAGAAGAGACATAAGGGTTCTACAAAAACTATCAATCAAAATAAATCAACGTACATACCTTCGCCAATGTTACGATCCCACAAAATACTGCCATTCTCTACAGACATACAAACAAATTTTCCACGCTTTTGGGTCACTAATAACAGATGTTCTGATTTCGGAGTAAAAGCCATCAAACATGAGGGTGGAACAGTTATCGCATTTAATTTCTTCTGCTCTGTATCAGATAAATCCTCAATAGACAACCTACGTTGATCCTTCCCACCTGATAACTGGAGTGATTTATCCATGGTGAAATATTGCAGGATATCAGCGTCTTGTAGAATTTCTTCTGTGTCTGTTTCTGTCTCTGAAGATGATGTATTTGAAGATGATTTACTCCAACTATCCAAACGTACTCGCTTATTACGAGATTTTGTAGAACCACAAATTGAATCATGTGAATTACTACTCCATTCAACTGGTTTCACTTTTGCTTTTGACAAACAGAAACTTCTTCCTTTATTCTTAAATGCCTATCAATGAATGCAATGATGACAAAAACAAGGTGTATGTAGTTATTTTAGTTGTTAGCACCAAGCTAATTGTTTAAAAATAACAACAGGTGGATAGATATGTTGTTATCATAAACTTTGAAGAGTATGAACACTAATTGCATAACACCATATTGAACTATTCAAATCAATATCATTAACTGTTCCATTTAGGTTCCTCACTATTGAGGTTATTAATATACTATCACTTACCTCTAATAGAACAACATTACGTAAATAAATGAGTTGTCAATAAATGGTAACAATAATCAACCCTAACAGAACAAGCTATGATATGCGGATATTAAGATAAAATGTATCATACTGGATAGTTATACTTTATCTTCAGGCGAACCTACGCAATAAAGATGCCACCTATCAATTTCCCGATGACAGTTATCATTAATTATTAGTTGCAGCATTTGGCTGATCATAAAAACAACCAATGTTAAGGCATTGTGAAAAACTATTTATAAACAGTCATCTTGAACATGGGTACAATAAGTAAATAAAATGTACATAGCAGGATTAGACATCCCCTAGTTTTAATCCAACATAAAACAAAGCATTCCAACGAATGATGATCAAACGTTATGTAACAGTTTCCGACTTACCACATCTAATTTGAGCAGTCGAGTTCGTTTGAAGTCGCTGTAGACAATGAAAGATCCACAAGGAGATAAACTAGATTTAATAAACTCCATACCCTTAGATGGATGAATTTCTATCACCTGAAGTGGCCCAAGATTTATAGAATAATATTTCTTGAAAACCTTCTTATGGCCAGATGTGAGTGGTTGACCAAGACGTACTAAACAAAGTTTGTCTGGGTAGTGCAGAAGACATAAATGACGAGATGCACCTGCCTGACCTCCAAAAGTACCATGTACTGACCCTATAGGCAAAGTTACAAAATATCCTGGTGATGGATGAGAGGGGGCAACAGAAGCAGGCCAAAATGGGAGAGCAGCAACATATCCATTATCTGCTATCTGTTCATCTTGAGGTATTCCAACATTGACAGCCAAAGTCTTTTCAGCCAAAGCAAAGACTCCAACACCCTTTTCGATTGATTCACATGACATTACTAGTAGACAAGCATCTTGTCCCACAGCAAGAAGACGATGAGGTTCAAAACGGACATCTGAGAAGGAAGATTCTGCGCTAGGATCATGATGGTGACCTGGGATGAAGGCTAGCCCGTGAATATCACGTCTAGAACCCCTAATTACACCACTACATTGCCACTGACCTGACAATGGGAAACACGAAAAAAATAGGCGATAATAATTGAAATAGTGAGCGAAAAAAATTACAAAGTACAACGGACCTACGATCGAGATTTGCTTATCATAACGAAAAGACTTTCATCTTAAAACAGTTTGCTATTAGCTAGTAATTCGATTTACAGCCTACACCGGACCAAACGAATAATCAAAAGTAATGTGTGAATAACTTATATCATGAAGATATTCTTGTATAGAAGAGTGTGCAATTAAAAAATAATCATTTTATAAACTTCATGTACATTTCCATTTTTTTTGATTAAAGTATATCGAAATCACAACCAGTTAATCAGTCACAAGGCCTGGCACAAGCATCCTTTAACCCAAGTTTCCATATCGCATCACTACGGCAAAATGAAATTAGCAATAATGCAAAGTCGACAAAATAATATTATCAATGATAAAGGGAAAAATTAAACATTGAAGAACATGATTGGAAAAAAAGAATGAATTTGAAAAATAAAACGCACGAAATAATAATAAGGTTCAAGAAGTTAGAGGGGGTTAAAGAGTAAGTGCACCTGGGCCACTATGACTGAACTATATCAACTAACACTAGCAATCACTGAATGTGGTTATCGCGTGGAACCAAACCATGTAGTTAACATTCACTAATACGCCTTATAGCAACAGTTAATCACCACATGTACTATATCCTTATACACAATTTTTTATATACTACTACTATTGAAGTAACTACTTTTATGAATCCGATTTTCATCTTGTTGTGCTAATGAGGCGTGTCAACCTAGACCGATTCATGTATGTGCATGGTTCTACGTTGTAGCAGACTGACTGACCGCATGGACGGAAACCATGTCTTGGTTCTTAAAATTATCTCTACTACAGATAAAATCGAACGTCGAGGGTGGATGTAGAGATACTCAAACATGTGTCTTGAACATCGAGGTCAATGAAGATACACTTATAGCTGGATAGAATTCTGACTCCATGTACAGTCTAAAATCAAGTCGTAATAAGACCATTGGTCTATTTTCAACCAATCAGTCTCAGTGAATGGCTAAAGAGCAAACTAAAAGTTGGTCCAGTAAATTCTATATAAATTTTGGTATTTGCAACTGTGTCATGTTGTTCTGGTTATTTGGAATACATGTCGTTTCCCTCTTGTCCTTCAGTCAGCTACAACGTAGGACCAGGCACATTTATGCATCGGTCCAAGTTGCCATACCTCGTTAGCACAACAAGATGAACACCCAATTCATAGAAATAGTTAATTTAGTGGTGGTAGTATATAAAAGATAGGTTGTATATAAGGATATAGTACAGGAAGGAAGACAGATATGGAGCAATTTTAATCTCATAGTTTAAGGGAAGATAGAGTGTATACACCTACGCCATTGTGGTTGGTTCTGAGCCATGTCACCAAGAGTCTCCAACCATTGGTTACGATAGTCACGCGGACCCCAACCAGGTAGTCTGCATCTGCCAACATGGCTCAGACTACAAGTTAGTGACTTCAAGCACTGATGCCACGTTTTGGTTTGGCCGCCCTTAACTTTCTTCTAACCATCCCCAATACTAGTCAGCATTGCGCGTCGCGGCAATCGGTGTTCAGGCATACGTAACACGTGGCCCAACCATCTCAGTCGATGAAGATTCATCACCTCATCAACTGATTTACCATCATCACCTAATACCCTGTGTCTAACCTCACTATTACTTACCCGGTGATCCCAGCAGATGCGAGCAATATTTCTAAGGCATCTGTGGTCAAATACTAGTAACCTACGAGTATCTTTTACTCTTAATGGCCATTTTTCACAGCCGTAAAGTAGAACAGAACGAACTGCTGCGCAGTATACTCATCCCTTAATTGATAGACGAATATCTCGTCTTCGCCATAGGTGACGTAAGTTGGCAAAAGCCAAACGAGCTTTTTGAATCCGTGCTGAAAATTCGTCAGACACCAACCCATTGGGGCTGATCAGACTTCCAAGACAAGTGAAGTTGTCAAAGCGTTCGACTACTTCACTCCCCATCCTTAGTTCAGGTGTTGACGCAGGCCAGTCCTGGAGTAACAAACATCCTGGCATTACTACTCAATTCTAACAGAAGACTCTGCATTTTGTCAGGGTCTTCACCGAACTGGACTATGTCATCTGCTTATTCTAAGTCGATAAGTGGACCTCCTGGTGGGACATCAATTCCTGAAAATTCAGTCAACGAGAGCGTTATTCCCGGCAATAAGTCTATGATAAAGTTGAACAAAAATGAAGATAGTGGACAGCCTTGTCGGACACCACTTGAGGTTGTAAAGTCAGATGATAGTTCGCCATAAGCTCTCATTCGACTGGTAGTGTTCGAGTAAACAGCCTTCACAAGGTTTATGTACTTCTGAGGTACACTTTTCAATAACAGACACTGCCACAGAACCTCTCGGTGTACAGAGTCAAATGCTGCTTTTAAATTAAGAAAAACTATCATTGTCTGACGCCGATAAGCAGACCTGTGTTCTAAAACCTGGCGAATAGTTCAGTTCATGAGTCTTAGTTAGGCACCCGATAATTATTGAGGCAAGTATTTTAAATGCTATATCAGTCAAACTAATCCCTCTATGGTCATCACAGGATGACTTTTACCCCTTCTTATATATTGGGACAATCAGTGATTGTGACCAGTCATATGAGATTATGTCCAACTCCCAGATTTTAGCTAAAATATTGGTCAACTTAATCGCTAAAATTGGACCATCATCCTTAAAGACATCTGGAACCAATCCATCTGCTCTTCCTCTGGTCCTTACTTTGAGTTGAAATCAGTCGAATCAAGTCCAGTGGCAATGGAATGCCAGACAAGCAAGCATGTAATACACAATCATACCAACTGAGTTTAGATGTTTGCCTAGTGCGTTATTCTTAAGATTATTCATCAGGCGGTTTACTAAACCCAAACAATGTTAAGAAAATATCCCTGTTAAAAAAACGGTAGTCTACACATCTTTTATTTTTTATGAGCCATATTTCACAGCCCTCTTCTTCATTAGACAAACGATCTTGTGGTACAAGCAAAGCGGGCTTTCTAGAGCTGTACCGATAATTCATCAAAAAATAGGCCTACCACGACTTTACCATCTGTTATATCCTGCTGACAACAACAATGAGCCTGCTGACACAGATTATTATAACCCTGATATTAGATAACACTAAATTTTGGTTATACAGAAAATGCTGTTGGTTGTTTGGAGGAAACTGGAAGATTTCCTGTAACTAGTGATCTTTTAAGCTGTATAGATTTTTATAAGACACACCACCAATTCCATACCAGTAAAAGGGATATGATAAAATCAGGAAGTACTTCTACGTTATTTTCAGGCTGTAAAATCTTAATGAACACAGATAATCGAATCCGACCTACAAACCAGGCTTAATGATTGACATAAATAAGAAAATGTAGAAAAAAAGCCATCGGATCACAGATGATTATTAAAACACTTTCTAACTGGAAAACCAGATTAAACAGCAACTTAATTTAAAGCACTACAAATCTGACTTACTCGCCCTTTTCACTGAATCTAATCTTAATAATTCTGCGATGTTACGAGTGACCTACTAATAGCGACGCGCAATGCTGACTAGTATTGGGGATGGTTAGAAGAAAGTTAAGGGCGGCCCCCAAATGCCCTGGTACGGCCGAGAGTGGGGAGAGTCTACTCTCCCTCTCGAAATGCTCGCACATGGCCAGCGAATATATAGCCTCTGCCAGGGAAGTCCTACTCACTGCCTTCTCGTGGCATTACTGTTGTTTACGAAAGTGAGAGGACGAAAAGCGAATGTCCGGCGCTTTAACCGGGTTGGTGGACACGGAGGGTCCACCTAGGGGAGTTGGAAAACCCTGATTCCAAACCAATGGTGCACATGGGCTCCAGTATCCTGATGGAACGAATGGCGGACGAACCTGTCATTGGTCAACGGCTACCATGGGACTGCATCTCCTCACGATGCTCCATTGCCTTGTGGATCAGACCTTTTGGTCAAAGGCTCGGGGTGTGGCCCCCTAAGAAAACCACCTGCTTCGGTTTGGGCACCCGGGCAGTATCACAGCCCACACACACAAATAGTGTGGCGCATATGTACCTGGTGCCCTTTTGTACCAATATATATGTGTTTAAATAAATAAATAAATAAAATACTAATGGCTGAAATATAAACGGTTTTCATTATTCGTTTTACATCTGAAACATATAGCCTGATGCAGATAAGATTAGACTGATGTCAGCCACAACGTATTTTTAGTGTCTTACCAAGTATGTTTCGAAGAATAAGCAAATACACATTAGTAAATCTACAAAAATTATTGGTGATACCAATAAATTTAATTTTAATTAGGTAGTACTGCATGATAAAAAGCTACAAACGTACGACAAGTACTTAAAATAAGGTCAAAAACTGAATAATACAAATACCATCTCCGGTCTCGGATACAGAGAATTCGAATCTCCGTATAATAGCATCTGCTCCACCACTAAAAATAATGGAACCATCAAGATTGGAAGCCAAAGCAAGGACATCAGCATGATGACAAGAAAAACTATATAACTGGCCGCCGACAGATGCATCCCAAATGCACACCACGCCTCTACTATCTCCAGAAAATAAAAATCCACTGCAAAAGAAAACCGAGAGAATAAATAAGATGACTCTGAAATATTTTTAACAATGACAAATCCATCTGTACAATATAACAAACATTTACAACAATTAGTTGCAAGCAGTTTAGAGCATATAATGAAGTCAGAATTATCGTGATTTAGATTGACCCTTAGACTCCAAAGATCTTCACAAAAAATTGTCTAGAGTGTGTACTTCAGTATGCTGGGATTCCATCAAGCAGGTAGTTCGAACCTCGAATACACTTATAAGGCATCTAATATTACGTCTAATCGAACGCATCGTTTGGGTGGTGTGGCTGAATATTTTTATTACTGTGCAATTTCTCAAACATACTTTCGTAGGTAATTTTATATTTTAAATTTTCTTTTCATACAAAATGTCTTGAAAAGTGGACATTATCAAATTGTTCTGGATGTACTGAACGGGTGCGACAAATTCTGTAGAATAATTAAGTCTCATGCGACGCAAATAGTAGATTTCCTTATGTGACCTTGTGGCTAAAGCACTCAACTTTCAACTAAAAGGTTGCAGGTTAAACTTCATCTTTCCCTACTTCGATTTAGGTAGGCGACAGTCTTTATACAATGTTCCTCAAAGCTCAGCATATAAACCGGTCTAAGTCATAGCATTTCGCAGCAGCAAAGAGGAAATGGACAACACCGAAGAAATGGTTTGAACAAAAAAAAGGTTGAAGAAAACTAGGCAATTGGAAGATAAATGGATGACTGTGATATTCCGATAGATTCGGAACCATGTTAATTGGGGTTTTTAGTTCCTGAATCATATAACCTTGGAATAACCTTTAGGAAGCGAACGGATTTGTTAATGCTAAGAATTAGATCAGTGCTAAAGACTACAGAGGCGACACTGGTGCAACTCAGTGATAAACCTGCATGAGCTTATCAGTCACACAACTGTTCACTCGAGGCTTGATCGTAACATTTCTGATTGTGAACCTTAGTGATGTGAGTGCAAACACGCCCAAATGAGTGTCAGTGGGGGATAAAGCCTAGTTTCGGGGATTTCTGCCAATTAGCACGACTCGTTTCTATTATTCATTTTAAACAACTAGGGAACTTAGAATCGATAATCTTACGGAAATTAACTGGACAGCTTAGATGCTTTGCGACTGTTATGGAGTGAATTTTCCGCGTGACAAGAGGCGAAATCCTAATTTTTAAAATCGATGAGTAGAATCCCAGTAATGGGCAATCATGAAATCATATGATTGATTTTTGCCTCCGAATGATGAGAATTGAAAGACAAGACAACTAGCCAAATGAATGATACTCTTATGTAATAACATGCCTATATGCAAAATATGGACACAAAATAAACACGGCAAAATGTCACGGACGATTGAAGAAAATTGGCTTGTAGGCCACTCACTCTCTAATCAATTGAGCTGGCTGTTAAACTTAATCGTACCAATGGTCACCATTAAATAACCTACCAGAAAATAGATATTCCAAAAAAATAATGCTATCTGTTTAAACGACCAAAGATACACCAGTCACGAAGGACACTACCTATATTCCCGCACATTCATCAAAAAAGGATGAGTTATAAAGAGAAGTGAACACTAAAAAACAAAACCTCGTATGTTTGTTTAAGTAAGCATACTAAATTTGCTTAATATACTACTTCCCAAATCACTTAATGAACTTACAAATATATAACTTCTGTTTTACCATTGGACGCGGTAAACTTACTACCATTATAAACAAAATTTAACGGTCCCTGTTAAATAAATGAGCTTCTAAAGTACAAAGAATTAACAGTAATCTTACAATTTCGCTCACAAACCTTTGTGCCACAAAACCCTTTAAAGCACAAGAGCATAAGTCCACAATTTGATCATATCCTGAGCAGAAACAACATCTAGCTTTTTGAACATCTATTACCACAAATACACTTGGAAGACATTAGTATACATAACTATACATGAGGAGTACAGGTATGTAACCTATACAAAACAAACTGATATTTCATTAAACGGTATCCATAAGCGATGCTAATAGTCATACCCAGACCAAACAAAATGAAGTTCTTTTCTAAGATAATTCATTTTCATTCTAAAAAGTTCGAGAGTTTTTGGTATTCACTGGTATGCATTAGACTAGTAATTTGTAAAAAACCATTTACTTGTATAGTAAGTGCAAATGACAGCCTGTTCAAAAATATGACGACCGAGGAGGTAAACATTTGACGGGTAATTATTGGTTTGAGCCTGAAAGATAGCTTTTTGTGGAGTAGGTTTTTATAACAGAAACGTGGTTTTTGTCCATTAATGAATTTAAACCTATATATGCTTCATCAAAGACAGGCCATGAGTTAGACAAAATTACACGGTTGCAGGCTAGGTGACTATTTATGAAGCTTCATTTTGTGAAAATATTCGGTAATAGGTAGCAATAACTCATGTCTTACCCAGCGAATAGTAGAGCCCAGATAAGACAGGATTTGTTCGATTCTGTTAGCGTAAACATTACTTTGGAAACACTATCACGGATAGATATCAGAAGAAGAGAACCGGTGCTAGTGCCGGTTGCCAGAATACCTTCGTCTTGATGAGTGCAAGCCACAGACAGAATTTTCCCTTAACCAATAATTTAGTATAATGTATGTACCTGAGAGCTTAGGAATCGTAAGTTTAGGAGCTGGATCAGTTTTGTCGGTTGAAAAAAACGTTATAAACCCTTCATCACTGCCTACCTAAAAGGAAATAAAAACGGAAACGCCTTTGAGAAACCTACAACTATGTTATCCTCGAAGACCGTCATACATCGAGCCACTGGGCTTCCTACTAATAAACAAGACCCCTTGATGCTGGAAGTCTGTAAATCAAGCTCTAAGAGACGGCCCAGTGCACCTGTGCAAAACAATCTTGATTGCATCCAAACTAAAGACTCTACTGAACAACATATTCGGCGTGGAAAATGTGCAACAATGAAAAAGTTTCGGTTTTCATCATACACATCCACTGAGCCATCTGACCTTCCAGCAGCAATTAAACCACATTTACTGCGGGCTAAACATAGGAACGGTGACGGTTGGTATTCATAAAAGTTAATGCGATGACAAGTCATACAATCCATCACGTTTTTTGGGACATAAGGCGCGCTTATACTATTGTTGAAGGTCATTAGTTGAAGGTCATTTATCAAAGTAACTTAAAAGATGGAAATTTTTTATTATCACTTTCAGAATGACTAACAGCTAATGGATTTATATTACTTCTGATGATGGAGCAAGCTTATGTGGTATTCCCTCCCTTTAATTAGTTCATTGAAGAAGCATTTACAGTAAGATCAATGCTAATAAAATACTCAGGAAGTCATTGATATATAATGTTAAGGAAAATGCCTCCAAGAGCATTTCCTGTGAAGTTCATCTGAGCACTGACTTTTAACTAGACAAAGTGGAGTGACGTCACACTTTGTTTACGTCCGGCTGGGAAGTTGCTCATTCACAAAAATAAACTGCTTCCTGATTCTAGTGATGCTATGCTCATATACAGTGCGCAGGGCTTCATTTAAGGAGTCTTTAAAAACTTACGATATTGATTGCCCAAGCTAGATAAAGTGATCCTAACCCCGTAGGTCTGTTCAGTTATCATATGCTAACTTATCGTTCAAAACATACCACCTACCTCACTTTTGAGCTATCTTGCACTTCATAAGAAGTATAGGTTTTCCATGGACCAGTAGGACTGCATAAAGAGGCACTTGGATTTCTTCAAGGACCTCTTACACCTCCTAACTTATAGTACCGTATCCTAGGAGCCATACTTTAACTTTCATCTTAATCTTTGAACGAGCATCTCCATCGCGTTCGAGTTTTTTGAACTCCGGCGTACAGACAATAATTCACTGAATTCAGAATGTTCCAACTAGCGAGCTTCACGGCGTTGGCTTTTTTCATCTGGTAGCCATACGGAAACTGACACCTCGTCATGGTGACAGAGCTTTTTGTAGTGACTACCCAACGAAGCTTCGGCAACTAGACTACTTGTTCCCTCAGCTCCAGTCATGTCAGCTAGTAAGAATAATTACAGTAAACTAAAGACTAGTAAACTTTTGCTGTTATCTGCACAGTGGTATGATAGAAATTACGTGTTTCCGTCAGACAAATAGTAATAAAAACTATCATGCCTTCTTGCGATAAAAGAATAAGGTCCGAACAGATAACCCTAAAAGTACTACACCCCACTTTATGTTACAGGTTTTCGATATCTACAGTAACGCCATAAAATTGAAGACCTAACGCATTAGAGACTACTCATTAAAGAGCTGTGTGTAATGCACCTAGGCAGTTGTCTCCTGAGTTATGGAACCACCCTCCCAGTTTGACAAAACTGCTGTCAACTCAAATTCTTCATTAACTATCTCCAGATACAATATCCTTCAACGGTATAAATGACTCTGAACTGTTAGCAGTACACCTCGTCATAATATAATGACATTCAGTCTTGTTTGCGGTAAAACCCCTCCTCCTCTTTGCATTATATTATCTATCCCTACCATCCGACCCACTTATCCACGAATTCTCCTGAAAGTCCCACCAGTGTTAACAAACTGAATGAGCAAATTGCTCTACCAGGTTTCTTGAAACCGAGTCTTAAACTGCGTGTCGTATCTCAGACTTCAGCGTCAAATCGGATAGCAGGTTGCACTGTCTAAAACTTTACAACCTCGTAACATTGATATGTCATATGTCATTGGAATAGTTACACAGGATAACAGCATGGTCAATTACTTGGCACCGCTTAGATGCTATTGAGTAGCTGTATGATATACCTTAAATGAACGTGGAAACAGGATAACGAATTTCTATGATCTTACCAGAATAAGCAATCCATTAAATGTAAAAACACAACAGAGGCTCTTTGACGGATTTCTGATCGACAATCGACTATTTTCTGTCAGGTTACATGGTCATGTAAGCAAGCGCCCAGGTGCAATAGAATATGTGCTTGTCTTTCTTTTGTTCCTATTAACGTCCTTAAACGATCCAGCACAAAGGAGTAAAGATGGGGTTTATCGAGATCGTCTCGACCTCCTCTCGAAAACTAAATACTAGTCATGATGAACGGTCTGAACAGTCAAATTATTAGGCAAAGTTCATCTAAAAGACACTTAGATCGTTTGTTATATCAGCCTCTCTGACAGATAACGGTGCTCATCTGTCGCGTCGTTTCCTACCAAACCGTTCGAGCTAACCGACTTCAACAGTCAGAATGAAGAAAGAAATTTATCCGACTTGAGGACTATCCACATCATCACAACGATAGGAATAAATAGACTATGTTGCCATCTTCCACAACCGAGGAGTTCTTGCTGGGAACTACGCTACTCTTAGGGAGTATGTTTAAACTCTAACCGCTTATTTGTATGAACCTAACAGAGCACTAAAACTCCAACGAGGCCACTTTCAGTCCATTTTAAAGACAAAGTTGCCGAAATTATATTTAATTCAAAACTTAGTACCTAGTTTTTGATTTACATATGCAGTGTTCATCTTGATGTATTTACGTATGGTTTGTAGTTCGCTATTAGCATAGCAATAGGGTCTACTAACAACATGAACAGAAAGACTGAGGTTAACCGATCACAAAGTTCCCAACAAAAAAGCATGCTCCATAACTCACCTCGAAAGGTTCGATAACAGAAAAAAGAAAAAGCACCTGAAATATTAGGTAGTGAACGCTTGCATAATGGCTACGAGCGGTGGCTGGTATCAAATGCGAAACGAATGAAAATGACAGTGTGATAAGTGAAACAAGATAATTGCTCAAACACAATAGAGGAAAGCTATGATTATATCAGTTATTAACGAGGTTGTTCCGGAGTTGTATCGAACAGCAAACGATTTCAACTTCAAAATATCTAAACTATGGGCGAAACTCTTCGAAAAACATTTCAACTGACCTTCATCTAGTTCAGTTTCCTCCTATTCTCACCTGTACAGGACTTTCCGAAGTGTACCTGAGTGTTGACTTGGTGCTCCGTAAACTGCAGCACCTAAGAAAAGACACTTCTCCCGATCCGGATATGGTTCACTCTGCTATATTGAGGGAAGTAGCTTCAATCCTGGCATTACCACTTAACGTGATGTTTTCACACTCGCTAAGCAGAGGCAAACTGCCGGAAATTCGGAAGATGGTTCACATCACACCAATTTTCAAAAGAGGTCGATGCAGTGAACCCTCAAGCTACCGACCAGTGGCCCTTCTCTCCATACCTTCTAAAATTATGGAATCTCTAATATACGACGGTATGCAAGAATACTTATCATCCTTAAAGTTCTTCTCAGCCCAACAGTATGGTTTCAGTAAGGGTCATTCTTGTGTGATCAACCTGCTGACTGCGGTGGATAGATGGACAACCATCCTTGATCGCAAGGGGAAGGTTGACGTCATCTACCTGGACTTCTCAAAAGCTTTTGATAGGGTCAACCGCATATGTCTTATCAATAAGCTTAGACGATTGGGTATCAAACCCCCTCTGATTGACTGGCTCACTTCATATCTGGGAAACCGATATTTTAGGGTCAGGGTTAACTTTACTCTTTCTCAGGCTATGGAATGTCCTAGTGGGGTCCCCCAGGGCTCAATACTAGGACCTCTTCTCTTCTTGATTTATATTAATGATCTTCCTCAACAGGTTTCGTCTGACTTATTGCTTTTTTCTGATGATGTGAAGCTTTGGAGAGAGATATGTAAACATAAGGATATACTAGCACTTCAGGAGGATCTGACTCGACTTAAAAGTTGGGTAGATGCCAACGGACTTACCTTCAACACTTCAAAGTGCAAAGTAGTCCATCTGAGACATGTTGCAGACTATAGTTATAACTTAGGTAACTCCCCTCTAGGAGTTTCCCAAGTCGAAAAATATTTAGGAGTGTTGGTACCCTACGACCTGAAGTCAAAACGCATTTCAAGCAAACCTTGCACCAGTAACATTGAAACGAGGCCAGTTTGACGGTAGAACCTTCCACATAATCTTCAACAGTTTTATTCGCCCCCATTTAGAGTACGGAAACATAGTGTTTCCTCCCTACCTCCAAAAGGATAAGGACACTAGAACGCATCCAACGTCGAGCCACAAAATCAGTCCGGGGACTTAAATTCAAACCATACGAAGAGCGCCTCCAATCACTTAACCTTTACCCGTTAGAGTACAGGCGTCTTAGAGGTGACCTTCTTATAACTTACATTGTCCTTAACACTTCTAGTCATCCCCTTAAACATCTTCTTAAGCTTATTCACAACACTAACCTAAGAGGTAACACCCAGAAACTGGAGACCCAACATAGCAGAACAGACTGCAGGCACAACTTCTACTCCATAAGGGCTGTCAAAAGCTGGAATTCGCTACCGACCGAGCTAGTCCAAGCGACTTCCCAGGAGTCCTTTAGGAGGAAACTTGACTTATTCTTAAGGACTAAGGATAACTTATTATGATTTACCAAATTCTTTTTTTCCTTTATTATCGTTAATATACGTAGGTTCTTGCCTGTAGGTATTGATGATCCACTGCTACTAAACGTGGAAGCCCGTTAGGCGTGAGCTTCTTCTATTCCGTCCTCAACCATTTGAACCATTTAGAGCATTGACACAAGCCTGCAAACTGTGGGGTTTGTCTAACATGAATTAGTAACAAGCAGTAAAAACCAAAACCTTTACTCGAGTGTTCTTTAAGGATGGTGGCCCGGTTTTACCAGACAGTTTGTCTAAGGTACTGCTGCAGATTAAGAACTAAACGTAGGCCATTCTGACTGGTAGAGTATGTTGATTGTCCCAGTGTACAAAATGTAACGAGAAGTCCCTTGTTATAAAGATATTTCAATTGGCTTGACTACAAAAGTTCCTATAATGTTGTCCTACACGACCATTCGACTCCGTAATGGAGATCGAAACATCTAACCCAGAAAAATCAAGCTGGTTTCTGGAGTGATCACGAGAGACTGACCGAATCTTGATAGTTAAGAGAGTTTATGGGCACAGAAGTACAACCCGGAGATTCATGATTGTACTCATCACTAAAGAAACTTCCAAAAGGTACCCAAATCTTTCGAAACCTCGTTACTTGGATAATTATGCCTCGTTATTTGTGACCAGATAGTAACATTTATCTCCTGATAACCAGATGAACATTATTTGTTAAATTGGCCGATGTGTATGTATTTTATTCATTTTTCTCTTAAGCATGTTAAAATTGTTCTCACACAAAAGTTAACTGGAGCAGATGCGTGGATCGGCGTCGTCAGCTAGGGTGTATCCAGTAAAACCAATAAGGTCTGCAAGAATGACGAAAGCTAAAAGGACTATTTATCTGGAGGATTTGCTTCTTGCCACAATATCCAAGATATACGAACTGAGTATCAACTCTTGAATGAGTTACGTTTACAGAATGTATTATAATAATAACATTACGTATATTGCCTAATCCTAATCACCGTTATTGATTACTGATATGTTTTTCTTGAACTTGGATCAATATGGCGAATCCTAATATGTCTAGGACTCCAACAAGACACAATCTAGGTCGCGAATCCGATGTACGCATTACGAAATTGTTTTGCAGTAATACGATGGGCTTGAACACATCATAAAATATTTAACGGTACAATAAGTGTATTAGTTATTCCCTCCCTCCATTCGTTGACTATGTGTGTCTATAATGTAGTCTAGGTTTGTTTGCCAAACTGTAAGACGTTTTCAATTATTGAATGTTCAGATCTTTATTTTATTTATCCATATGGAATTCTGAATTATCTAAACAGCCATTAGAAACAGTGAAATCATGAGAATTACAATCGAAACTATCCATCTGAAGCTCAGAATCATCTACAGAATTAGGACTAATCAAAGAACGATCTGATCTAAGTTTGTAATCACCTACTTTATCTTTCTTCACTTGTTTTTGTGACACTTAGAAGTATTCGAATTATCATACAAACTAAGAATCCCCAAAATAGCGCAATTTATGGCAAGTGGAACTAGGTAAGCACAAACGAACGTATCGTATTCAGAATTCGAAATTAGGCAGATATCAAATACAAATGAACCATAAGTTCGTACAAACACAACAGGTGAACTGAATGAATGTATAAATCAGGAGTCCTAACCACTTAACTACGCATTCTCTGTGTTATAATCTCCATTAATAGTCGGCAGTATTTCTCTCGCTAAAACTGCCCTTCTGATGATATTTAGTTCACCAAACAAATTCGAGATTTGAAGAGTATACTTGGCTTATCATGGGTTCTCGAATGCTCTGCATTATGATATTGAGCCGAGAAATTATCGATGCACTTATCTACTTCTTCTAGATCACTTGAACTCACTGATGCGGCAGCACTCGCTAAAGCTCGAACGACGTTTTCTATCGAACCGTTAGACTGAGAATGTTGTGAAGCTGTAGATAGATGACGGCATCCAACATCAGTAAGCCAGCTGTTAAACCCTTTTTCTGTGGAACGGGTTCCATTATTCGTCAATAATATATTGGGTATGTCTTGACGACTAAATATCTTCTTGATTGCAATTTGAGCAAAGTGCTCACCAGGACTGTTCATCAGTACCTCTTGTTGCCATTTGGAATATGAATCAGTAGTAATTAAAGCGCAATACTAGTTAAAAAAAACAGGCCATAGTAATCCCCATGAATATGTTAACACGATTCATAAGATGCAGGCCAGGGATCACACTTACGTTTGTTGTAAGGTAGCACATGTAAACAGGCAGAACAGTCTCCTACTCTCAATTTATGTCACTATCAATCTTAGGCTGCCAATGAGTCTGTTGTAAAATCCAAGCTGAGTGTAAGATCCAAACCCAAATTTCAATAGGTCTGGATGTGGTTGAATAACTAGAGTAAAAGTTTAGTAACGTGTTTTCCAATCGAAATCAGAACAAGGTGTTTTGGGGGTAATAACGGTTCTAAATTTCATCATATATACAAATGTACAAATTTACCTAAACAAATATTATCACCCAGTTATTCAACCAACAATTGATACCAAAATATTCAATCTAAATTACAATAAATAGCAAAGTGGTAAGAAATATGTGAAAATTAGCGAAAACACCAAAAGGTGAGTGTTATTCCATCCTTTCTGGATAGATCAAGTAAGATTCCGTTTGAGCGGCTGTTCTATAACACAAAGTGTTTCAATATCTGGGAAAGTGCTCCAATTTACAACTAAAATGCACGATCCCAGTCAAAATCAAACCGCACAATCAAAGAGCGAGCAGTTAATATGGCAGCCGCCAGAATAATAACAATTAAAACAAACTAAATACAGTTCAGTAAGGAACGTAGAGACTCATTAAAAACGATAAGAAAACCAAGAAAATTAAACGTTACAGACTTAATTAGCATCAAAAAAGTTGACCATATATACAAATAAAGAAACCACAAGGAAGAAATCACAAATGTATGCATGGAGGGATTTTCACCTTCAAAATGGATCTTATACTAACGTTTAGTTGAAGAATAGCTGACGTGGCAGTTTTAACTCGCATTATTACCCCTTTGAAATCAGAACAAGGTGATTGATGAGGTAACGGTCTTAAACAAATATTATCGCTCAATTATTCAGTCAATAATTGTCCCCACAGTAATCGATCGAGTGCTCCAAAAGATAAGTGTATTTCTATTCTTTCTGGATAGATCAAGTAAAAATCTGTCCAAAAGATAATAGCATGTTGCTTTATAACACAAAGTGTTTCCAATTCTGGAAAAGTGCTTCAATTCACAATCAAAATGCACAGTCCTAGTAAACTCAAGCAACAAAATCAAAGTAGGAACAATAAATATGGCTGCCGCTAAGATTAAGTACCAACTAAAATAACATAAACACAGTTCAGGAAGAAGCATAGAAACACAGTGAAGGTGGAAGAAAAAATCCGAAAACTATAATGAAATAAACTATTACCGTCTCAAATGGCATCAGAAAGACTTACAAAATGTACAACTAAAGAAACCAATAAGAACAAGTTGCAAATGTATGCATGGATGAATTTTCGCACACAAAACCTTCACAATGGATCTTACATCTGTCGAGCAAGTTCTCCCAGACAGGTAGTGTCAAAGTCGTCTAGTGCTGCAGATCCAGGTGTGAGAGGAATGTTTATTTTATTATTAGAACATGGAAATCCTTCTGGATGTGCTGATGTATTTTCTCCCCTTTTGTTAAACTCAAGAAGCCTACACTCGAGCCGAATATTCAAGCCTTTTTCCACTGTGCCCATGATAATTCTAAAATATTGACGACTATCTTTCACAAGTTCTCTTATGTTATGGTTGGACTAACGTACAACCACTTTCCTTAAGTGGATGTTCGAAATACAGGCGGCGTGATAGTAAACCCGCATGCGATATGTTTACGGCCACCCGATGCCTAATGGTGAAATCGTTAGCACTCAACCCCAAATCCCACCTCTAAACTATGGCGGCATATGACTGATGAAGTGACTTAGTTGAATGTTAAATAAACATTAACGCCTGACGATCAGTTACAGTTTGGAACTTCACATCAAACAATTATTTATGCAGTTTCTTTATAGTCCATACCACGGCTAAAACCTGTTTCTAGGTCTGTGTACATCCTTTTTTAATACTGCTCAATCGTTTAGAAAGAAAAATAATAGGTTTCGCACTCTGTTTAAGAAACCGCACCTAACACCAAAGGAGATGCATCTGTAGTAAGGGCAGATTCTTGAGTCTGCGAAAACGATATGAGGAAAGCCTCACCATTTAAAAACTGTAAAGTATTCCTTGGCATATCATCATGTCTTTGTTTCCACACAGACTCTTTACCACAAAACAAGTCGAGAAAAGGAACAAATCTAGTATAAAACTGAAGAGCAACAAGCCCTCATCCGAATACCGGGATATTTGTAGATGGTGGTGCTTGAAAAGTGGAGCCAGGTGATTCGTATCAGGTTTAAAACCCTGAGCATCTACAACATAGCCTAGGCAGTTGATAGAATTAGGTTAAAACCGACACTTGGATGGATTTACGGTCTTATTTGTATCACAAAAGCGTCTAAGTAACTTTAAGAGACGTTCATTATGTAACTTAATATTTTCAGCATGAAGTATGATATGAACTTAATACTATTCAAAACCATCAAGACCGGTGAAAATGTGATTCATGACCTTCTGAAATATCTCAGGGGAAACATCTAATCTGAACAGTAGGAATTCGTATCTGAAAAGCTCAAATGGTATATTAATAGTGCACCACCCCTTTCCTTCCTCACTGGAGTATTATGTTTGTTGAATGAGCAGAAACGGGAGAAATTCCAGCGAGACTAAACTTCATGGACGACCTTTGAACGAATCTTAAATGACCTTGAGAAATATTAGCCAATCAGAAGACAGTTAGTATACAGTAAAAATATATTGTACAAAACTAAAAAATTAAAGGGGATACTGTTCTTTTACATGGCTCGAAAACTTCTCAAGGTCAGATATAGGTTCAGAAGTCCTAAAATCATAGTGCATACGGTACAGGAACTCATCCATTCGGCTCCATAGTAGTCGATCTCTGGAACCATGATAAGGTCTCAAAAATGCTTTTAGCCTCGACCACATAGCTTCAATGTTGTTGGTATGGTTTAGGTTTTAGGGTTAGAGTTAAGGTTTAGGGTTAAGGGTGAGACTATAATTTATGGACGACCTTTGAGCGATGCTAGAGTGATAATTAGAGTGTCAACATAATAACTAAGACTAAATGAGGGTTATAAACCTGTGTGAAGAATCCAAATTATGATTTACAGTTCATGGTTAAGGTTAGGAATTATACTTAGGGTTTTCATCACGAACTGACATCAGCTATAATGCCAAAACTCTACTTATCCAAATGGATAATTGAATTACGCGCCAAAATCTTATGATGACTTCTCTTGGGGACGCTAAATTATCACGTCTTCTCTAAAATCCGTTGTAAACCGACCGTACGTAAGCATTAGGTAACGAACTTAGCGTCGTGACCTTGAAAACCAACGAAAGCTCCTGATTGGCTCGTCCATAAAGTTTAGTCTCGCCTAAACATTTAATTCGGGAGAGGAAAATTTCGCGAATCATGCTTTGCGACAATAGCAGTGTGATATGAGTGAGAAATTTCCATTAAATCAAACGAATTTGGATTTGTACGTTCGATTATTTTAGTATCATTCTTAGGATTAATAATATGACGACATACATTCTTTTTTAATATCTTTCGACGTAAGATTGGGATCTGACTCGATTTTACTTAAAATTCTAGTACGAATATCTGAGTGTAACGAAGATTGCAACTCACATACAAAATAAGACACTTAAAATGTTCGTCAGTAAGTGAACGCAGCTTAAAACTCTTGCATTGCTTAATAACAAATGTTGCGTATGAAACAAAATCATCCTCAGGTCTCTTAACAGTTCTAAGACAATTATATAGCAAATTAATTAAAGTCTGACTAGTAAAAATTTCTGTCACATTTTGTACAGTAGAATCAAAAGAAAAGTCGTTAGGTTTTTCGGCAAGATAGGGTTTGAATACTTTTTTGGTGCTCCAAGTTTACGAAGTAGGATTCTCACCTTCGAAGAGTCATCATGGTGAGAAAACTCAACTTGGAAAATATCTTCATACCTTTTGAACCATGTGACACAAGCATCGAAATCAAAATCAAATTCACCCATTGAGTTGATCAGTGCTTCGGTAGTCGAGCCCCCTAATTCGGACACGTTCTGAATTTTCCTAAAAATTGACAACTTTTGTGCCATTATTTCGATAATTTTGAATTGCGAGCGGGATTGTACTGGTTATAATACTGAACTAGCTTAAAATGTTTCATTGGGTTCTTCCTTACACTGTTTGCTATCACTTATAATTAGGTCACAGTTATCATGTTATCTTCGATCGCAATAATATGTATTGCTTGCAAATAGCTCACTGCTGTGCATATTTTTAAGATATGTATTAAGATAGTTTAAGGGTTTCGCCATCATACATGTTAATATTTTGAATTTTCAAACAATAAGAGAAAAAGATTACTGAAATGGATGTAGTAAAGAAAAATACAAACAATCTTAAACAAATCTAAGTGTATAAAAAACCTTGAAAGTTTGAAAGTGAAACCGAAGGTAAAGATATTGACCAAATCGATAGGTATTGCTATGATCTTACTTCATTTCCAACATGATTGGTTGTTCAATAAACCTATTTCCGTCTTACTATTTGCCCAAGGCTATCAGGCTATCCAAACGATAACCGATAAATGGTTGGGCAGACATAAACCAATAGGATTTATTTATAGTTACTAGACTCACATCACAGATTTTATTGATTTGTAAGCTTCAATCAATAGGATTGGTAGTTATAATCGAAATCCATTCAAATTAATAAAAAAAATTGTTTACGAATACAATTATCGCATATACCATATAACAATGTAGAGAAGTATCATATTGTATCTACGTTTCTTGTTTGACGAATAAATATTTTCTTCAAATTTAGGGTATATTTAATAACTAAGCTTGTTAACTAAGTATATCTGATGGGGAGACAAACTGTTCATTTATACTTAAATTTTCTTTGCAGAAATGCCAATTTGACGACAACCGGAAATTACACTGACGTACTAGTTATTCAACATATGGTTCTAACTATCAATTCCTCACCAATTAAAATCGTTCATTGTAGTTGATAAAGATGGGTTTTGTCGTAAATTTCAAAACTTAAGTATTTTATTAACTTAACCTTTGAACGAGATAAAAATGTAATATCCACACACTGAATCGTTTTTAGAGTAAATTAAAATTCATTTATCGTTTATCGTAGATGAACAATAAGATTTTCTAACCGACTTAATAATTTGGATATTTGATTAGTTTAAAGTTGAATGTTATCATGTTAAACAGAATAAGATTAAAATGAAATTATTTTAAAAGAATAAACTGCGGCGTTCAAACTAATTGAACAAAAACAACAGAAATACTCATATCTAGTAAATTGGAATATTTTCAAAAAATTGGATATCAAATAATTTATAAGTCATAAGACCACTGTTACCAAGCCTAAAATCCAAAATAGGATATATCATCCAAATTCACTTGGTGTTGTTTGCTTGTATTTTCCCATTGTTGTTTAGGACTGCAATTGATCAGTCTCTTGTTGGCATATGTACATATTGTGTGAATTGCCTCGATATTGCCTGAAGTCACAAGCTTTTTAAGCAAAGACGGACAGTGGTTAACATGGGAATCCAGAACGCGCGTTTTGTCCTATTTGGGACTCGTCAGCTGAATGTACCTGCATCTCAGAGTTCATGTTCACTCCGGGACTAGAACCCAGTACCATTCACTTCAAACGTTATCGCGTTATCCATTTAGCTACTGAGTCCTGATAGCCACTTGTTTGTGCAATGGGTTGAGGTTGAAATTCACTTGGTGTTGTTTCCTTGTGTCTCCCCATTGTTGTTTATGACTGCAATTGATCATCTCATCAATGAACTTGGCTTACTGAATAAATTCTATAATTATATAGAAATGCATGTGAATTAAGGCTACATCGAGGCAATACGCACAGTATGCACATATGCCAATAAGAGACTGACCAGTTGCAGTCCTAAACATCAATGGGAAGATTTAAACAAACAATACTAAGTGAATTTGTACTCCATGTTAGTTGTTGATTGAAATGAAATTTGTATTTAACCTAGTTTAATTAATTATTGAGATTAAGATCACTCGTTTACATGATAAACTACTTCACATGTATATTTTAAGACTTGTTTAGCTAAGTTTTTTTCTAAGTAGTTTTTAAGATAATCATTTAAAATAAACAATTTTTAGTATAAGTTGTACGTACTTTTAAAAAGCACTTATCATTGGTACTTGTTAACCACAACTTAAAATACTTTTAATGGTTTGTTAATGATGCAATAACGTGACTAAAGGATGTATTAATGTATGAAGAAAAATATATACGACAAACTTCCGTAATTTATTTTCTGATTTTTCCATATAATCCTAATTCATAACTCTGAGCTATATGATCTTCTAGGTGAACGCGCGATACAAACACTGCAAAATATGTTAGTTGTTATTTTAACTGTACCCTGTCAAAATACCCAAATTTTCTTCATCCCATATGTAAAAAACAACATGAAAAGTTTCTACGATCTTGCTTGCATCATAAAAACAATACCAACATAAAACTTCTATTAAACTAAATAGTTTGTATCACGCACCGATCTTAGTTAGATAACCGTTGTAAACAAGTGAGGGTCGAACAGCTGTTTTGTCCGGGTGTGCATATGTAATCATACCAGAGATCGAACCCCTTACCTATAGGCCTCATGGCGATTGCTTATTCGACTTCCAATGATTCACATTTATAACTTTAATCAACTCGTGATGTTACAAACCATATCCCAATGCCATTGGTATCTAATTGTCTGACACCCAACATCGTAGAACTCCACTAGTCATCGCTTCTCAATATAACCCTAGGAATTACCTCTTGATATTCTTTTGTACAAAACTTTCATTTTATTTATTTATTTATAGGTTACATTTCAGGAAGTTATTTTAACAAATATTGATAGAGAATTCGGAAGGCTAAGTTACATATTATTAAGTAATTTATGAAATAAGTGATATTACGTAGATTGTTTATGTGGTTTTTGCAATGACATATTGTAGCGATCGATAAACTGTTGATATAAGTCCCTCAATCAATCTTCATCACCTGTTGTTTGCCTCCATGATTTTATTAGGCTAAACTACTACTGTTAAGCACCAACACCATCTTGGCACCTCAGTATGCACTTTACATTGTTTCTATCTGCTTCCCTCACAAGAAAAGTCATTTTGGATTCACATATTACCATCTTTACATAAATGCAAAATCTGTTTACAGCTTGATAACTTTTCTTTTGAAATATGCTAAAGTTTAACTCCTATGTGTACTTCATTTCATAAGCATATTAACGTTCGTTGAAAACAAGTTGGTATTACTAATCAGATTCAATTCAAGTATTCACAAGCAACATACGCTATAAGTTAATAGCATGAACAAATCCATAACATGAAGTAATATAAGACAAGTAAGTAGTCATTTAAATCAAAAGCCATCGTGAGTGCTGTCTCATGACAGTCTAACAAGATAGCTTTTTATTGATAAAACTATATTAATTGATAGACCTACTATCAGAAAAAACAGAATTTTGAGATAGTGAAGATTCGTATTTCGATTGGATGACTTCGTTTAGTTTGTGTTCTCTTAGATAGAAAGTTTTAAAAGTGAAGCTTTCGTTATTCTTCTAGACTAAGTTCAACTCAACACTCAACTCACTGAGCAATAAATGGGATAATTGGAATAAAACAAACGTACTATTCTATGGAAAAATGACAAACAAGGTCAAATATCAGGTCATGAGTTAAACAATCCAAATAAATGTCCAGTTAGTGAAAAATCTGTAAATTATTTGTGAAAAATTTTCATGATGAATAAATTCTTGACTCTACTAATAAATTTCATCAAAATTTTACGTACATACACTTATACAAAATTGTCCGTTGATACTTGTTCCACTTTTGTTTTCACCTGGTTTGTGCAGAGATGACCTAATAGGGAATAGAAACTTCAATCCTCGAGGTGATGTAATTATTTATCGTTAGCATTCAATTTTAATCACGTTGTTAAGCAAAACGATTAAAATTTTAAAGTATGAACCGGGCGCTTCTCTCAGTGAGAGTTCTTAAGGTCTTACATTTCGTTCCTACATAAACTGTTGATGCATACTGATATGAATTTACGAAATAAGGCCAGTTCCTTAATGGTTTATTCAGTAGTCCAATTATTTAGAGAAAGTCACATCTAGTCTGTACAGTGTTGTCACATAATCATAGTGGAATGAAAATACGTAATCTCTTTCTATAAGTAATTATTCAGATTAATGTTGAAAGATATACTTCAACTCGGATTATTGTCTTTGTTTGGGAAATGAATAATTACGATTATTAAATTGTAAGCGGAATTGGTATTCATCTAATTAAACGCAAAATTCACATGACGACAAACAATGAAAAAGTCGAAATCAATGAAATTGTATCTTGTGAGAATATATTTATGATGATTTGAAGTATCTGAATTATAGTATAAACTAGTAATCCCAGAAACAACGCAATTTAATCAAGAAGTATTAGATGAGCACGAACGAATGTAATGTATTTGAAATTCAAAATCAAAACAGTCATCAGTACAAAGAAATCATTGGTTTATATAAACATCACAATATCACAAAAGAAATAGTAAAGAATCAGAAGGGGTTTTGTAGAGATTTCACTATTCTTCATACTTGAAATCATGAGTCAGTTGAAGCTAGACCACCATGGAAAACCTAGAAGCACTAGTGATTAAGCGCTCTGGTGCGAGATTGGTAGGTCCTGGGTTCGAATCTCACTAGGCGGGATCATGGATGCGCACTGCTGAGGAGTTCCACAATAGGATGAAACGGCCGTCCAGTGCTTCCAGGTTTTCCATGGTGGTCTAGCATCAATTGACTTATGATTTCAACTATGAAAAATAGTAAGGAATCATTTAAAGTGAACAATGATTGAGACAGTTATTTACCACATCAATTACTAAGATTTTTACTGTATTTACAACACCTCACTAACGTGATTAATTAGAATAGAATGTTAAATTAATTTAGATAACATTGTAATGAAGTAAAATCAATGTGGTGATTCATTTTTAAAAATATGTATTTTATTGATTTATAGATTTAATAAATTCACTTCACCCCCCCCCTCCTACAATGTAAGATTAATAAGTATATTATGCTTTTCATATAGTTACGTAGTCGATGTATCAGTTGTATGATAAAATGTTTTTAATTGTATACATAGTATGTTATTTTTTTCATGAATAAAACTATTTTATGTTTATGATTAGATTAAATACACAATAACTTGATTATGATAATCAATATAATTGTTTATATTTAACTTTTTCAACTCTCACATAGAAACAATCATTTTCTAATTATCATCATTAATGTTATTATCCGTTCTATTGGTGGAGAAGATTTGTTCTGTTTTCTGGTTTCTTTATTTTCTCTATATACATTTGTGTACATGTAAACAATGAATTATGTATACAAGATTGTCTGTTTATTGATGAAATGTTTTTCATTTGATAGCGATCCAGATTATAATAGAATATGATGACTATCACTGATGTTTATAATTTCAGTTGCTGTCATTGTTAATAATATTGTAATACTTAGATATGTAATCTAAAGGAATAGTGTTATTTAGATCAATAGAAGATAAATGAATGTATATTAAAAATGTGTTTTAAATGAATTCAAATGATAAGTTGGAATGTCTGGATAATGTCGGAGACCCAGAGGACCAGTCAAATAGCTATGGAAATAAGAAGATGCAACTTGACAGTGCTCGGAATAAGTGAAATCCATTTGACTCTAACTGGACAGAAAAGATTAGGTTTGGGAGAGATACTGCTGTACTCTGGTCACAAACAAGAAAATTCGCCACAAACTCAGGGAGTTGTTCTATTGATGTCCAAAGAAGCACGTAATGCACTTTTAGCATGGGATCCCCACGGATCCAGAATCATCAAAGCATTCTTCAAAACAATGAAAGAGGGAATCACAATAAGTGTTATCCAGTGTTATGCACCCACCAATAATAGCAACGAACACGATGAAGATCAGTTTTAATAGAGGCTGCAGTCAATCATATGGTAAAGGACCATCCTGATAGTAAACCTGAACACCAAAGTCTGAGTGGACAAGATCGGATATGAAGATATCATGGGACGACACGGGCTTACTGGGACAAATGAACGAGAACGGTGAGAGGTCTGTAAATCTGTGTGCATTCAGCAAAACGGGTATAGACTGTACAATAATTTCCCATAACAACCGGAGAGGGATGAAAGATGAACTAACTTCAACGAGTCGGGAGGTGATGGGTATCAAGAAACATCATCATTAGGAATGGATCACGATGGAAATCATGGGAAAGATTCAAGAAAGGAAGCTGAAGAAGACAGCAATAAACAACAATAGAATGAGAATAGGGAAAGTGAAGACACAGACCGAATACATGTAAGCAAACAATTAAGTGAAGTGGATTATTAGAGATGACAAGCAGAACTACATGGAAGATCTAGCAACGACAGTGCAACAAGCTGCAATAGAAGGAAATATAGGACAACTATATGATACAACTAGGAAGCCAGCAAGGTAATATGGTAAACCAGAGAGACCAGTCAAGGACAGAGAAGACAAGTTAATCGCTGGGATTCGAGAACAGATTCCTTGGCTATGAGAGGGAGTTTGACAGTGTGGATAGGAGAACCTTATGGAACCTTCTCCGACACTATGGTGTGCACAAGAAGATTGTCAACATCATACGGAATTCATACGACGGACTGAAGTGCAATGTCATGCATGATGGACAGATGGTAGATGCATTCCAAATGAGGAATGGAATAAGACATGTCTGTTACTTTCCCCCCTTCTCTTTCTCCTAGTGGTCGATGTAATTATGAAGACCTCAACATCTGAGGGGAAGCATGGTATACAATGGATAGCTTGGATGCAGCTAGACGATTCGAACTTCACGGTTGACCTAGTTCTTCTATCCTACACACCAACAAATGCAGATGAAGACAAACGGTGTAGGAACAGCTTTCTCAACAACAGACATCAACATACAAAAGGGAAGAAGTCGCATCCTCAAACACAACACGGAGAACGCTAACCCAACCACACTTGATGGAGAAGCATTGAATGAGGTGGAAACTTTCACGTGCCTGGACGGAACCATGTATAAACTGAGAGGATATGATGCAGATGTGATGGCACTGTTAGGCAAAGCAAGTGTAAGATCCGTAAATCTGAAGAACATTGTGAACTCAAAACAACTATCAGAAAATATCAAAGTCAGAATTTTCAATAAGAATGTCAAGATAGTTCTACTGTATGAAGCTGGAACTTGGAGAAGGACCACAAGCATCATCAAAATAGTACAAGTATTTATAAACAATTTTGTTTACAAGATACTCATTGTCTGTTTGCCGGACACCATCAGCAACAATCTACTGTGGGAGAGACCAATCCAGCTGCTAGGTGAAGAAGAATTTAGGAAAAGATGCTGGAAGTGGACAGGTGATGCATTGTGGAAATCGTCAAACTACATCATGATGCAAGCGCTAACTTGGGATCTTGAAGAAAAGCGAAAAAGAATAAGACCAAAGAACCCACTGCGTCGGGAATCGGAAACAGACATCAAAAGGATGGATAGAAACTGGAAAGAACTGTTATAGATTAAAACTGGGTGGAGAATGTTGATGGGCAGCCTATGCTTTTCCCCGAGGGGTAACAGGCGTCATTGAGTTAGCAAGTGGTAAATTAATACAATTAAACGTGTTAGAAATAAAGATTATCTGAAAAGTTATGTTAGAAATGTTTTTGAATATGTGTATTAACGTAGATGATAACGATTATTCATGATGGAGTATCACATCTTGTAATATGTTGTTCATAAATGTGTATACTTTCAGAGTTTAAGATTCAAACGAACCTCTCGTAAAGTACTACACTATTTTCAATTGTTATTGAGTTAACATAAGCCGTAATGAGAAAATTACATTGTAGAACACAAAATTCTCCACAATATCATTTTACCTGTGAATATCCATGCAGCAACGTGGTATCCGGTCTATAAACCCTAATTTTCGATAATAAATAGAGTTTTATCCTTTTCTGTAAGAAAACCCAAGGTTGAGCAGTTAAATATAACTGAAGAACTAATATACTCAGTTAAGATAATGCTTAACATTATATGTCTCAACAGAGACATTGAGCTTCAGTGATTCAACAAATTCAGTCCTTAGAACCTTTCGAATCTCATCTTTTATGGAATTGGAATTGTGCTTAACGCTTATTCGTGAAATACAACTTTTATGGTCCTCTACTTAACTATTTTTACCTTATATTTGCTTTTCTTATGATATCGGGTTTTGATAACATCATGGTGACTTTGATAAGATGTTTTTAATAAAACCTAACTTAGTTTTCAGAATCAGACACATACATATGCACTTACTACTGATTAGTTTGTTACCGATTTATTGTTCATTTGCAAGACAAAGCTAAATTTCAAAATATGCACGCACAGAAAAACATGTTATTAAACTTTTTAGTTGCTAGTAAACAATGAAACACAATTTATGCTAACTTTTTTTCTTACAATATGTGTGCATGACAATTTCTGATTGATTGAGATTATTAAGTTGAATAAGTCTATTGTTCTTTTTTGTCTTTTATTATTACATTAAGAAATACTGATGTAAGTAATTCACGACTTAACATTTCATTCTTATAGACATAGTAATTAATTCTAATTTATATTGTTTTAATTTGTATTATGTTGATAATTGGTTAAGTTGATTATACTACTCAGTACCTTCATATGCAAAACTTAGTAGTCCTTTGATTAATGAAAAGTTTATCTCATTACCATATAGTTTAGATAACATTGTATCAATGAAAAAAAAACATGAAATATCTATTCAATCTGATTTAAATGTTTTTCTCACTATAAATCAATAAATACTTGTTTCTTTTTAATCATTTAAAAAAGAACAGTTAAATAAATTATTCTTCTAATATTGTCCCGAATACAATCAACTATTGTGGCCTACATATGCTTAAATAGATTGGTAGATCTGTTCATTCGGTGCCCGTGTGGTGTGGGCTACATATGTTCACATAAGTAGTATATGGTGATGGTCAGACAGAATGTATTTTGGCAGAAGACCGGTAAGGAAAGAACTGAAATGAAGCGCAGTTGGTAAGAAAATGCATGAACAATGAAATTAGAGAAGATGAACTTATATTTACAGAAGGAATAGTGAAGATTGAGACAATTGGTTGTTATTTTGCAAATTAACTGTTTGCTGTATGATTCTCAGAATTTAGTGAGATAGACTGTAGTTAGTGCTTAAATACATTCGATTGTTCCAACTAGTGTTCTGTTCACTACACCCGCATGTTTATCTTTATCGTCTTTCTGTTCACTAGAATCAACACAAAGGAATTCAAACCTATGTGGGATCATTTATAATAATAATAATAATAATGTTAATAATAATCATAATAATAATTGGAAAACGGTTGTTTCCAGGTTAAGAAATGAGAAAGATTAAAGATAAATATACACGACCAATTTACCATAATTTTTGGTTAAAAAGGAATAAATCTAATTTATATATTTCAAATGAATAAACCAGTTTTAAATTACTTAAGAGTTTATTTATGTACTATGAACTTATTGCTCGTGTCACTTAAATTATACGAACCTTTTTCGTATTCTATTTAGTTGTTTTAGTTTTGGTTAATAAATAGTAATAATTAAACGTAGTTTATGATAGGTAACGGTCCCGAATTAAACCAAGATGGATTGACTCTATTCACTTGGCACTCATGATGAGACAGCAAAATACTGATTAGAACACAGCAGCTGATTGCTGTAATTGATACACTTTGTATAGAGATGAGTAACAAAATATTGAACTACTAAATTCCGGTGGATTTCGTTATCTGAAGTAAGTCATAACTTCTAAGATTTTGAAGTGCCATAAATATAGGTAGAAACGAATGGCAAGAAGGATGAGAATCATGGTCTATGCATTACTGCAAACTTCACTCGCATATTAAAAATTGTGTAATAAAAAAGTTTTTCGAGTATTTACGATGAAATTTAAAATTCCCATAGATTAATTTCTAAACCACTGGTTACTCTTGAGCATTTTTATCTCAGTAATGAATTTCTCAACTTCCATCACTTTATATTCACTTCGCATTTGAACAATTACACCACTTTAGATTTTAAATAAATGCAATTTACATTCAATCAGTAGTTTTCTACAACAAGCCGTTGATCTATTTCAATTTTTGAGTTGGGAGTATTTTATTAGTAATTTATATTGATAGTGTAACACATTCTGAAAAGTATAGCATACTTTTACCTTACTTATTTAATGATTAACTGAATATAATGAGTCATGGTGGCATAACATTCTTTGGATAAGTATTGCACACCATGGAGCCCTGCACAGTCTTTTTTCATAAGTTACGAAATCTGAACAATGTACAGAAATCTATGTCATGACTGAACTTCACACCCACTACAGATCTCGTGACAAGTATTACTCTGCTTATCGAGTGGTTGAGATTCTGATGATCCTATCAGTTGTTTATATTACTTTTGATAACTCTTTCAAATTTTATGAGGATTTGTTCTGCACTGAGTTTTCTAATCAAGAAGATGAGTAGAAGGTGAAACTACTGCTACGAAAACTTGTCATCAGAGGGCATGATAGGTAGTCAAAATTTATATTGCCATTCTAGCCACTATACAGTGATTTCGAAGACAATAAAAATATTGCCACAGATTTTGGGAGCCATTCATCACTTTTAATATGAGATATCGTTGTAGGAAGCTTACAAAATGAAAATCTGGTGACTTCGTCATTGATCAGATTATTGTTAACAGAGATTTTGAACGCTTCAAGTTGCGATCGCTTTAAGATGATTCAAATATCTTTAGGAGATGCTGAAATATGTACAGTTCTCCCTACAAACCCACTGAAAACCCTATAAATACTTACTCCTGAATGTCAACGACTAGTAAATCTTAAAAATGATACTGCAATGCTTTAGCAACTGGAACAATACTGTTCGTCAAATACAGTCACAACGTCTAAACGCACCACGCCAGCACTGTCAGACCAATTCTTACCACAAGTGAAAATGACTTGACACTAAGATTCCGGTAATTTTCAACATTATTGTAGATGATATCTGCCTATGATGAAGGTCACATTCATAACATAAAGAGTTCCCACTAAACTACTAAATCGATGTATCCACATTAGAAATAAGTTTATTATAGCTAAGTTTAACAGTTTGAACATACTACATATTTTAAATACACGGATCATCTTTCCTAAACGTATTTATTCATTCATAAGTAATGAACTATTTGGGGAATAAATGTAATTATTCGAGGTGCCATATCCTATCAAAACAACGAAACAAATCCTAGATTATTAGAGCTAGTAGTAGTACCACTGGTACTAAAAAAGAATAGGTGCAGACAGTATGATCCGAAGAGAAAGTGTGCATTCGCGGAACAAAAAATATAAAATAACTTGAAAACTTAAGATCTACCGGAAGGCATCATTATAACCGATTCTGATCTATATTACCTAAAATCCCCAACCATTTGTTGTGATTATTAGTTATTCAGTTTTTGACTGGTTAGACTACTAGTGTTAAATATAGACAATTTCTTCTCACTCATTCAACACCTCAGACGTAAATCCATCAACAAAATTTAGTAATACATATCGGAAGTGATTAGATTGATTCACTTCTGGATACGTATTAATTTGATTTATTTTCTTTTATAAAGTACACATTTTGCAACCGTTTATCATTGTACAATTGTTCATTTTCAATGAAACTGATAATTAAATCATTAAGATATATCTTTTTCACTCCTTTCTTCTCGCATTAAAAGTGATGATACATAATACATTTTAGGAGTATCGCCTAGTTTCTAAAAGTCACATTTAAATTCATACAGTCTTTTATATGTGCAATATGACAGGTACATCGAAAATTGCTATTTGCCGAACAGATATGCAATAAGTAGTTTTATTTATCTTATTTAAATGTGGAGTTTTCTTTAACCTAGAATGAATAGTTAACATAGTTGCACGAACACAGTAAAACAAAAAACCGACCATAGCAGTAAAGCATCAATCGATAATAGCATTTAGGTGCATAAGATCTCAGAGCCAAATTATTTGACCAGAATCCGTAAATATTTAGTAAACAAGTACAGTTAAAATTGACAACTAAGAGATAAGATATTATACAATATGACTGTAGTTAACTTATCACAAGTAACTAAACAGAAGCCATATTATAGAGAAAATTCAATTTGAACAGATTCAGTAGTAACTCTAGCTAAAACAAATCTTAATAAGACGCATAAACCAAAAGGAATGAAGTTCTACAAGGAGATTTTCCGTTTAACACAGAAATGTTCTAGACACAACATGTTTCACATATGATAAAATTAGTAGTATAAATATTCAAAACATAGAACTTGTAGATACACTATTGAATGATGTTTTAGGTCCGAAATCTTATTGATCAGAATTACTGGCTAATTTTTGGCCAAATGGACTACAATATTACTCATGACAATTCTGAATAAATCAAATATGTTCAACTAGAAGGATTTTTTTAAATTTAGATATATAATTACTTAGTCAGCATACTTAGGTAATCTACTTACATTTCTTTTATTTCTTTTAACTGGTTTTATAAGCGGAAGAATATCAAACAACTTTTTCTATCGTTCACGAAATACTGAAATTTTTGGTAAGAAGCCATCAGCCTGTTACGAGAGAAACAAGCAGTGATGTAAAAATGACTGTGTATTGAATTCTCTTATAAGATTAACTCTAAATTAATGTTTATTTTGTTGAAAACGGCATGGTCCAAGTCCTAGTTTATGTTTAATACCGAGGTTAAATAAATTTTTCTAGGAACGTTTATCATAATTAGTTTCTCTTACTGTTTATTAGATAATGTCATGGGGCTTTCATCAAAACGATTGAATAAAATTTATTTGACGGTACTGTAAAGTTTGATTATTAGAATAAATAACAACACATACATGCATAGTATATTCAGTTTGAAATATCAATTCACAGCCTAACGGAAACAATTTTTCACAAAAGATAAACAATAAAATAGGTTGTTTAACAAATAAATATTTATTCAGAATATGAACGTTATCAATAGCCTCAAGGTCTTTGTAGGTACCACGTTAGTAAAACTGAATTAAGAACGGAATGTTCTACACATTTCACATGTTATCAAGTAATTTTGTCCAAATCGATTTCTTCATTCGACGCAAATAATTGTACAATTTATAGAAATGATTGAAGTTTATTTAAATTAAATAAAATGAAGCTGCCAAAAATAATTAAAAGACATGACTCTTGTAAATTCAGTACTATTTTTTTGAAGATATTTTACACATTCAACAAGCGTTAAATAGAGAACTATTAAACACTATAATGCATCTGTTTTGTCTAAGTCTACAACTCAATATCAGTCCTAAAAAATAACCTTCTATAAGATTTAATACAGTACCTCTAATTGAATTTGAAATGGCTAGAGACGGAGGTAAATTCAGCCGATGAGTCCCAAATGGGATAAAATGAGCGTCCTGGATTGCACTATAAGACACATTCCGTGTATTCTGTATCAAAAGTATCTCTAAGTTTTACGATAAAATTAATATCATAGTACTATCGAATCGAAATTCAATAATACTTAATTTTCAACCTCAGTTATTTTTGGAATATACAGAAATCAGTACCTAATGAAGTTAATGAGTAACTGTTTAGTTGTCGATTTGGTTGTTTATACTAATCATAGTTTCACACCAGAAACTACTGAGCATATGTTTATTATTTCTTAAAATAGTTTCCTCTCAACTTCACACCCAACAAATTTCCAACTGGAAGAAATCATGTACATTCAAAATATCTTATTGGTCATTCATCAAATGTTATAGAGAAAATCTGTCTTTCCGGCAAAGATTCCACCTTATGTGTCAGTATAACAGTGAGTAATGGATGGAAATGATACATGTTTTTGCAGTGAATAACACGAGGACAGAACTGATGGTGATTGTAAAAACAGAAATTGATGTGATATATTTACAAATATAATCAATAGTATGTTTAATTATTCCAGACGTTTAATTTACTATTCCAAGAGAAATCAATAAATATTTAATGGAAGGAATTTAACAGAAAAACTAAGATGTAGATCTATGACAAACAATAAAGTTGTAAGATGTATGGGACTGACTGGATCGTACAATCTCTATCTAATATGGGATTGCGAACTGATAAAAAACCATAGTAAAATATTTCTGTCCATGAAACACATCGATAGTATTTCTATCTCTCACTTTTTAACTCATTTTTCCAGAAATCTTTACAAAAATTAGTATTCAGTAAATTGAATGATAGAATTCGAGGAAAATCACTGGGTCATTGTTAGTTCGCTGGCCTATTCTTTTCTTCGATCTTTTTGATTTAGACTAAAGCCAATCGTATAAAATGCGAGAATTATCGGTAAGGACGTGAATTTCATAATGAGAGGAGCATTGGCACAATAATCCATACTTTTTCCTGTTTTTTTGGACTCCGTAAATATCGGATGATTTAGAAAAAAATGACAGGCAAAGATAATGTATTCTTACCAAATAACATTTTTCCTGAATGAAATCATAAAATATTGTAACAATAGAATCTCTGTTGGAATTAAAAAGTTTGTCAAAGTTTTCAAACGATCCATTCTGGCTCTGAACATAACGAAGAGCAGAGTCACCTTAAGCACAGGCTAATAAGAAGCCTACACAATGATCGCGAACAGTGGTGGGTAGCGAAAGCAAGAGAGATGAAAAAGGCATTGGCAATAGGTAACAGCAGACAACTATTCAGACTTACTAAAGAAACCGGTATTAGGCACCCAACTGTCAGCGAAACTATCTCGGAAAAAGATGGACATATTATTCATTCTCAATCCAGGAGATTGGATCAATGGGCTAAACACTTTAGAGCTTAGTTCAACTGGCCTTTAGCCATACTTCGACTTCCCACGATCCCCAGTCGACCTGAATGGCAAGTTAATGTAAATCCTCCAATTCTTTACGAGTTTGGAAAAGATATAAGAAATCTGAAGCGAGGGAGAGCAGCACGCCCCGACAGGTTTACCCGAGATTTTTAAGGATGGAGGTCCAGTACTAGCAGCGAGATTGATTGAGGTCTTAGGTAGAATCTGGGAACCAGACATAATTCCATCTGACTGGTCCCAATCACTGATTGTGCCAGTCTATAAGAAAGGACAATCACAGAGGAATCAGTTTGACTAATATAGTGTCTAAAATATTAGCTTCAATAATACTTGGACGCCTAACCAAAGCTCGTGAAGAGCAGACTAGAGAAAACCAGGCTGGTTTTCGACCTGAACGTGGTTGTATAGACCAGATATTCACTCTATGTCAGGTCCTAGAACATAGACACATATTCAGACGCCCCACAACCGTAGTATTTCCCGAACTTAAGGCGGCATTTGACTCCGTTGATCATGAGGTTCTATGGCAGCGCTTGTCACTGAAAGAAGTACCAAAAAAGTACACTAACCTTATAAAGGCTCTCTACTCGAACACAACTGGACGAGTTAGAGATTATGGCGAACTGTCACCAGAATTGATTACCTCAAGTGGTGTTTGTCAGGGCTGTCCACTCTCTCCATTCTTGTTTAACTTTATCGTAGACGTGCTTTTAGAAATAACACTTTCCTCATCTAAATTTAGAGGGGTTGAACTTCTACCAGGAGACTCACTTGTTGATTTAGAATACGCCGATGACATACTTCTATTCGGTGAAGACGCTGACAAAATTCAGGGTCCTCTGACCACTATAAGCAACAATGCAGGCATGTTCGAGATGCGATTCTCTCCCTTGAAGTGCAAAATGTTACTTCAGGATTGGGCTGCATCGACACCTGAACTTATGATAAGGGGTAAAGTAGTTGAGCGTGTTGACCGCCTCACTTATCTTGGGAGTCTCATCAACCCTAGTGATCTGGTGTTTGACGAAATCTCAGCACGGATACAGAAGTCTCGACTAGCTTACACCAACTTGCGTCATTTATGGCGTAGGCGAGATATCCGCTAACATGATATGGCAACTCGAACTGATGTACGTACGTACGAAGTTATACGTTGTGACTGACTGACATACGTCTGTTCTTCCTTTCGAGGCATAAGGCAAACTGATCATACAGTCAACACTAAATAGGATGGAAGTCGTGCATATCTTGGTACTGTACCTGTTCATCAATGAGCTCTACATTTAAATCTTATCACTAATCAATTAATTCCAATAAGGATGTTTGATTTCGACCCTAATAAATATTAGATTCTATCAAACTCTAACGTATGGTAAAATTTGTCCGAGTAACCATTAATATTGGATGTTTAACCTTTGGAATTAATACCATTCATTTAAGCGATGTTACTGAATAGATCTATAATTATTTGAACAATGAGTTACAGCTAGGCTATCAACTGTAAGGTTGTACTTCTTTATTGTTTATATTCATCATCTTTCTGAAATGTATATGCATTACCTCCATCTAAGAGTACAAGAGAATTGACAGAAAGGTGCGATATCCAGTGGTCCGTATCAAATAAGCCTAGATACATACCCATGACTCCACTTCCGATCGATTATTAAAAAAACCCTCAGCGAATCTCCTTATTGATATGCTGATCAGTTTCATCAAATAGACTTGAGGTATTCAATTTAATAGCTATCTCGTAATCATTGTCATAAACTACTTCTCGTACTGACCGAAATACAAGAGTTTGGAATGTGGTTATCATTAACGAAACTTAGTAGTGCAGTGTACCGAGCATAGAACCTATGATATTTGTATCACAAAGTCAAAATGTTATCAGTAGGCGAATCACCAAGGTTTCTAGACAAAAATTCTGTGTTCTTTCGTAAACATACATTATTTTAGCCACTAAATTACAGTACAGTACCAGGTGAATGTCCAATTTAATTGGTAACTAATTTCTCATCATGAACTGACACTAAGGGAATCATTAGATCTCAGGGAGCACCGGACGTGTGTTCCGCACCTGCTTAGAACTCCACAGTAGTTCGAGAACACTTTAGCACACTGAATCAAACTAATCACACTCAGGCATCACAAGTATGAGTAATGGATGATTACATGTGTGGGATACATGAACAAAACATCTGTTCCCTCAAATTCCGGTGAACAGTGAGGTTCTTACCAATGACAAGATAGCTAGCATTTCGGTGCTGGATTGACTATTCCTATTACCCGATCGTTGCTGCTACCTTGACGTGGTGGTCGGGCTTGCCTATCGTGATGAAGCAATCGAGCTATGCTGGCTGGAACAATCGTTCCTCGAGGTCCTACCATGCCAGACAGGTCGGTTGAAGAGCGGTGAGACTAAAAGCAGCAAACCCAAGGTCCGAAGGCGAAGTCGTACTGCTGACTGTACAGAGGTGTGACAGCAGTAAGGTGTTTCCTTCAGACAACCAGCATGACAGCGATGCTGCCTTCCCACAAGGAGGGGTGGGGTTAGAAAAGGTCGACCCTAAAAATGCACACCTCGCCTTATCCCACGGATATCCGTCTCCGGCGGTAAGGTTTTTTTGAAGAACGGAGCTAACACAAAAACTACCCACAAAAAGGTCGTGTGTGACCGACCTCAAGCAGTTGTCCCTTGGGCACTGCGGTCACGCTCTCAGGTCATTAAGACCACTTCTAACCCAATTTCCTTTTCAGGTACCTCTAGAAGAATCCTTCCACGGTGTGGGCAACCGGGAAGTGATAACTGCCCTCATACCTCTAACAACACTCAAGACCACTGTATTCATAATCAATCTCCTTCTTCACTTCCTATTATTCCTTCTACCTTGACTTTCAACACTAAACTTCCTGTTCCGGTTTCCTCCTCAAGTGTCACCATGGCCAACGATTCTAGTGCGCGAAACGCTGTCCCAGGTCTACTAAAACCTCGCTCCAAACTACACATTGGAGCCTTCAACGTACGTACCCTATGCCAAATCGGTCAACAGGCCTCCTTAGCTAAAACTCTAGAATCTCGTACCATTGATGTATGCTGTGTCTCCGAAACACGCATACAGGATCCCAGTGTGGTCATTCACTTGACCTCACCTCGCCAAAATGGACAGCCGACGAAATACACCCTCCGTATATCTGGCGACCCGTTGGCTAGTTCTCGCGGACTTGCAGGTGTAGGCATAGCACTAAGTACAAGGGCAGAACAGGCACTACTAGAATGGATCCCCGTTAACAGTCGCCTGTGTGCTGTCCGGCTAAATGGCTCCGTAAGAACTCGGAAGGATAGGGACACACGTCGTTTCTGCCTACGCTCCCACTGACTGCAGCCATGATGAAGTAAAAGATGACTTTTACAGAAAACTCTCTGAGCTTCTTCAGAAAGCTAAGCGCTCAGACATAGTAGTCGTAGCGGGTGACTTTAATGCCCAGGTAGGCAGCTTAAATCAAACAGAAAGACATTTAGGTGGGTGTTTTAGTATTCCGGCTCAACGAACCGATAATGGTGATCGTCTGTTGCAACTATGCTTAGACAATCGTTTATTTTTAGCAAGCACTAATTTTAAACATAAGGAGAGACATCGTCTAACATGGCGACCACCTGCACCAAACCAACGATGGACTCAAATAGACCATATTGTCATCAGTCATCGTTGGAGAGGCTCAATAGAAGATTGTCGCTCGTATTGGAATACTTGTTTAGACTCTGATCACGCTTTAATACGAGCGCGCATTTGTCTGCGCCTCAATGGACGCAGGAAAAGTACACTAAGAAGACCCATTAGGATTGAACTGGAGGACGAGAAAGCCAAATGCGAATTCCAGAAACAACTGAGTTCACATCTAGGCAGTTCTGTAAACGAGACTGACCCAGATGCTGCTTGGAAAGACATACGAACAGCTGTGGAAACAGCAGTCACATCTATTAGTCATTTAAACCATAGGGCTCCAAAAAACCAGTGGATTTCTTCTAAGTCTATTTCACTGATGGATTCGCGTAAACTCATCCCATCAGGCTCTGAACACGACGAAGAGCGTAAAGAAATTAGATCTAGGTTAACTAAAAGTCTAAGGAACGATCGTGAGCAGTGGTGGGCAACGAAAGCAAAAGAGATGGAAAAGGCAGCGGCTGTAGGCAACACCAGGCAACTATTCAGACTAATAAAAGAAACCGGAATTAAGAAGTCAAGTGTAAGTGAGACAATCTCCGAAAAAGACGGAACCCTTATCTGCTCTCAACCTAAACGTTTAGAACGATGGGCGGAACACTTTAAGGAGCAGTTTAGCTGGCCTTCAGCTACTGCACAACTACCCACTATTCCCAGAAAACCTGAATGGAACATTGAGGTAGGCCCCCCGACCCTACTTGAAGTTCAAAAGGCTATAAGTAATCTGAAACGAGGAAAAGCAGCTGTTCCTGATGGATTGGCTCCAGAGGTCTTTAAATATGGTGGTCCAATTTTAGCGATTAGGTTGACTAATATTCTGGCTAAAATCTGGGAGACGGATGTAATCCCATCTGACTGGTCACAGTCACTGATTGTCCCAATATATAAAAAGGGGTCCAAATCATCCTGCGATAACCATAGAGGGATTAGTCTGACTAACATAGCATCTAAAATACTAGCCTCAATAATTATCGGGCGCCTAACTAAGACTCGTGAACTGCAAACACGAGAAAATCAGGCTGGCTTCAGACCTGGTCGTGGCTGTATCGACCACATATTCACCATTCGTCAAGTTTTAGAGCACAGACACGCTTATCGGCGTCCGACAATGATAGTTTTTCTTGACTTGAAAGCAGCATTTGACTCTGTAGACCGAGAGGTTCTGTGGCAGTGTCTGTCATTGAAAGGTGTACCTGAGAAGTACATAAACCCTGTGAAGGCTCTTTACTCGAACACTATTAGTCGAGTAAGAGCTTATGGCGAACTGTCATGTGATTTTACAACCTCAAGTGGTGTCCGTCAAGGCTGTCCACTATCCCCGTTTTTGTTTAACTTCATTATAGACCTGTTGCTGGAAATAACACTCTCTTCGACTGAATCTACAGGAATTGATCTCCTACCAGGGGGACCACTAAGCGACTTAGAATACGCAGATGACATAGTCCTGTTTGGTGAAGACGCTGGCAAAATGCAGAGTCTTCTGTTGGAACTCAGTAATAATGCCAGGATGTTTGGGATGCGTTTCTCCCCATCCAAATGTAAATTGTTACTCCAGGACTGGCCTGCGTCAACACCCGAACTAAGGATAGGGAGTGAAGTAGTCGAACGCGTCGACAACTTCACTTATCTTGGAAGTCTGATCAGCCCTAATGGGTTGGTGTCTGACGAAATCTCTGCACGGATTCAAAAAGCTCGTTTGGCTTTTGCCAACTTACGTCACCTATGGCGTAGACGAGATATCCGTCTATCAATTAAGGGACGAGTATACTGCGCAGCAGTTCGTTCTGTTCTACTTTACGGCTGTGAAACATGGCCATTAAGAGTAGAAGATACTCGTAGGTTACTAGTACTTGACCACAGATGCCTTAGAAATATTGCTCGCATCTGCTGGGATAACCGGGTAAGTAATAGTGAGGTTAGACGCAGGGTATTAGGGAATGGTTGTAAATCAGTTGATGAGGTGATGAATCTTCATCGACTGAGATGGTTGGGCCATGTGTTACGTATGCCTGAACACCGATTACCACGACGCGCTATGATGACTAGTATTGGGGACGGTTGGAAGAGAGTTAGGGGCGGCCAAACCAAAACATGGCATCAGTGCTTGAAGTCACTAACTTCTAGTCTGAGCCATGTTGGCAGATGCAGACTACCTGGTTGGGGTCCGCGTGACTATCGTAACCAATGGTTGGAGACTCTGTGTGACATGGCTCAGAATCGATCACAATGGCGTGGGTGTTCACACTCTGTCTTCCCTTAAACCTTGAGATTAAAATTGCTTCATATCTCCCTTCCTATACTATATCCTTATATACAACCTATAATTTATATACTACTACCAACACTAAATTAACTACTATTAATCCGGTGTTGATCTTGTTGTGCTAACGAGGTATGGCAACTTGGACCGATGCATATATGTGCCTGGTCCTACGTTGTAGCTGACTGACTGACTATTCCTGCGGAGCCTCCTAATTAGAAACACTAACCCGTGAGTTACTGCACGCTCAATTCGGAAAGATGAGGCACTAAAATTGTTTGTAGACAGCAGGATTGAATATTAATAGGCCTTACCCGCAGTGCTGTATACCTGAGGGAAACTTGTGGTAGTCGTAACGCAACAGAGAACCAGCGTCGTAAATGGACCGGCTACACTCGTTTAATAGGACTACAACCTTACCCGATGAATTCTCCAACTTCTTTTGTAGCCTATTTCACTGGGAATAACCCTAGTGATATGCGACGTAACGAACGGCGGGTAGTTGAACGCGACGGAATATAGAAGTCTGGGCTTCTGAAAAATACATTACTTGCGGCTTGTGACATGATACAGTAACCTGCTAAGCATTGTGAAGTAAGTGGGATCTCAGCTCACTTCAGTTAGATTGAAGTAATCCCGATAAAACTACTGTTAAGCAACACATCGTCCATGAAAACAGAACGACTTCCGCTAAATACTACTAAAAGCCATGTCGGCAGAGACTACTTTTAACGAATAGAATCAAAACATTGTTAGAAATGCTCAAGAAAGGCAAACATCCCGTCTACTGAAAAATGGTTATTGTGATGACGTCTATAAAGAGGGAACCTTATTTGGTGGCATTCAACAAGTATTACGGATGTCATGCATCTTAAAGACTATGGCATGAGAGCTCTGATCGTATCAGCCTTCTTCCTATGTTATTAATTAAACAGCAAGTTTAGAATGGACACAAAGTTTACAACGACTAAACGTAAAGCAAACTACAAATTAATAAATGATAACTGAAAGTCCTGAATATGTCCTGTCAGCTGTTATCAAACTTTAGCGACTGCTGAAAATTAGTTACGTGAACCACCATCACACATCCGAAAGGCAGGACTAGTGATAATTATTCTGGTGAGAACACATACTTTAGGACTCCGTAAGCTCTCGTGAACGAAGTATGATAATCAATAAATAAACATCACACTGGCTGCTTAACAAAATAACGGAAGAAACCAAACAATGTTTGATTGCTGTGTGATAAAAAGAATTGAAAAATAAGTAGGCAGATTAACGCTTTATTCGTTATCTATCGATTGACAAAAAGTTAGTCGGCTACAGTTGAAACTACTTCATTATGCATGGTCGACTTTATGCATGTGCGTAATGAGATCAACTACGCGGCAACTGTATCCAAACTCATTATCATACCTACATGAAATAAGTTAGGGAATAACAATATATGAAAACATACCATGAAACTAATTTCACGAAGTTGTTGTTAAGAGATATCCCAGCCTTCGCATCAAAGATAGATGAACTGGTACTTCCAACAAAGTCTGAACTGACAACCTCATCTTCAGTGTATTCCAAAATCCCCTTCAATGGTCCAGATGCAGCTGCTTTAACTGCAGCCTTGATTTCCTCATAGGAAGCTCCCTTCCCTAACCTACATGTCAGATCAACGACTGAAACGTCTGGTGTTGGGACGCGGAAAGCCATTCCCGTTAATTTTCCGTTTAGTGCTGGAATGACTTTTCCCACAGCTTTGGCAGCACCAGTGGAAGCTGGAATAATATTTTGCATCGCTCCACGGCCATCTCGCCATAATTTTGAGGATGGTCCATCTACAACCTTTTGTGTAGCCGTAAATGAGTGCACAGTGGTCATTAAGCCCTCAACTATTTCAAACTTATCATGAATGACCTTAGCCAGAGGTGCTAAACAATTAGTTGTACATGATGCGTTAGAAACCACGGACATAGACTTTTCATACGAATTTTCATTCACACCAACAACGAACATGGGTGCATCTGCAGAAGGTGCAGATATTATGACCTTTTTAGCTCGATTATTTTTAATATGAGCCTAAAGTGAACACTAGATAATACAAGAAATGATATTACCTGAGCTTTATCAATGGTCGTAAAGACTCCAGTAGACTCAACGACATATTCAGCCCCGTCCTTATCCCACGGGATGTTTGCTGGATCTCTTTCACAATGAACTGATATTAACTTCCCATTGACTTTTAACTTTCCGTTTTCAGTCGAAACCTCGCCTGGAAATGTCCCATGAGTGGAATCACGTTTTATCATGTACACCATATACTCTAAATCTATGAAGGGGTCATTCACCGAAACTACATCCACGGTGTTCTTGAGGAAAGCTGCACGAAGTACAAGTCTCCCGATACGACCAAAACCGTTAATACCAACCTTTGCTCTCGACATCTTGAAGTATATCGTACGTGACTTCGCTGATGGCACAAGCAGCAGTATATACAACTTAGGTTATTAAAACAAAACAAAGTATTAAATAATATTGAAGCTATTCTTCGTACATGATAATAATGTTTTTCACTTGAAATAAGAAGGAACATTATCTCAGATAAAATAACTCCGGTGTCTTAAGTCATAAAAATATTGTTTACTGAGTGGATTGTAGTGGTTACAGAAAATCATCGAATATAATTAGGCGGAAAATAATTTAAGTCTATATCATCTGATCTAAATAATTGCGATCACTGGGCCTTTTTCACTATTCTTTGACAAAGCTGAAATGTCTACGCCAGCAATCAGAGCAGAAGAAACTTTCCGGTAGCCGGCTTTCATATCCAGTAAAATTGATCACTTGTACATTTAGTTAATGATTTAGGTATATGAAAACGTAGCAGGAACTAAAAATGGCTTTGATAGCTCGACAGAAATAGTACCCCAACCTCATGAAAAACCAGTGTTTCCCTACTAAGTAATTAAGTCAATGATAAACCAATATTCTCCCGCTCGGTTCTGGAGTTAGCCACAAACTTTATGATTGCGATTTGTCCCTCCCATGTTGCAGCAGTTAGTGTTGTTGTACACCCATGTGACTGGTACCAACTTTCAGACGAATAAGTTATTCTTATCTTTCCACTCACTTTACCATTCGCACTCGTGACCTTGTGGTGTGCGTGTAGTAGTGTAACCACATTCTTGTTTGTGCCTATGAATGCAGAGGCATATCCTAAACGATTTGAGGTAGCACGTTTGCCTTCTCGTTTTTGCATTCCACATATTCTGTCCGTATTAAAGGATTTCTGAAATAAGTTCTCCTAGCTTAATGCTTTTTACCCTTTTTATTGTTGCCATAACGTATGCAGGATTAACTTGAGTAAAACATGCGAAATAAAACTGAGAATTTAAGTTTGTGGTTCGTTTGTTACTTGCCAGTTTGATCAACAAATGGAATCGTACAATGGCTCCTTTGTGTAAGGCCTTATGAAGCTTTAGCGGCCCGTTGATCCGACCCCAGTTTTAATCGGCTGATGATATCAGAGTAATATACGTGCTAGTTACCCTCATCTGTGACTGACGACTTAATTGGCGCTAAAGGATAACACAATAAAATAAGCAAAATACAAGAACGTAAATTTCATTTATTTTTTATATACTGGTTGCCCCAGACAGACAGTAAAATAAACGAAGCGAAGAAGCAGATCTGAGGAGAGTTGATATGTGAAAAAAGTACCGATGAAATAATACGATTTCAGCTCGTAAATTTGCTTGCTGTACTGCCTTCGCCGCTTGCTCCGGATTCGAGAGATTCAGTCATTCGAGTTTCTCGCCGACCGAGTCAGCTACGATTAGTTCGTTAACCGAATGCATAAGGTTCAAGTTCTTAGTCATCGTAGTTTGTAGATTGTGCTAGGTTCGAAGAATGACCAACTAGTTTTTTGGTTGTTGTTCCTTACAAGTAACACTCATTTCATAACAGCTATCATTTTAGGCAAAGATGGATGGTGCCTAGCAATGGAATTCGGGACGCGCGTTTCATTCTATTTGAGACTCGTAATCTGAATATACCTGCATCCACATAGGATGCACACACGTCAATAAGAGACTGATCAATTGCAGTCCTGAACAACAATGGGAAGACTAAAACAAACGACAAAATATGAAATTGTCGTTTTGTTAACAATGCACCATTTTGCTGTCAGTATCATTTGTTATGGCTTTGTTTTCATTCATATACAGTCACTTCGGTCTACAGTTTTGATATTTTCTTGGTGCATTATTGACTTTGCATACTTCTAAGTCTTGGGTAAGTCATTTTAATGGGATTCACCTGAAGGCATGGAACTTAGTTACAGATCTCCTATGCCTGTCTTCTTAATATTCACAATGACGACCCAAGAAGCCATGAAGCACTCAACGAAGCCCACCATTCAAAAGATCTAGCTTCTGACCATGAGAAACTGTACATCGTAATTGGTGTTCATGCCACAACATCTACGATAAGTCGCCCCAAAGCTGTAGAAAATCACGCTGATTTGTAGTGACACCGGTCCTAGCCAAACAATTCTCAAATCTGAATATGAGATAACTGAGAAAATAGATATTCAACATGTATCATCAAGATAACGTCAATAATGGTGAACCTGGAAACATTCGTTCAAGCGAATGGTATGGCTCAGAAGTGGTCATTCCGTATAACCTATCTTTAACTACATTAAATACACTATTCTATCTTTATCCCAAACGTGTTTTTCAAAAGCGCCGGAAGTTATATTGCTGATTCCGAAGATATGATGAGTCAGGGTAGACAAAGATGAGACTATCATGTACGATCTCATAGATTGGGTAGTCGCATCAGGGCAATCCTACAATTTTAGGATTAGGTCTATTATTATAGCAGTATTATTAATGAACCTAGACGAGAATCTTACAGATTCTCTAGCCTCTAAGCCATTACGACTAATCCTCCAGGAAACATTTTCGCCGGGATGAGTTGGAAGCAACTGCAGCTTCTGGACGAATTCACCTGTTATGCATTACAGATGTGATGACGAATATTTTCTGTCTGGTTTTCACGGAACTTAGCATCTTTACTGTAACATAGAAAGATCATAAGCGAGATTTGTTTTTAGTTTGCAAGGGTTTAACAGAAAACCTATCGCGACATGTGGTATGAAGTGCTTTTATCTGGTTCCAGATCTCGTTATTTCAGATGTTTTGATGTATGACATTAACATAGTCCTGATGGAATGTCACAATCTACTTATATACCCGGTCAAACGGAGGTTACTATTTGGAAACACTTAGCCATGTATTCAAAGAGGGTCATTCTCTGATTCCACGTCGTCCAATATTCCAATGAAACCGACGGTCATTCTGCACTTTCAACAATAATTAATTAATATATATTCCCAAATAACAATATGTTACAGAAGGCATAGTAGTTTGTACACAAGATCGAATTGTTACGGATGATTCAGGCTTCACTGTAATAAATTACTCGGGTTGATATTTTATAAAGCATATTCGTGAGAGAATCAGAGGGACAACACCTCTCACATACAAACATGAATAATGTTAGTAAGACTCGAATCGCCAACTTCAAAGTCGGCGCGCTTCATAGAGGTTGCGTTGAGACGTGTCACTGATGACCGAGGATGAATCCACGTAAAGTGGGAAGCTCCTAGGAAACACAACCATATATTCTTCTGAAATATTTGAGGTGTTGACGATTGCTCAGGACAAAGGTTTGTGTTCCATATGCGTTTTCGGTGGTACATTACGAAGGTGATGAAAAGGAAAGCAAAAAAAGAAAATATAAAATGCAGAGCAGACAATGTTCATGACTAGTAAAGTTCGTTCACTTGTTATGGAGTAATTAGGGTATGACTAAATGGGCTTGTTCTATTTTATTAAGTCAATCGTGACAGGTTAAAGAAAGCAAGACTGAGTATAGCAACGAACGAACAAACAATTGTACGTATGGAGGTGATTCAAAAAGACAACAGTTTAGGATTATGTGTCGTTTCAAAATACAGTACGGAAAACACTTTATTCGAGTGAACCAATGGCTCTCTCTTTTTATTCGTCAAAGCCATTTAAAATAATTTTTATTATTATAGATTTTGCGGGGTCAATAGTGTGAATTCATTTTAGCGTAACTGTCCAGTATTGTTTGTGATAGGATCTCTCGGTGGGAAGTAAAACCGATACAACATTACAAACATGGATCAAAGAGGTATTTTACATAAGAAGTTAGCATCAGTACCATTGGTTAGTTACATCCCGCTAGACCATGAGGAGCAGTAATTTAACGATATGTTCTGCCCTACAGACATGGGTGAGATGAGGTTAGCTCCCAACTATCAGGCTTGCTGACCAGTAACGTCACCCTCCCTCCGTTTATGATTTTAGGCTCTCTTACATTTGTGGCATGTGTGAATATTGCTTTAATCTAACCTTTATGTTGAATACTTTGTTGAAATACACTATATCTGCTGGTTTCACGTTACAAGCAAATCAGACAACTAAAGCTTCTGTACCGTTGGTTAGATATCCGTTTAGTGTATCACACTGTTATGAAGTGATCTAATGGCACAAATTGTAAGATACTGGCGAGATGATAAGGACAGATAGCAGATCTAATACTATGAAAGAAGGGTTTACGACCGCGAAATTTCAGAGCGAGACGATAAGAACGTAAGAAAAAAACATTAAGAGTGTAGATGATCTGTGTCGAATGATTGAGGGCCTACTTGAGTTGACCGGGAATGGTGTGACGAACCAACTAGCTTCAAAGTCACACCTCACAGTCAACACCTAAAGTGGATTACCCATTGGTCGTATCGGGGTATTTTGGCTACTATGAAGATCGTGTAACACCAAGGATGTTATTACGAAACGTATTGGTAAAAGTAGGTACAATGAGGTCGCGGCCACCACCTTATGGGCCAGTCTATGGCATACAATTGACTGATGCGCGTTGGTTGTCCTTGACCGTGACGGGGATCGATGATCTACTCGACATTGAGAGACCCAACTGCTGGATGATTTGGCTATGGTCGGGTGTTGTTTCGCCTGCCCTACAGAAGGAACTCAAGAATTTAGGATATTATGAGTTTCTTATGGTCAGCCATAGTTAGAGATCGTCCGTAGGGTTTCTTAGCTATGTGTCTACTTGAAATAGAAATTAAATAAGGATCATGGCACTTCATGGGAGAAATAATGCGAATTTAAACATTAGTGAGGATCGGAGTTTGAATGTAAGGGGTAGGAGCATAAGGGTATGGCTAATGATGAATGAATAATGAAAAAGTGGAAACCGTGTGCATAACGCCCGAAATGCCATTATTCTGTGTGAACGCAGAACTAACGAACCAAAATTTATTCGATCAGGCTAAACAACATTCTTCTGTGTAGCGTACAAAGCGTTTTTGAGTTGTCTGTATTGATTTATAGCGGAACACGAACTCTGTACTCAATTTAAACGGTTCTAATTTAAGAAAGAGGACAAATTATATCGAGAGTACAAAATGTCTCAAACGGTACAGCCTGTGCTACAAAGTTAAGGTTTTTTCTAACACAAATTAGCGTACTAAACAACAAAAGAAACAGTTGATACCAAACGATTCAACACCTGAGAATCAATAAAATTATTCCCGACAAGATGGGATCAGATATCTATCTTCAGGGGTGCTAGAAATCATTCCAAACGGACAGTCAAAGGTTGATAGTCACAAATTGAACCACGCCATGACCTTGAGCTTAGCAAAACACGACCTTATTGTCAATAGCCCGGCAACGTGCAACAGAAAAACTAGGTAACGAAAGGTAAGTCTTTAATCAAAGTCACATAATGGAGGCTCAGACGGGAAATGCAGCTAAAAGAGATCTGAATAAAGGTCAGAATGCATGACAGAGAGATGAAACGAATAAATAACAGTACTGTCCAACAAAATGCTGTAGGGGGATTTTCAATGCCTTTCTGCTACAGTGTGTTTTGTCATTTGGTAAAACACACGAATGGCAATGGGAATTTATTATATTCCTGATCGTTCTAGATGTTAGACAGTCTATAGCAAAGTGCCTCAATATCGGGTGCGAGTTCCGGGGATAGTTGGCGGGGCTCGTCGGAATCTTAAAACACGGTTATTATGCTTTTGAATTTGGTGATGGTGTCACAGTTACGGATAGCTATCGACCGCCTGTTACAAAATAAACTATACCGCACTGTGAAAAACTTACAACTCACCAGTTTTTGGTGTTTCTTCGCAAGTAGTGCATATGCGTTGTTTTCGAATCTGCAGGCAGTCATGGATTATGATTGGGCTGGAGGTTTGAAGTGAGAGAATATATATTACTTTTAAGAAAAACGTTAGATTGTTCCTTGACCGACGGCTCCATAAAGGCCCTAAGAAGAAGTGATTACATCTAGCTATGTAGTCAAGAGTGGAGTCGTGTCCTAGAGGTTAACGTGTGACGTGACGTCTTTGGACATCTTCTACGCTTATCCTGTCTGTGATGTTCATGTTTGGAAAGATAAACGAGTAATATTCTATAGAGTCTTAGATATACTTTTAAAAAGTGTAGGCTTGGCTTCGGTTGTGAAGAAATTTATTATTTTGAAACCCATAAGTCGTCTTGACCGGGAAATAATAAGGGAGGCTTGTTCATCAAATCTAAGGCTTATTATATGATTAACACCTGGATCGTGTACTTATTTAAGTGTTTGAATTTTACATTTATTTACATTTATTGTAGTCCATACGGATGTTTTCCAAAATGCATGATCTCACACCCGTTGAGGTTAAATGGCAATCGCCATTTTTTGATCCACACATTTGAATTATTGAGGTCAATTTGAATCTAGGACATACTTTCACTTAGAGATTCGGACTTAAAGCTGTATTTTGAGATCACCAGCGTATAATTATGGTCTCCCAAATTTTATGAGGTTACATGCGTCTTTCATTTACATGAGAAACAAGGGTGGGCCTAATACTTTTACTTGAATAGCTCCATCACTTATTAATGTTAGTGATGAGAGAGTCACTGTAATTTACCATTTTTTTGCGTTCTGTTGAGAATGAAGCAAACCATGAATATAGTGAGTTATTTGTCCCGGATGGCTTTAATTTTACGACAAGCCATTTGTGTGAAATCTTATCAAAAGCTTTCTTTAAATGTAAGAATGGGGCTGACATAAGGAACCCGTTGTTTCGTTTCAAAGTTCTGTCAGTCAGGTAGTCTACTGGGCATGTATCACATGATCAGGACCTAAGAAATCCACGCTGGAAGACCGACATGAGGTTATTAGTAGTTAGATGTTGGACTACCGCCGCCTCAACTACTTTTTCCATCACTCTAGATACCACTGAAGGTATTAAGGATTCCCATTGTGAAAATTAGAACAACATATGTAAGCGATCTAATTGAAAACACTGAAGGTATGTTTATGGGTCGATAATTTTCGATATTTGCTTCAGATCCCGTTTTAATTTTGGGAACGATATGTGTAGTTTTCCAGACACTAGGGTAACACGCTGTAGAGAGTGATATCGAAAATAGTTTAAGAAGTAAAACACACATATCATCACCAAGTTTTAGCATGCTAGCCTGATTACCATCTGGTCCATCAGTATAGGAGCGTTTCAATGCACTAATTGCCTTAGAGATATTTTGTACATTGAAGTGTACATTAGTAATTTCACTGGGAGGTGCTGAGATTAGTTCCGGATCATATGGTGATTTTTCGTCGGTTAGTGAGGAACAAAAGTGTGTACTAAATAGTTCTGTAACAAGTTTAGGATCTTCGTATACTTACTTGTCCTTAATAAACACGTTACCTCATTTCGATTTAGAACGTTCAAGTTTATTTTGAAGGGGTTCGATAAGTGCGGGGTAGTTATTATTAAGTTCGACAGCATACTTTTCCTGCGCAACTGTTTTTTGTGTACATATCGATTCTGCCTGGACAAAGATTTCTGTTATCGTAACTAAAGAGGAAAAGTCATTAAGGTTGTGGAATCGAGTACACTGTCTTTGAAGATATCTTCGTGTAGAGACCGGTATTTACAGATCTTCAGAAAGCTTAGGTTTCTGGCTTTCTAAAGGAGCGATTTTGTTGCAGATATTTATAATGTTGTCACAGAATATATTACTTAGTGTGCCGGTATTGTTTACAGTAAACAAGGTTCCCCAATCAGTGCTTCTTAGGTGATTTTGAGAGTTTTTCCAACCAGCCTTCTGATAGTTTCTGCGAAGTGTTATAGTTTTGCGTCTACCGGTTGTGCTTTCTATATTAAGGCTACATATGACAATGTTATGATCGCTACATAGAAACTCCTTTCCAATATATACAGTGCTAGGGGGTGAGGCCACTGGTAAAGACTAACTCCAAGATATTTTGGTGACTGGTAGGGCTACTGGCATAATGAACCCACTGCCCAAGCTCTAGATATTCAGTAAATGATTCACGATGTTTCGGCACTTTGACTGGAAAGGAAGAAATTTCCGATATATTGACGTCCCCACAAATAAACCTACCTATGAATGGTAGGAATGAGACTAGTGTGAGTGCCTACAAAAACATTGCCATTTTAATCGTTGATACGTTATGTTGACGGTTGACACAAGTGAACTGTAATAAGAATGAAATTCACATCTTCATAACAATTCACACCGTGTCCTGCAGTTTTTTCAACTCTGGCATATCACATAGTGATTTTAGGCTGATGTGAGCGAAAATAAGGCTTCCCCCTCCCCTTTCTTTCAACGTGTCAATTTGACATAGGAAATAAGCACTAAGGGATATTCTTAGATCGGAAATATTATTGTTAGTTTATGTTAAGGATACAGACACGGCTCGATTTGTCTTTTCATTACAGATTGACCTAGCGTTGATAAAGCAAATATTAAACAAATGACCCACATAAACTTGTTACTTGACACAAGCTGTGCTAAAACCCCGAAATAAACACCATGTATAACCAGCAACTTTACGCGTCACACTAAAAGTACTAGATTGTCCATATTTTTGAAGGTACGCCGGATAGGACTCTAAAAGCTAAAAATGGTAAAAGATAAATTCAATCTCATGATGGGTTTGAGGATAATTCGGTCATAAGACATTTCATGACCATTCCCATTGCATTTGGTCTCCAAAAAACAGTGTTGTTTGGTGCTCAATCAGTGAATAATAACGGCTGAACATGAATTTGTCCCAGATCTTTATTCCCCACCCAACATTGAGGAATCGATGGCTTGCCTCAAAGGCTAAGGTGTATAATTATATTAATATCGCTACTGAGGACAGCCATAAAACTAATATCATAGTTCATGGACTTCATGAAATTCGCGTCTGCCTTCTTGAAAGAGAAACTCTGTACAAGCTTTCCGAAAATTCACCTATTCTGTCATCAAAACTCCCCTTAGCAGACTGCAACATACGCAAGCATAAAGTGATAAACTAATGGTCACAGTTCTCTGCAGTAGTGTGGGCATTTCCGCACAAGTTCAACGGATTACACCTAATATTTTTGTCAGTGGTTTTTCAGAATCTTATGAAAATTTGAAGGGACTGTTCTCAATCGTGGACACCTAACCTATCGACAAAGGTTAGACCAGGTCTTGTCGAATATCGAATTGTAACACGGATCGCTGTGTGTGGGAGAGGTTAGTGAACAGTGAATTCTGACGGGCTTTGCAGACAATTACTTCTATCTCGGCTTTTCAGACAGGTGCAAGCTAGTCTTGTTCCATGAATAAACATACCATGGGAAAGCTATCTACAACAGTTTAGTGAATTCTTGAGATCACCAGGACCCTCAGCGTCTAAATTTGTTTTACCGGAAGGGCTTCGGTTGACACTAAACAAGATAATAGGTCTCTGAAATACTATCGTTCGTTTTCTGACTCGTCATCACAATCGCAGTCAATGCAAAACTCGTCAAAGTAACCTAGTAAGAAGGTCCGTTTTCAGACTGCGAGAAACAAATAACTGTAATTGGGGTCAGCACAACAACGCCTATGATGAGTGATCTAGAAATTGCAGGAAAACCCGCATTTTCCTGAATCTCAAACATGCCACAACGAACCTCTCAAGAAACTCTGTCCAATCTAAAATTACCCATCTCCGTATGTATATTCCCACCCGATTAAGTAGATGAATATCTTTTGGGTCTTTGGGACAACCTGTGTACAGAGTATATGTCCCAAGCACTGGTAAAAGAAGGGTAAACGGACAAGTTACAGTTTACTTGTCATTTTTCAGGTGTAGTTTGTATCTCGATAACTGTGCTGAAGACGAACATGTTACAGTCTACACTTTCTTATAACTTTCGGAATTTTGTAATACATTCCAAAATCTTGAGGGCCATTATGAATACATTTCAGAGGCATTGCTTCTCAATCACACAATCCTCAAAGATGAACGCGCTACAACTGATAAGGCTTACGTTCAACATTTAACACTTGGAGGTCAGAAAGGGTGAATGCAGGAACACTTCATCGGTATGGCTAGATAGGCCGTGCACGTGTGGTCACTCTATGTAGAATCATGCTTGTCATATCATATATAGTATTTCCTTCCCAGATCAAATATATTCCTCGGAAGTCCTTGGCAGTAACCAATGACTGTCATGTAGAACGAGTCAGTATTGATAACGTATGATTTCCACCTAAGGTCTGATTGTTTTGGTAGTCATGGTGTGTTAAATCCAAAACTCTGGGATAGGCTTATCTTCCTAGTAGCATAGATAAATACAATTATCTCGATTTTAAAACACCGCTATGTAACATGGATCTGCTGCAAGTATGGATTATACATGTATACAGGATACATATGTCAGAGATTCCTACATCCCACAGTACAGACGTAAGAATAGTTATGAATGGGTACAAGTATGCGCTGCATGTGTATATTTAATACACAAAATGAAACCTACACACTCCACAGTACATACATGTGCATAGGTGCTACAGTTTCGAAAATATTTTGTGCTGGTAATCACTCCTCGTTTTATACGTTGGGTAAGCCGTATTAGTGGCTATAGTTGGTTTCTATTTAGGCCATGAAGCAGGACATTTGGAGCTGATGGTTCTAATTTCTAACACAGAATTCTCAAAAGTCTGTACTGTATAATAGGAAATATAATTAGATGGTGGTTAGAGGTAGTTAACAGGAAACCCTTGACCTAGGTTTCTTGCTACTTGGCACTCGTCGATAGGATACCATCTGCACTAAGAAGGACCTGATATACAAGGTATTGATCACCACCCAGTGATCAGTCAATTGTAAAGGAAATATAATGCCCGCGCAAAATTAGGGAATAAATAAATACTTGAGCTATAATAATTTATAAGATTATCTGGGCCATAATTTACAACTTCTGCAAAAACATAGTGTCTCTGTAAATAATCAGAAATATCATACTACGACAGACTCCCATGAATTTCTTGGGCATACCAATAATGCTCAAGATACATGCCTTATGAAAAATAAAGTGGTGGATATTCTGGACTGCCCAAAACAGAGTACAGGTAAGCAAATGAGGACATCTAGGTGGCTGATAAAATAATCAGTACGAGTAATGGAGGTTGTTGGATTTTAATTAGGATTATGAACCCATCAATGCCAGACCACCACTGAAAACCTGTAAGCACTGGACGGCCTTTTCGTCTTCAGCAGTGCGCATCCACAAACTCACACATGAAAACTTTTTTCTCTAGGGCGAACGCTTGGCCTCTAGACCACTGAGCTGGCATCTAAGGTGTTAATGTCGGCCTTCGAACTAAACATGTTATTGCTCGACCATCTTCCACTGTCTTCGGAGGGCAACTACCTCACACCCGACGCGGCAGTTACTGTTGAGGAGTCTCATATTAAAACGAGACGGCCATCCGGTGCTTCATGGTTTTCAGCTGACGTCTATAATTAACCACTTCATGACCTCAACTATCACTGATAAAGTTTCATCAGCAGCTGATTGCACATCCGTTATGAATGCATAAACAGATCAGGTTCGTGAGAGTGCAAAATCATTGGTTTGGACGACACTGCGAAAAATGTACCATGGACCACTCACATTCTCTGTAAACTTGTTTTCAAACTTGTTTTTTGCTTGGATTCTCTTCCATTCCCTTGTTGCTAAGTAAATAGTGGACCATTATTACTTCAATAAATTTGGTATTTCTTCTGATAAACAAACAATGAACTTGCTGTAATATTATCGTTTTTATTGGTGCGATAACACGGGTGAAAGTACAGATATGTTACAATGTTAACCTTAAATAACGATTAATATGGATCTGAATAAAATGAATAACCGGCAATCTTTTGGTTACTGAAAAATAAAATTATGATACCTTATAAATAGATTTACAATTATACCTGTACGAAAGCTGGTGAGCAAAACTTGAATCAGCAACTTTAGATGATATTCCGAATACATTGTGGAGTGCAAAAAACGCAAGTTACACTACTTGGACGTATATATTGATTTCGTCAAATGACGAACAGACAGTAAGAATCAGTACATTCATCTTTAAAAATTATGAAAACCTTCAGCCTTCCTGGTTAGCAGTAACCAATTCAAACTTAAAAACTTATTCAGTCCGGCTGCTTTATCACATTAAACTACTGGATTGTCAGATAATACTACATTGGAACTGCTTTTATCCTACTACAACTAGACACCGGTCAGTCAGTCAGCTACAACGTAGGACCAGGCACATATATGAATCAGTCCAAGTTGAAATATCTGGTTAGCACAACAACTAGACACCATATATTGTGGTTACAAGACTGACAATGATTACCTTTCAGTAAATCTTATCATTAGCTTTTTTATATATTTCTTTTCCTGAAGCATGTGATTCTCCAGTAAACCACCCCGACTGCCAATAATTTACAAAGTACCCACAAAATGGTCTGTATACAATGCATAGCTTGATTTCTAGTTATTTATTTTGATTTTAGTAGCTTGGACTGAAGCGTTGGCTACTTTTGGACAAATGTATCCATAGCAAGGACATCGAAAACGAGGAACGTTTGCGAGTGTTAGTAAATAAGATCATCCGATGTATCAGATGGAGACTAGTAATTACATATTTTTTTCAAATTCAACGAGGATATTGGAGGGCAAAATGGTTTTATCCATCAAGGAGATTCTGCCTACCTGGATTTGAGCTCGTCCTTACTTCCAAATACCAATCGTAAATTAAGATATGATATGCATACTCGAGAAAATGGACGGAATTAGGTTCAACTGATTGAACCGTTTTGAAAGTAATGCGCAATATCACTCCTTTTTAATGTAGTTTATCTTTAAATTTGACTTTACAAGACAAGCATTTTTAGTGAACAAATGATACTTGTCATCATTGCCAAGAGGCATTATCACACTTCCTAACACGATAAATCGGTGAGTGATAACACAAATTAGCTTTGGTGTAGATTGTAGTAGGCGTCGAGTCGCAGTTGACTGCGATCACCACTACAGGAGAACTACGTGCAAGTTTCAAAGTTAGATCCTTCCAAAGTCCAAATACCAGAACGCAAAAGAAGGTTGTAGTACGATGTATTTGTTGAAGATCTCTTGGTGTTGAAAGAATATTTAGACCGTGTCAAAATCCACAAGCAGGACTACTTAGCGTACACGAGTTCGTACAAGATCACAAAACAACGGAAGTGTGTTTTTGGTACTTTTAAACAGACAGATACAGTAAAGCAATCACTAGTACGATTGGTTATAGTGATAATTGTTTCCGTTATGCCAATCGTGTTCTCTTCATAAAAGTAGGACATTAGAGCAGTGGTGCTGATGTAAAGATAAATGAGTTCATTCACCACAGTCTTTTTTGTATTCTGTCATCCAAAAGGGATTATAGTTGCTAAAATTCTGTAGACCAGCATCAATTTGTCAAAGTCAGTCACCAACCTTCAGGGAATGTACTGGTACTTTCTTCATGTTAGGAAGGCAAACAAAACCGAAATTCACTAACCAACTCCAAAGTATTTCTCACGGAAGAATATTTGAGCAACCTGACGAATAACATACAGTATATCCTCGAAAGCGTCTAAAGAGAAACTGACTGCATCGCGTTTCATCAGCATAAAAACAAAAAAATGTGTGGAGTTGAATGTAAACCCACTTTTATCACTGATACTAAAACAAACAGAACTGGGGATCGACTGAACTATTGTAATTATTCGTCTGGCAGTTCAACTTTCAAACATTATTATTTATAGTTAGTATATTTCATAATTCACTTTGTCGTTATTGAAAACGTCATGATAAGATACTGATCAGTGTTTAAAGACTAGCCATAGTCATAAACACATCTTCCCTCATTCTTATGTCTTTCATTCAAGTGATATTAGTGAATTTATATCAATGTTGTTACAAACTTTACACTGTTTATGATCACTTAGAAGGTGTAGAGCATACTTAGATTGTGCACAGTGCATGTTGCACATGTTCATGCATACGAAGCAAAAAATGCGTAATATCGTATGACTGTGTTTTTATTTTGCACTATCAGCGGAACAGGTATGATACAAATGTATCAATAATCATTTTTAGATAATAATATGTGTTAAGTGCACGGAAGGACCGTGATAACCTAACCAAGCATTTAACTACATTTTCATTGTCTTGAGCCAGTACGATTTGGTATGGCCTAAACTGCAGGCCACAACACTGTGACCATTTATTATTCTCAAATATGTCATTGTTACAATGTTATTTGTCCCTCACAATCACAGAATTTTTAATGCTTAAGAACTGTCTCAATCTAGTTAGCAGTATAGTGAGGAACTCAACAAATGCAACTGTAAAACCAGTTCGTTGATAATTAACATGAAAGCATTGACGGCTGAACTGTCGTCGAAAATACGGAAAATGTGTACGGAATCTGAATGACAGTAATTCTTTGATTCAAGTTCTAATGAATCGAATAAAATAACAATTGAAATCAAGTTATGCATGGCCTTAATAAGAGTCTTCTGTCTGTTGTTGGCTCCAAACCCACAAATGTTTATCTTCTAGGGTTTTCCATCCCCTAATTCGCGTATTTCCTTAGCAATCACATAATAAAAAAAGAAAAAGCGTTGGCTTCTCAGTTAGTAACTGAAACATGAACATTCTGTCTTATCTGTGCTACAAAGTTTTAGTGCGACTGTCTTCTACTGAACTTTCGTAATTGCGCCACATATTGGACAGTGTAATCAGGGTATTGCGTTTGTGGGTCCAACCACAAAAGGAATGAAACGTATCATTGCAAATACAAGTGATAAAAGTCCTTTAGTTAGAAGTTTAACTTGGCAGATAGGCAATATGACATATGCCACAGACCGTAGGAATGAACATCACCGTCTGTTTTGTTATTTCGGTCATTGAATTGTTCCAAGTTTATTGAAACAAAATCATCTTCTTGACTAAGCGTTGCATCCAAATCCTCGTTCGTCAGACAGCTGTCAATATTTATTAGCCGGATTCCCAGAATTAGTTTATCCGTAAAAATGAAGGCTTCGATTTGAGGCTCAGGTGCTGCGGATACATCATACATCTAGTACTTTGTAATTCATTTAAGTTTGTAGTTTGGAGAGAAGTTGATCACTCGAGGAATATTTGCGTTTGATATAACCTTTTAGAAAATCGTAACCAGGAGTAACATTTTAAAGCTGACCATTTCATCGGGCAATACAGAGTGAAAGATTGTTTAACTAAAAGTGCTAAAGTAGCCGATCGATAGATGATATTCATACCCAACAAGGGTATTACGGTCAAGGTGGTGGCCTGCGTCTTCGTCAAACGATGATCAGCTAACTTCTGTGGCCCTTCACTTAACACTACGGACCGTGGACGACAGTTCGAATCCAGACGTTTCCTTTCGTCTCACCACAACACCAAAAATCACACGATTTCATACGACCACCTACCACTTACAAGCCAACGGGTTGGTCAAATGATTTCACCGACAGTTCAAAGCTTCGCTCTCAGCTACAAATGTTTCACAGTGGACTAACGTCCCTCAACTCATGTTACTCGGTATTCGTGATGCTGTGAAACCTGGCGTCGGGTACATTGCAGCATAACGTGAATTTCTGATAAAGGTATCCCAGCGTGTAGGTTTTAGGTTGTCTATCTATTTGGAAGAGGGGATTTCCATGACTAATTGAAACGTTATCTGGTGTAGTTCATCAACCGAGAACCTTCACCTAGTGATAAGTCCAGCAACACTACAACGTTCGGCGTATGTTTCCAGTCACAAGAAGCTAATTGCAGCAACACCAATATCAGTACCTAACCCTTTGGGTAATTATATTGTTATCTGAGTGGTACGAGTACTTTGGCTGTATGTGGATCTTTTTTTGTTGAGTTATGGAAAAAGTGTCATATAACCCAGTGTAAACAATTTCGTTTTTACAAATCCGAAAGCATCTAATTCACTCTCAGTAAAAGTGGTAATAAGACCCTCTTCTGAAACCGACATAGAGGTTTCAAAGAACTGATTAACCAGTATATATGCCTAGATAAGTTTGTAGTTTTATGTCAGCCCAAACTGCACATTCACATTTAGAGTTGGTGATTCACCAATTCAAGCCTGAATAGTGGGTGCAAAAATGATACGTCTAAAGACGCCGCAAATATTCAAGGTATTTCTTTGTAACATATTCTTGACAGAAGGATATCAACCCAGTCAAATCAAGAGTCACGGAAAAATGAGTTTTAAGATATATTTGTAAGGTTGTTGACGTGTTGAGAAACGTTTGATCTAACCTGGTTAGTTGTTGCAAGGGATTCGTAGCACGGCATACACACTCATGATCTAATGTGGATGCGTTGTCGAGCACCTTCAGTTAGGATGTCTTCAACAAAAGCAATGAGATCATCATTGGTGTCGAAGACTTGCAGAACTATTTATTCGGAGGATCAATTTACCGTGATGCATGCAAAATTTCATTCCTATATAACCCTAGTTCCGTTCTATTGTACGTTTCGGCCATGTTTTTATCGTTATTTTGTAGTTTTAAACCACAATGTAACCCGTGAAGTCTACTCTACGTGTAGTGTTACAACTACTTGTCCCGTTGACAATGAGATACCAGCCATAGGACCTTTGCACGTGACAGAGGATATTGTTCTTCCTTTGATAACTAACCTAAAACCTTGTAAGATACCGGGCCCCGATGGGTTACACCCACGTTTGCTGTCGTCGCTTGCGGACATTATCTCAAGACCGCTCACGATGCTCTTCAACATGTCCCTTTCACAGGCTCAACTACCTAGAGACTGGAAAGACGCCATAGTTAGTCCTATATTTAAGGATGGTCAGAGACGGATAGTATCTAACTACCGGCCTGTTAGCCTGACCAGTATAGTAGTTAAGTTACTTGAAAAATTAATTCGGGCTAAGCTACTGAGCCACATTGATTCGTACAATCTGTTAACTCCCGAGCAACATGGGTTTCGTAACAAGCATTCATGCTTGACTAACTTACTCATTGCGAGAGAGGATTGGACAGCTGCCCTAGACAACGGCCAGTCTGTCGACGTGATATTTATAGATTTTAGCAAAGCGTTTGATAAGGTTTCACACTTAGGTCTTATGCAAAAGCTCTCGAGCTTTGGTATAACAGGTGCTATACAGGAATGGATAGGAAGCTTCTTATGTGACCGCAGACAGAGAGTGAGAGTCAATGGAACTCTATCCGAATGGAAACCGGTCAAAAGTGGTGTACCCCAAGGCACCATCTTGGGCCCTTTACTTTTCCTTCTGTATATTAATGAACTACCTTTATTACTTAAGTCGTCGACGTTATTGTTTGCGGATGATGTTAAAATCTGGAGAACAATAAGAAATGAGACTGATCGTTGTTATCTACAAGCAGATTTAGACGAATTAGTTAGGTGGGCTCATGATTGGGGCCTGGAAGTTAATTCTAGGAAGAGCGTGTTCATGCACATCGGGCACGATATTAGTTACCACTATACCATTAATGGTAAATCTCTGCCACGCGTTCATGCGCATAAAGACTTAGGAGTAATTATAAGTCACGACTTAAAAACTACAACGCACTGCAGTGCGGTTGCTTCCAAAGGCTATCGCGCGCTATGGTCGCTTCGCAGAGCATTTAAATGCTTTGACGAGGATATTTTTCGAATTTTATATCCCACCTATGTAAGGCCACACTTAGAATACTGTATCCAAGCAGCTAGCCCTTGTCTGATAAAGGATACTAAATCGCTTGAGCGTGTCCAGCGTGTAGGGACAAAATTAGTAAAGGGTCTTTCCAAACTCCCTTACGATGAGCGTTTAAAACGTCTAAATCTTTTCCCCTTATCTTATCGTAGGACGCGAGGTGACCTTATACTGGCATTTCGTATCTTTAATTATGATCTGGGTGTTAATATGTCTTACCTTTTTGCTCCCTCCAGCACTAATAATCTCCGGGGTCATAGCAAGAAGGTTCTGAAACCGTGATCTAATAAATTAAAGGTGGGGTCCCGTTTTTCTCATCGAGTGGTCAATGACTGGAACGCTTTACCAGAACAAGTGGTATCAGCACCATCAGTAAACATTTTCAAAAAGAAGCTGGACCTTCACTGGAAGGAAATCTGTCAGGATTAACACAGGTTCATCAACCTACTATCCTTATTACTGAAGACTGAAGACTGAAGACTACCATTTATTATTTTCTTCCAACAACTCTTCATAATAAATGTTATTCAACTGTCATTCTTACCTTAACATTTTTCATTTTCCTTCATAACTGTCAGTTGGACAATTATCTGCCATAGTTCTTATCAAATAACTAGCCCGAGTATTACGCGACTCTTGTTACTATTTAAAATCTCGAGTCACTTCACGATATGCTGCTTATCATTATTCTACAGACTTTGGTATTTATCATACTGTTGTAGATGTGAGTGTCTTAAAAAATTTTCTCCTCTGAATTCTCCTTGCTATTGTCTAAATGCCCAACGGATTGCTTTAATTTATCATAGCTCCTGACAAAGATATTGGATATTGACATTCTTTTCACTTGACCTTTTTTGTTCCCGGGACTATGGTCGGCTTCACGTTTTATTTTAGCGACGGATGGTTGGGGGTATGAGAGGTGATAATTTGATGATAATAACACATCTATGTTTGAAGCTGCAAATGCTCTGGTACTCTTCTCAGCAGTCATAATTCATCCAAATATTTGGTGCATAAAGCTGTCAACTTTGCCCGTACCACTACTAAGAACTAATGTAACCCGTCATTTTCGTGTTGGTTCAGATATAACTTTGAAGTGTGGAGAAAATCATCATCTAAACCCAACTCTTGTCTTGTGGCTTGACCCTTTGAATAAAACAACGTCTAAAGAAACCATATCGTTAAGGAATGCTAGCATTGCGCAATCTGGGGAGTATTATTGCCGATTGTTTCTTAATGGAGACTTGAAGTACCACCAGTCATTACTCGTCGTAATACAAGGTAAGCTAAGTACCTATGTAATTGTTAAGATAAACCGTTCTCTCCAACGTCTATTGTCATCCAGGCACTATCTGAAAGCTCAATGAACGTATCATGGGTCTTCGGAAATAGTCAAAATAGTCCCATTTCTCTTCATACTGTCTATTTACATGACAAGTAAGTAGTTTGTACACCGCGTTTTTGAGGCGCTTAGCATACTGACAAATAAATTTGTGTATTTTCTACTTAGGACAATATCTTTTCCAAGGGTGATAACATAGCATAGCATTTCACAAAACTAGTGTGTTACCAGTATTCAATAGTAAGGAACTCTCAGCTTCTAAAGACTTATCTCAATAGGCCATTGAACCTTACTTTACATGTAACTGAAATACTTAGTTCGAAAATAGTATATTTTCCCCATTTTTTTTCGAAGAATTGCTCCTTACAAACTTTTTGGCGAGTTCATTACCATTACCCTCATCCTAAAGTTTAAGCGTTTCCGTTAACAAAGTGAAACTAGTGAATACCAGCATCAGCCAATAAATCAGTCTCGGTCAGGAACCCCGAAGTCGGACCAGGCTCGTTGTTAATTATGCTTGACTGAGTTACGAAGGTTTGTTTGATGAGATTGTGGTTTTCCTTGTGTATCGACACTTCCCGACAAATCGTTGTCAGTAAAAGACCACTAGCTAGCTGTCCCGCCTTAGTTTGGGGTTTACCAGTTGCTGATCTCGATTTCTCCGAGGATCTAACCCAAGGCGTAAGAGCATTGCAGTTGGTAGTAGTACATTAATCCCATACTTCGATTCGGTTTTCATGGTTTCCCCGTCACTGAAAAGCGTCAAACTAAGACGAAACAACCGCGAAATGCTTCCTTGTTTTCAAAGAACCACTAAGCAGTATTGGTTTGTGAAGAAAGTTATCGTGTTAGGAAGTGTGATAATGCCTCTTGGCAATGATGACAAGTATCATTTGTTCACTAAAAATGCTTGTCTTGTAAAGTCAAATTTAAAGATAAACTACATTAAAAAGGAGTGATATTGCGCATTACTTTCAAAACGGTTCAATCAGTTGAACCTAATTCCGTCCATTTTCTCGAGTATGCATATCATATCTTAATTTACGATTGGTATTTGGAAGTAAGGACGAGCTCAAATCCAGGTAGGCAGAATCTCCTTGATGGATAAAACCATTTTGCCCTCCAATATCCTCGTTGAATTTGAAAAAAATATGTAATTACTAGTCTCCATCTGATACATCGGATGATCTTATTTACTAACACTCGCAAACGTTCCTCGTTTTCGATGTCCTTGCTATGGATACATTTGTCCAAAAGTAGCCAACGCTTCAGTCCAAGCTACTAAAATCAAAATAAATAACTAGAAATCAAGCTATGCATTGTATACAGACCATTTTGTGGGTACTTTGTAAATTATTGGCAGTCGGGGTGGTTTACTGGAGAATCACATGCTTCAGGAAAAGAAATATATAAAAAAGCTAATGATAAGATTTACTGAAAGGTAATCATTGTCAGTCTTGTAACCACAATATATGGTGTCTAGTTGTTGTGCTAACCAGATATTTCAACTTGGACTGATTCATATATGTGCCTGGTCCTACGTTGTAGCTGACTGACTGACCGGTGTCTAGTTGTAGTAGGATAAAAGCAGTTCCAATGTAGTATTATCTGACAATCCAGTAGTTTAATGTGATAAAGCAGCCGGACTGAATAAGTTTTTAAGTTTGAATTGGTTACTGCTAACCAGGAAGGCTGAAGGTTTTCATAATTTTTAAAGATGAATGTACTGATTCTTACTGTCTGTTCGTCATTTGACGAAATCAATATATACGTCCAAGTAGTGTAACTTGCGTTTTTTGCACTCCACAATGTATTCGGAATATCATCTAAAGTTGCTGATTCAAGTTTTGCTCACCAGCTTTCGTACAGGTATAATTGTAAATCTATTTATAAGGTATCATAATTTTATTTTTCAGTAACCAAAAGATTGCCGGTTATTCATTTTATTCAGATCCATATTAATCGTTATTTAAGGTTAACATTGTAACATATCTGTACTTTCACCCGTGTTATCGCACCAATAAAAACGATAATATTACAGCAAGTTCATTGTTTGTTTATCAGAAGAAATACCAAATTTATTGAAGTAATAATGGTCCACTATTTACTTAGCAACAAGGGAATGGAAGAGAATCCAAGCAACATGTATGTGAGGGCATTTGTTCTCATTCAAAGCCAACGTTCAGTATATATCAGCGTATTCCCGCTCGATTGTGCATTAACCTGTTTTACGGTGCTTATGACTGACCGACCGATCGATTTCGTTGCGTCTAGTGTTTTATATATCTGTAGTCTTTATTTACTTTTAGAAAGTAATGAATGAGGTGGTTGTAGTAGTTTCTCATATTCTTACTCCAGGGATTATGTTTTAAACACTCAACCACAGATAAACTTTATACTTTATTTACTCAAGTACAAACAGACTTGTTGTCTGAATTCAGACGGTGCTAAATCTATTACGCGAATGTGTGTGATTTTCGGAGCATATTTTAAAATAATTTGTATGCAATTTCGAGGTATTTTTATCTGTTCAAACCAAAACATTTTTTTGCAGTAATAGCCTAGTTTTACAAAAGAACGTATCATCCCCTCTGTCCAGTACAACACTTCATAATTTGAAGCCCTATACTTGCTACACTTTGTACATTCGCGCTTTGAATGACATTGGTTGGAGTGAATTCAGTAAACCCAGTCACTCACTCACTCTTCCTGGTTTGCCCGTTGCTCATCCAGCAGTTCACATCATCAATGTATCTAGTCACTCAATTTCTCTAGATGTAGGTATCGCAACTTTAAAGGACGTCATTCAAGATAATGTCAAAAGATGTATAGATCAAGATGCTCGATTTATATCGTTACTACATGGCCCACTGGTCGGTTACATTGTCACGGTTGCTACAACTCAGCCTTACAAGTTTGCTTCAAAAACTTTATACAATGCATCTGGATCTTACTCTCAGGTAACTATTTTTTCCCCTGCTCCTTAGTGTTTCTTGGTTCCCGATGTCATTCACTGTAAAATTCCTTTTCTTATATTGTGAATTTTCAAGGTAGTTGTTGTAAATCACAAGGAGTGTTATTTTTTTATAATCTTAATAGTACTCTGGTCATAAGGTAATACAAAAAGTTTGATTTTAATAAAAGAGTTTTCCTAAGCATACGTAAGTTGTACTAAGTTAGATTCATATAAGCGTCCAGTGTTCAGCACTTCAACTGTATGATAGATAAGCATTTTCAATCTGCTGTTTGGTTTTCCTTTGTAATTCAAGAAATCAAATGGGGTTATTATCCAAAATTGATTCTGAGTTTTATTGTCTGTTGCTTCACCTAGAGGCAATTAAAGTCAGTAAAAACACTCCTCTAAACTCATCTTTCTATGAACTTGATGTAACTATAAATTTCAAATATTTTATCATTTTAGATTGTAGATATATCCCATCTAAAGCCATACACACGGTACAATCTGTCGTTCGCTTTTTATAATGGTCGTTTTTCTGGCCCGTTTACTTCTCTGGTTGTTTCAACTACAGAAGGGATTCCCGGGAAGCCTAGGATAAAAAATTTTGAAAGTTCATCCAACTCATTGTCAATTGACTGGGACAGTAATGCTGATGCAGTGGGAAAAATACTTGCCTATAAATTGGAAGTAAGTAGTAGGTAGTGTAAATTCGTCTTTTTCAATCCTATATCAATTTAACCTAGCGTGTTTATAGTAACACCACTCTCACGTGGCCACGTTCATTCAACTACTGCCAGGGAAGTCCTACTGACTGCTTTCTCGCCGCGGGGGTGTTTACAAAATTGAGGAGACGAAAAGCGGATGTCCGGCGCCGTAACCGGGTCGGTGGACACGGAGGGTCCACCTAGGGGAGTTGGAAAACTCTGATTCCAAACCAGTGGTGCAAATGGGATCCAGTATCCTCAGCGAACAAATGGCGTATGAACCAATTGTTGGTCACCGGCTACCATGGAACTGCATTTCCTTACGTTGCTCCACTGCCTTGTGGAACAGACTTTTAGGTCGAAGGCCTCGGGTGTGGCCACACCGAGAAAACGTTCTGCTTCGATCTGTGCACCCGGGCAGTATTATAGCCTACACACAAATCAAGTGACTAGTGTGGCGCAAATGTATTCAGTTCCCCTTTGTACCAATATTTATGTTCAAATAAATAAATAGTTAGGTCTCCATGCTTAGTAATATAGCATTTACAATTGGCTATCTGATTTCAGATAGAAAGCAATTAACAAGTAGTTGAATAATATCTGATTTGTCATATATATATATATATATATATATATATATGACTACGAAAAGACGCTGTTAAACAGTCATCTATGTGGGCAGTAATTGAGGTGCGAAAACAAAGTTGTGATTGGTTTCTCCACAACAGTATCACATATATTGGCTCATTAAATCAACTGCCCCGTGTTCTCAGACTGTAAAGTGGAAAATATAGGTGATGTCTGAACTACCTCACGGCAGTCTCATTCGTTCCACAAATTAAGGATATTTGTTTAGGAAGTTTACCAATGTATCTGTCTTTTATGCTACTTATGTTTGCTGGTATAAGTAGTATGTAGCACCAGTCGGAAGTGAAATGTCTGCGAGCAGGTTTGGAAGATTGAAATGAAGAGAAGAGAGAAGGAAACTGAACGCGATCAAGATAAAAACAGGAATAAAAGGACGATGAGGCTTATAAGAGACAATTCAAAGATGTGCAAGTGATGTATTTGATGTATGATTTTCACATTTTACTAAACCACTGTGATTATTTATTAAACAATAACTTTGTCTTCTTCACCTGAGTGTTTATTCACTACAATCTTGTTCGTTCCGAAACAATAGTGAGTTTATGCTATGCTCCTAAATTCCACTATTCCCTTAATTCCTCCATCACTCTTTAGTTATTTCGAAGAGAAGTGCATGGTGATAGTTCTAATTTATTTTCTGTAGATGAACATTTCATTCCTTTGTTTGCAAATCAGATAGTCCTACCATGCGATACTAAACAGGTCACTCAAGTTCTTTAGGTTTATCTCAAAATCTGATAGGGTTCGGGATAATTATTCTAGTTTGTTCGGTTATTGAAAATAATTCTAAGGATACCACGGTATTGTTAAGTGTTTTTCGACGAATCTGGGTTTTATCGACTGTACAACGGTTTTCGGTTTTTAATCCCACTTACTAGCTTCACACGTGTTCCAAAAACGATACACAGAGTTCTAAAAGGTTAAAAACTGTTCAGGTGGATTCAAAGGAGTTACAGTTTGTGTTTGGGAATCTGGATCACAACACCTGCTACATCATTCGCGTAGCATCTGCTACAAAAGCTGGGTTTGGACATTTCAGTGAGATTGAAGTTCGCACTAAATTTGAAGGTTGGTTTTCGCCTGCATTTTGTTTTATGAAGAGACTCAAGTGTAGTATAAATTAACTTTATTAACAATAATCTTGAGACATACTTTTCAAAGAATATTGTATGTTGTGCAACCAACTTTTAAAATTACTATAATCCAAACTTTTTAAATGGAACTTACTGTTAATCAGACCATATTAACTAAATGTCTGGTTTATATCAAGGAACAGATTGATAACAGTACTGTACTATTTTACTATAAATTCAAATAAATGCAAGCTTTTAGTAGCTTTCAGTTTCTGGTATGATGACAACTAGCATTATCGTGCATTTCTATGGTTTTTTTGCTGGTCGATAAACGTTTCCCTTTGCCTACTTTTTTATGAAAAGTTTCACTAGAAGTTTCTCGAAGTACCCCTAGGTATCGTATTCAATATACTTTTAAATAATGCTTTGTAGAACCTTTAGACATGGGTTTTTTATGCCCTGGAGTTCTAATAGATTGATGCCAACAATAACGTTTTCCCACGTTATCTATATTACTTATTCCAATTTCTATGAATGAATAAAAATCTATGTATTACTATTAACCAAGGGGGGTTTAAGACCATTTTAACATTATCGCGACAAGATATCTTTAGTATCTTTACTGACATGAAATAAATTGGGTTAAACGTTATCGTAACTACTTCGTTTCAGAATTTTGTTAAATAAATTTCAGCTCCATCGCCACCTGTTGCTGTTGGCGCTTTTCTTTTGGACACCAATGATATTTTGATTAACTGGACTTGCTCAAATGAATCCTCATCAATACTAAAAAACCCACAGTACTTGATCTGTTGGCATTTTCACTCCTTTCTTTCTGAACAAAAATGTTTGCTTACTCAAACATCAAGCAAAAAAGAATTGGCATACTGTTACTGTGACCAACAACAACAATTTCAATGGGTAAATATTTAGTATTTTTAAAGTATCTGTTGTCCCTTTTCAATTCATAGAAGTTTTTTCGTGCGTGTTTTTCTATAATTATTAACAGCGTATGCAAGCAAGCAATTTTGAATGACTTTCGTAATTGTGATCCCACTAAGTTATTCTGGGTGACATGATTCAGAACCGATCACAATTGTGTAGGTGTATACATTCTTTGTATCCCCTTAGATCGTGAGATTAAAATTGCTTTATACCTTTGTTTCTGCGAACTAATTCTTTCTTCGTGTATTATGTCCTTATACACAATCTTTCTTTTATATATTACTACCATTGAAGTAACTAATTCTATGAATTTGGTGTTCTTGGGCTAATTAGGTATGGCAACTTGGACCGATTCATATATGTGCTTGGTCCTACGTTGTAGTTGACTGACTAAGCTACTCATGTTTCAGTTTCGTAGTAGACTGTAGGCCGCAACTTTTGAGATGCATAGATATTATTGCCCAGTTCTTCATCTTTATTTAAGTGAAGAGAAACCTGAATGTATGAATTAGTAGCTAAAATACGTATAGTCTTGTCAAAAAACTTTGTAAATATGAGTTTTTAAAAATTTTTATCCAGCTGTAAAGGAAGTCTTACTAACATTTTTTTTACCTGTTATGATTTTTTTCTTAAAATCAAACCTACCATCTAAATTATCATGTACTACTTTGATTTGTATAGCTCCTATTTAGTGTAAAACATTAAACAAAACACCATACTTTATTATCGTACAATCGACAAAGCCAACTAAACATAAACGACGTACAGACTGGTTTAATTTTGTTCTCATCTAATTTGTCACATGTGAACAGCGAGAAGAAACTTCTCAAGCCAAGTAGTAAAAACTAAACATTATTAAAGTTCGAACGGAATAAGTAGAATTGAAAGGTGAAGTGTATAGCGTAAATTTATGCTAAAAACTTGGGAACAATTAAGTTAGTCTGGGCACTAAAAGATAGGTTTTAAAATGCAACCTTTTTATTAATTTCGGATTATAGAGATAAACTAAACTTCTTACAGGGTGATCGAAAGTTATTAAAGTCGAGGTAGCAATAACGGTATGTAAATACCATAAAAAATTCGAGACAAGTTATCCGGTGCTCGTCAGTTTCAAACATTATTAGAGTAACATGCCAGTCAGTCACAACGTATCGCATCCCGAACATGCCTGCATTGTTGCTTACAGTAGTCAGAAGACCCTGAATTTTGTCAGCGTCTTCACCAAATGGAAGTATGTCATCGGCGTATTCTAAGTCAACAAGTGAGTCTCCTGGTAGAAGTTCAACCCCTCCAAATTTAGATGAGGAAAGTGTTATTTCTAAAAGCACGTCTACGATAAAGTTAAACAAGAATGGAGAGAGTGGACAGCCCTGACAAACACCACTTGAGGTAATCAATTCTGGTGACAGTTCGCCATAATCTCTAACTCGTCCAGTTGTGTTCGAGTAGAGAGCCTTTATAAGGTTAGTGTACTTTTTTGGTACTTCTTTCAGTGACAAGCGCTGCCATAGAACCTCATGATCAACGGAGTCAAATGCCGCCTTAAGTTCGGGAAATACTACGGTTGTGGGGCGTCTGAATATGTGTCTATGTTCTAGGACCTGACATAGAGTGAATATCTGGTCTATACAACCACGTTCAGGTCGAAAACCAGCCTGGTTTTCTCTAGTCTGCTCTTCACGAGCTTTGGTTAGGCGTCCAAGTATTATTGAAGCTAATATTTTAGACACTATATTATTCAAACTGGTCCCTCTGTGATTGTCACAGGAGGACTTTTGTCCTTTCTTATAGACTGGCACAATCAGTGATTGGGACCAGTCAGATGAAATTACGTCCAGTTCCCAGATTCTACCTAAGACCTCAATCAATCTCGCTGCTAGTACTGGACCGCCATCCTTAAAAATCTCGGGTAAACCTGTCGGGGCGTGCTGCTCTCCCTCGCTTCAGATTTCTTATATCTTTTCCAAACTCGTAAAGAATTGGAGGATTTACATTAACTTGCCATTCAGGTCGACTGGGGATCGTGGGAAGTCGAAGTATGGCTAAAGGCCAGTTGAACTAAGCTCTAAAGTGTTTAGCCCATTGATCCAATCTCCTGGATTGAGAATGAATAATATGTCCATCTTTTTCCGAGATAGTTTCGCTGACAGTTGGGTGCCTAATACCGGTTTCTTTAGTAAGTCTGAATAGTTGTCTGCTGTTACCTATTACCAATGCCTTTTTCATCTCTCTTGCTTTCGCTACCCACCACTGTTCGCGATCATTGTGTAGGCTTCTTATTAGCCTGTGCTTAAGGTGACTCTGCTCTTCGTTATGTTCAGAGCCAGATGGGATGAGTTTTCGAGCATCTGTCAGTGCGATAGATGATGCTCAGAGCCAATGTTTCTCCCTAACTTTATGGTTTACCGCACTAGCAGATATCACTGGCGTTTCGACAGCTTTTCGGATGTCATTCCACGCTGTCTTGTGGTGGGCACAACTTACATGGCTGCCTAACTGTTTTTCTAGTTATTCGTGAAATATGTTCTTAGCTTGCCTATCATTAAGTAGAACCCTTATAGGTTTCCTCTCAGTGTTTTACTTACGTCCAGTAGGATTCAAACAGGTACGTGCTCGCACTAGAGCATGATCTGAATCTAAACATGTGCTCCAGAATGGGCCACAGTTTTCTATCGAGCCCCTCCATCGGTGGCTGATAGCGATGTGATCTAATTGGGTCCAACGTTGGGATGAATTCTGAGGTCGCCATGTCAAAAGATGTTTTTCCTTGTGCTAAAAGTTGGTATTCGCAAGAAATAGGCGGTTATCTGAGCATAGCTGCAACAGATGGTCGCCATTATCTGTTCTTTGAGCCACGACACCATAAGATCCACCCAGGTGTCTTTCCCTTTCACTTAGTTTACCTACTCGAGCATTAAAGTCATCTGCCACTATTACTACATCAGAACGCCTAGCTTTTCGTAGAAGGTCAGAAAGTTTCCTGTAGAACTCATCTTTTATATCGTCTGAGCTGCAGTCAGTGGGAGAGTAGGCAGAGATGACGAAGAGGCAACGACGAGTTCCCCTATCTTTCCGAGTCCTTACTGATCCTTCTAGTCGGACAGCGCATAGACGACTGTCTACTGGGATCCAGTCTAAAAGGGCTAGTTCTGCCCTAGGACTTAATGCTATACCTACTCCAGCGAGGTCATGAAAAGCAGCATCAGGGCTTCCAAATACACGAAGCGTGTATCGAGATGGTTCTTTATTATGACATGGTGAGGTCAAATGAATGACACTACTCAGATCTCGTATGCGCGTTTCAGAGACGCAGCACACATCGATGGTGTAAGATTCTAAAGTCCTAACTAAGGAAGCCTGTTGTCCTATTTGGCACAGTGTCCGGACGTTAAAAGTTCCTACATGTAGTTTAGAGCGTAGTTTCAGGAGACCAGGAATAATGTTCCGCGTACTCGAATCGTTTGCCCTAGCGGTGCGAGGTGATAAAAAGACGTGAGAAGGGTTAGTCGAGGAGATAAGAGAGTTTCTAGGAGGTGTAGGAAGGATTTGAAAGTGACCAACTTGGTCTCGTGTGTAGTTATGGGTATGAGGGCATTTATCACTTCCCTGCTGCCCACACCGTGGAAGGGTATTTCTTGAGGGACCTGAATGGGAAGTTGGATTAGTGTTGGTCTTAACGACCTGGGAGCGTGACCTCAGTGCCCAAGGGACAACTGCTTGAGGCCGGTCACGCACGGCCATTTTGTGGGGGATTTTTGACACGTTAGCTCCGTTCTTCAAAGGGCCTTACCGCCGGAGACGGAAATCCGTGGGATAAGGTGAGGCGTGACACTTTTAGGGTCGACCTTCCTAACCCCTTTTTCCTTGTGAGAAGGCAGCATCGCTGCAGATGCTGGTTGTCCGAGGAAAACACCTTCCTGTTGTCACACCCCTCTACAGCCAGGAGTACGACTTTGTTTTTGAAATGGTTGTTATCTCACGAGTCTTTTCACTTAAAAGTTCCAGAGTACCAAGACAGTAATTGAAAATGTCCAAAAATACGTTAGTTCTTTACCTTTTAATCACATACGAACGAAAAATAACGCATTCCTCTTTTAATCATATGGGATTATGTAGCTTGGATTTGGTGAAATAATATCAATTGTAGTAAATGTTGATACTGTAGTCCTCAAATTTCGCGTATACTGTCGCTAGGTACGCATCTCTGTTTATTTTTGATGAGTAGCTCTTGTTTGCAAAGTTTGGGGATCAATAAAGTATTATTAACGATTTTCGAACAGATTTGGGTGGCACAGAAAGTTGGGTATTATGTTAAGTCGATGTATGTGTCAACAGGCAATAATACCTAGTAGACAAGATATCGTTCCAATTCTTTGATCGGTGTTCTCAAAATTTTTTGTACTTCATTCGATCTTAATTATTTCTGTTGACATTTTAGCTGAGGATAATCAGACATGTCTTATTTCTTAAAGTATTTTCTGAACTTAACTCTTACGTAAATGAACCATCCGTATCTGTTTTCAGACTGTTATCCCATTGTCCGTGTTTAAAGAGGCGAAATCTGGTCGAATTATCTTTACTATTCGGTCCAGTGTCTCTCAAACAAATTGTACTGATTACGTAAACTGCGAGATACAAAGTGAAAACTCAAACGAAATAAGTTTAAATCTGTGTAAGTATTTTCAAACTTCATATTTATACTGTTTTTTCGGTACGCTCTACCTTGCTAAACGAAGTTGCAGTGTCTATCAAAAGCCCTTAAATTTCTTACATTCATCATTGAAATCAATATCAGTTTCATCCAAATACTGAAGCTTCTTTGAACCACTTCATTTAGTGTCGACGTGGACCATGTTTAACACTCATTTCATTCGTATAATTTTATTTATTTATATTTCATATAAGTTTAATTCACTCTTTTTTCCATTTTAGCTTCTTCTACACAAAGATATTTTCATACAACTCTAAAATATCATCTCAAGTTAGATAATATTGCAATTGTTGGGATAGTCTCTATTACTCTTCTGGTTTTCTTCTGCGTGATAATTGGTGCATGCTTTGCTAAGTGCGTTTTAGTTGAATTAATTCAATTAATTTTTTAAATATTTGACAAAATCCGATTGAGTTAATGAAAATTTTATTAGTTTGTACCATATCAGTAAACTGTTTTTTCTCTTTCCTACAGCCAATAGGACTTAAGATATCATGAAGTTAATTTTTCCTCATTGTAATACCATATCTTCTTACTTTTTTTAGTCGAGTTCATTGTTTCCTTATCATGTGTCGTGAGACGGGTTCTTGTTATCGCAAAACCGATATATCAACTAAGTATAAACGTATTGCACCATTTCATCTAAGTAAAAACACATACAAAGCTATTTCAAGCAAAGAATTTCGTGCCCATGTTAATGCTTGCCATGCTGATGATGATGCTGGATTTCAAGCAGAGTTCGAGGTGAGTTGCTTAATGATTTAAACCTGTTAGCACTTTGGTGGTTGGGACTCATTAAATACACGAAGTTGGATTTTCAGCTCCATTAACATTAATTGTTGACGTATTCATGTCTATTTGTCTCCAATCTTTAGAATTGAATTCAGATCTTTTTCACTTTCGTTACATACAGATGGATGTCACTGTTAACATTAAAAGAAATCTTTTTATCTATTCACGTTTGGTGTGTAGTTTTTTATTAATAATAAATACAATTAAATAATATATTAGTACAAATAAGTAACCATATCCCAGGTCTTTGTGTTTGTATCGCTAAGTCTTTTCTCCACATTCATAAATACATTCTCAATTCCAGAAAAATTATATATTATGTTTGCTTTTATGAGAATTAAACATATTTTTATGGAGTGGTAAAGCTGTGCTCTAAACCAAAGCCTTACCGAAAACCGGTCACATTTATAGGGTAAGATGGCTCAGTGGTTAAACTAATTAACTTCTTACAGTTGTGCTGCATGTCAAAATCCGTTCTACCTTCTTTGATTTGGTGAACTTTGTTTAGTATCAATAAACATGTGGCTCAAAACTGAGTATATAAAACTACTTGATAGATGATTTAGTCATTCTGGTGAATCAACTTTAACCTAGACAATAAATTATTAGCTATTATTATTAGTTTATTTCGTATCTTTATTTCTAATCATACTTATTATTAAAGTATCAAAATTTCTTTTTGAATTAGTCGTTAGAACAAAATGTGCAAACAAACTGGTCAACTTCCGTTGCTCGTTCTTCAGAAAACATCGCCAAAAATCGATACTCCAACATTTTGGCTTGTACGTTCTTAATTGTCCTCCTTAATGCCTAAATTACCTATGTATTTTGTTAGTCGTTGTATATTAATGGCTGCATTTCATGGATTGAATGGGGCATACACTAACTGAAATCTGGAAGAATAATATTAGTGCTATTCTCAATAACTGTAAAGTTATCGATTGTTTTCTCCGACAGTTTTCAAAACAATTCCCCATCACTTTCATTTAGCGAATTTTTCTCAAATACATCGATCATTCAGCTTTTATGTTTTCCGATCATAACGCTTTTCAACTCTATAGACTTGAGAATGTAGTAGATCGTTTATCTGAGTTTATAAATTCACGTGGATTTTCAGTCGTCTTCTTGTCGCAGGAAATATTTCGCTGCAAACATTTCAGTGTCAAATTATTAGTTTCTCTGTCAGTGTTCATAGGGTATCCACCAGTAAAGTGTAGTCCTGTACATTACTTCATTAAGATTAAACATTGTATATTCTTGTAATGTATGCCCTTGTTGTAATGTTGCAAATATAAAAAAGCGTATACATGAAATTAGTCGGGATTGATGGTTACCAACTTAAAGTTAGTCTTTCTGTATTCAAATAGGCTAGTTATTATTAGCTAATTAAATAATTGCCAGAATTCTGTCATCCTTTCATTACATACATTTTTGTACGTAGTAGCGCTTTATGATTTGTTCAGTGAAAACATCTGAAAGGTTTCGTAGAAAAAACTGTTGAATAAAATTCATATCATGACAGACTAGATTCATTTGGACCGACTTTGTCTTTATATTAAGGATAATATTGATAATTTGATGTTGCTTTTTAAAAGTCCGTAGGTTAGTTTCTGCTAATGTGTAAGTAGTATATTTTTTAAAATATGCATTTAAACCCTTTTCAAAGATACTCTTTATACCATGTTTTGATAACTTCATCGCTTTTTTGGAAGGAGTTTCATGTGTTATGTTTTGATATTTTAGATGATCACTCGAGAGTTATACTTAAGGAAACAGGCAGTAAAAGTGATTATATCAATGCAAATTATGTCGATGTAAGTGTAAAGTACTTATTAATACCCTTCTCTCAATATAAATTACTAATCCTCTAACAGTTTATTGATAATACTGTCGTCATTTGGATTTTGTTGTTTTTAACGTATCTCATTTATTACTCATCTGCATGATGCTTATTCACTTGTTCTCGCATACTTGTAAAACATAAGGACTACAAAAACTAATTTCTAAAATGAAAGATTTAAGATTAATTTTGAATGTTGATCTACGTGCTTTTCGTTTCACTTCAGCTGACAACAAACCGTGTACTTGCTGTTTTTTGTGAACACACGAAAGCTATGTTACTGATTCTGTTTGTAAGGTCCCTTTCTTTCAAATTAAATAGAAAATAATACGTCGTAAAATTTCCCATGATCGGTATTTTGTTTTTATTTCTATTACTTTCCTTAATATATCTGAATCTATATCTAATGTAGCTCTTTAGTTCCGTATATAGCACTTTAAAAATCGTGCATATGAAATCCACTTGATTCCCCACATAACATCATTTTTAGTGTGTTTTTTAGAGCTCTTATTACCGTCTTTACACATGACAAAGGTAGGCGCTCCTCAAAAGGTTAGTATCCTAAAGGTTATCTGACACTTGAACTAAATCGGCGAAAATAGAGGGTCCCACCTATAAGTCCTATCGCGTAGATGATTTACAGAATATTAAAAAAAGAAGTAGCAATTTTTTCTACTCATTACCATGGGGAAAAACTCATTACTTTGTAGATTAGAAGCTCACATCCTTTGGTTTGAGTCGCTAAGCAATATAGTAAACTTCACAGAATTCATTAGATATTCCTGATAAGGAATACAGATATAAGTTTAGCGAAGAGTTGATATTCGTATTCTGAAATTGGAGTACTGATAACAACTAAAACAAATGAACATCTTGTTAACTACTTCTTGTACAGTCTCCTGTTAGCTTATACCTGTTAAAGTGCATATTTTGACTTTATCGCTATATTTTTGTCATTTTGAAAATAAGCTATTTATATCCTTGGTACTTTACATAATCTTCATTTTTGTTTTATACAGGGATATCATCGTCGAGCAGCATATATCGCTGCACAAGGTCCTATTCCGTCTACTTTCGATGATTTCTGGTTGATGGTGTGGGAGCAAAATAGCAATGTCATCGTTATGATATCTAACTTCGTTGAACGTGGTCGTGTAAGTTTATCAGACAACGATTTACTGTTTTTACTCCAGTCATTTTTTAAGTTGTTTTATATTGTTTTGATCTAAGAAACTTGTCAATTAGAAAATCTTATAGTATTTTATGGTACCCATCTGTTGCTATTTCATGATGTAATGTTTTTTGGGGAGTTTATATGGATCTGATTTATAATTAGACCACAAGCATTTTATTCAACACTCCTACTAGATGACATTTTAATGAAGTTTTCGGTACGGAATTGCAGCTTTGTGTATACTAAATAAGTAGACTTGTATAAGCGAACATTTATAATATCTCAAATTAAACTCTCCTCCATACCTTGAATGTTTTCTTGGTCTGTATCTACCAAAGTTTCAGTATTTAGTGTACATGTGTTACAGACAAGTCTTTTCAATTATTGAGTTTTATTTGAACACTCAAAACATAAATTGAAATCAGTAAACAAACAGTGAAATTCAATTCTCACAGGAAATGTGTAGTTGAATCAAATTTCTTATTCCTATTTAACGAATTTGTTATGAATAAAATGGTAGAATATTTTTGAAGGCTATTCTTCAAGGGTATTTTTCTTTGTTCTGGAGATCCTTACAACCTTCATTGTGATTTTTCCATTTACTAGGATTACTTTGTTTGATATTTTTTGTTGAGATCATTTATGTGAGTTTCTTTAATTGTGATCGCGTTTTGCTTTTATTTCGTTCTCATTTATAGCGCAAATGTGACAAGTATTGGCCCAGTTCAGGTCACCAAACGTATGGGAACGTTTCAGTTCGTATGATTTCTGAAGTTGTACGGGCTTTCTTCACTATCCGAGTGTTTAGTGTTCGACATATCAAGACTAAACGTGTAAATTTCAGTTTTTATTTAAACGACCAATAGGTTCACATTTTTTGAAATTAAATTTTTCATTTCATTATGATTTTAGAAAGTTTGGGTAAAATAAACGGAAATACGGGAATTTGTTTTCAAAAGTTCAATGGATCTTTAGTTTGAAATTTTATGTTGCGTATAAAAAAAGGAACTGGTTGGTTACTACTACAGTACTAAAATTTAATGTACGTAATAAACTAGACCACTCATCATCGTGGTACATATCGTTAGGTTCTATTTGTTGATTGATTAAATTATGATGAACGAGTTTTCACATACACTTATTGTCAATGCATGTCTGTGAGATAAAAATCTATTTCACTCAACATTTCTGTCATGAATGTACGTTGAGTGTCCAATAGACTCCGTCTACCTAGTGATTTCTTACATTTTACAAATATATCTAGGTATTCATTTCAAGTAATGAGACGTATTATATATATATTTTTTTTAGGGTTCTAAAGATCGTTTAGTTTATCACTATCAATACACAGATTGGCGAGATTTTGATGTGCCTCCTTCCCCTCTTCCGGTTCTCAAGTTCGTAGAAGCCTCGGTCACGCATTGGACATTTGACAGAGGTCCTATCGTTGTCCACTGCAGGTACTTTTTTTTGCATTTGGTAAATATTGTTTAATGCATGTTGATGTAGTAAAGTCGTTTTCAGTATATGGTGTGGTCTAATAATGAAGTGTTCATCAACGGATATTTTAAATACCTAGATATGCATTAAACCTTTTTCCTTTAACTTCAATTTTTCTAAATATTAGCGCTGGCGTCGGACGAACCGGTACTTACATCTGTATCGAAAGTTTGATACGGCAGCTGAAGGTAGAACAAGCTGTTTCTGTCCGGGGGTTTCTGGAACATATTCGCCAACAGCGCATGAAACTTGTCCAAACAGAAGTAATTATCATTTTTTTTGCCGTACCTATTTTTTGTACGAATCGTGGTTGGTATAAATAGCTTTTACTCAGCTAGTTTTATTATTTAATTTTTCTATGATACTGTGTTTAACACCTTTGATCATTATAATTACTTCTATGACTGTCAGTTGCTCTCATTATGATTAGGCGACAACACGACTATTGTCAATGAATTGGTAATTCACTAAGTATTCTCTTTATTTTCCTTATTATATTGATTATTTAGCAACAATATGCTTTTATTCATGACGCATTACGTGAGTATATCCTTTATCCGTATCATTCAATTCGTCCGCTGAACTTCAGTGATTACCTGCGGCATTTATATGAACTAGATTCAACAGGTACATCCAATTTGATGAGACAATTTGAAGTGAGTGTTTACTTTACCAAATGGTGGTTGTATTTCATTACTCAGAATGCTTAATATTCATTCATAACTCAGTTATTTAAATGAGTATTTCAGTCACGTTAGTATTACTAAGTTAATATATTGTTTACTACTTGAATACCTCATTGTAAGAAAATACTTTTTTCTTTTTCCAAGATGTGTATGGATTTCAGATGTGATTCCGCCGGTTCTTTGCATAGTGGAACTCTGAATGTTGACCAAACGAAATTACCCTATTGTTCAAGTAGGTAGATTGTTCTTTCAATTTATAAGCTAATCACGTTTTCATGAAACCTAATTACATATATCATATGAGATCATCCATAAATCAATCAACTAATTTACTGTTATAAATTAATAAAAACAACTTGGAACTTGACCTGTTTGTGTAATAAATCATGCTGTGACATCAACGACTGATAAGACTACTTTGGAGAATTATCTTATTGTATAAAGTTTTCATTTTCTTTACCATGTTTTGATTGTATGTATCCATAATTATGTTTCTTTTTCTAGGTACTACTGATAGTTCAGGCATTGATTCATCCGTTCTTCATGGTTTTTTGAATGTTTGTGAGTATATAGTTACTCGTCATCCTTTAGGTAACAGTGTAACTGAATTTTGGAAAGTAGTTTGGGACGCTAATTCTTCGTTAATTATATGTTTGTCTGATCAAAATTTGTTGCCATTTTGGCCTGATGAAGTTGAACAAGTTGGTTTTCCTTTTTATATTATTATTATTTAATAACATTCATGCTTTTGAATAATTAATGTAGTTACTATAGATCTTTTCGTATTTTTCGATTTCGTTTAAGAAATTCACTCATGGTTTATAATTGTCAACTGTATTGTTTGTATGAACTTGTTAATTATTATTTACATCTCCAGGAGCATATTCTTTAAAGTTGTGAATCAAATTAAACAATAGTAAATGTTAGAAATCAATGCATGAAATCGTACTTTCGCAACTGAAATAGAATATTTCGGTGATTTGTTTTTTATACAGTCTTGTCTTATTTACGTATGAAGCAAAGTGAAAGGTCGGTAATTTCTTGTAAGTGGGAAATCTACTTGATCATAGGAAAATATGCATAGTGTATGTTAGTTCTTCGGAATTCGTTTTTATAATTGATCTTGCATAGAACAGACGTGGATAAGCTGATTTTTAAATGTAAACTGAAAACTTCTATCTGATAAGTCTTCTAATTGAACTCTAGATTCAGTTCCTAAGCTATTCTAGTAACCCCCAGGCTAAATCTACATAGCGGCTTGAACACAAGAGAAAAGGCGCGAAATATGGAAGAGACGCCTTACTCCCAAGGTTCGTTTATCTACAGAAAATCTAGGGTTTTTATGGTATTTTAGATGGCCTTGGGTTTCCGGAAGATTCTAGAACACTACTAAACATAGTAACAGTATAGGTAATCATCCAACCAGAAACTCGACATGTTACTTTTCACTTTCTAGATGTTTCCGGCAAAACTTCTAGTGGATGCTGGTTGGATAAGATGTTTCTCAATGCTTTCGGAGCCTTTTTTGGCTTTTTTCGACAAGTTTTCTGGATTTCCCCCAACACCTCCCCCCTTTAAAAAAATAAGACCCTTTCTTCGGGTCTACTCGCAGCTTGATAACTGGTTTTCTACGGCGTTCGGACGTTCTTGGTATCCAGCGTCTATGAGTGTCTGTTGGGGTTCCTACAGTTGGAGTATGTGTAATTATCTCTAGCGGAAGACACACTTGACTATCTACCGTATTTAGCGTTCTTTTTTCTCTGTATTTGACTGATGTGTCTAATCTACTATCGGAAAATCCCACGCGCTTTGTACAAAACATTTTCCCATTTCTCTTTTCAATCACTCCTGGTTTTCCAACTATTTTTCCTTAATGTATGACTTAACAACCCACTTTAATAACTCCGTTAAAACTCTGGATATTCTGTTATAGTCTGCGTTCATCCATCGGTTTAGATGGCAACATGGTGTCGAATATAGTTCGTATGCTTTTCCGAACATCACTTCAGCAGGAGACTTTCCATCTGGGACGTTAGGGTTAGGCGTAGTTCTATAAGCTGTTAAGAATTTCGTAATTACCTGACTTGTCCTCTCGCCTTCGCCTTTCAGTAGTGCTCTTTTGAATGTGTCCACGAAGCGCCCTGCCTGTCCATTTGATTGAGAGTGATAGGGTGGAAAGCGCATATATACAATTCCATTAATGTTGCAGAAGTGCTTGAGTGATTCTGCAGTGAATTGTGAGCGGTTATCGGTCACTAAAGTCTCCGGAACTCCAAAGCAGCTAAACAGTTCAGATAACTTGCCGATCGTTTCACTAGCTGTGCAATTTGCCATGGCATAGACTTATGGCCATTTTGTAAGTGCGTCCACTATGTCGAGAAACGTTCTTCCTCGTGTTGGGCTGGAGAAATCTGCGTGCAGCCTCTCCCAGAGACTTGGGTTTTTCCTGTTGTTGTGGTTCACACTTCTTTGGACTTTTAGCTGCTTTCAGGCACGGCGAACAATAGCGGCATATGGTTTCGATATCTTGATCCATTGTAGGCCAGTAAGCATAGCTTCGAGCCAACGCTTTCATCTTATTAACGCCGGGATGGCCGCTATGTAATTGTTTCAAAACCTTGAGGCGTAATGTTTTTGGAACAACAGGGGTATTGGGTACTGATGATTTTCTAGGGCTTCATTTAACTCGTTTGAGTAATCGGCACACAAACGGATGCTACCATTAGTCTCCTTTACTACCACTATCGGTGCAACCCATTCTGAGAAGTGCACCGGTTCACTGATCCCACAGACGTTGCGCATTATATTCCATAACTAGTTTATCTAACTAGTGAGGATTTGAAGTATATCGTATTTAGCAAGCCTAACCAGCTGTCGCACATATTAAACAAAAAAGAGATTAGTGATAATTTTTCAGTAGACTTGTTTTATTATGGAGATTCTCCTGGGATTAATATTACTTCTCATTTGAAGTGACCTTAATTTTTTAACTGTCAGTGGTAGTCTAGAGATAACAGTAGATGTTTGCTTTATTCTCAGGCATTCCGTTCATAAACTACCATACACGATAGATCCACATATGTACTTTCGTGTTCATTAGTTGATTGATATTTGAATATACACTTTATATTTATATTTTCAGTTATCATCGTATTTTACTCTTTATTTAGTTTATTGTCTCTATTTGAATAATCGAATAATTTTAATTGTAAATTTGGTCATTTTTAAGCTAAACTTATTATGCTTTTTCTTATTCAAATGACAGACAAGAACAATCGGTTGGTTGCATATAAATTTTGCTCGAATGGATCAGTGTAGTGATTCGTTAGTACGATTTCAATTTTTATTAACATCTGACCGAGAAGATTATGCACTAGCATGTACCCTTTTACATTTTAGTGCATGGCCTTCTATTGATTTAGAAAATCCTCATGAATCAAGGATTGCATCAGATTTGCTTGAATTGGCAACGCATTTAGAAAATGATAATTCGGAATTCTCAAATTCTTCCGCTCCTATTGTTTTAGTAGATAAGTAAGTTTTCTTCAATGCACTTTTACTAATCGTCTATTTTAATAAGTTCTATTCATGATAAACAAATAGGGTCAGTAAACTATTTGGATTCGCTGGATTATTCAATGTGTTATAGCCTGTTGCCGGCAATTGTTTTATCTTGTGGCCGCCAATTAGAGACCAGTTAATTATCGATCGGACCAATGGCACACGAAACCCCTACGAGCAGTCTAGAGTGCTTGTCGGTCCTGCTTCCATCTAGCCCAACCAGTCATGTCCAGAGCACCAATAACAGCCTCTGCAATATGAATCATTTATTTCAAACATAATTGGTTTATATACCAAACAGACAGACCACATCGTACCATAAAATAGAAAATAACATTTGTACAAGATTTAGCTAAATGTGGCTGTGAATAAGGGAGATAGTAATTGATAGACAGGGCATAATTCAAGAATGATAAGTCACATAACAATAGTTTATAGGTCAAAATAAAGCTTATAATAAGAGGGGCACGAATATGAGTTGTTTAGTTAGTTAACAATTGTACGATAAAAAATATATGCATAGTATTGGTCCATAAATGGATATCAAAGTTACCATCCAATATTGTTACCGGGACATAACACAATGTAATAATTAATCTATTATGAACTAAAGACAAAAGTATCGGTGATCTGTTGTTATAACTAATTAAAAACAAGAACAACGATAACGAAAACTACTGCAACTACATAGTTATCTTGGGATTCACATATTTTCTAGCTCTCAACTCTTCTGAAATATATTTAGTTAATTGGTTAACAGTTTAATAGTAAAAGACAATTATCTCTATTTACAGAAAGTAAGATTGATATTTATTGGGTGGGGAATCTGTACATTGAATTGTTTGCAGTTTGCATTAACAACCCCACCCCGTTAGCCGTTGAAATTTGTGTTTTCTTATCGTAATAAATTCCAAAAAAAATTTTCGTCACTTCATTCAGTATCTTTAACAAATGTTGTTCATTGTTTAGAACGTATAAATAGTCTGTAAAGTTGTTGATTATACTGAAAAAACACACTGAAACTTTCACATTTTTTACGTGACTATTCATTTAATCATAAAATTTAGATGAAATAAAAAACCCCCATAATTTTATTACAAAGATGTTTTCTTTTTGATAAATACTCATTAATTGTTAATCCATATAATTGATAATGATAATATGCAAATATATAGAAATTCGGTCATGTTCCTCCTTCTTCATCTTGTTATTGAATTGTATGAATAAATATAAAATCAAATAAATATACGTTGCTGAAATATATAGAGAAAGGAGTCTTTATGCTCATCCAATGTGTTAAATTCGAGTAAAGTACTCAATATTCTGAGAATGATCGTCAATATCTACCATACATTAGTTTTTTTCACATATTTATGTTTTATGTATATATGATTTTGTATCTGGATTTGAAGTTTTGTGTTGTAAGGTTGACAAATAAATAGAAATGTTCAGTGATTTTGGTACATTTCAATTTAATGACCGAATGATAAAACTATGTTCATTGAATAGTGACAGAATCAGCTAAGTAATTACTTCCACATGAAAGAATACCAAGTATCTCGTGTATCTGCTTTTCAACAATTTACATTGATATAAAACACCACAAATAGACCAGTCAGTCATCAATATAAAACCTAATACAAATGTTTATCAGTTCAAACCGCTACAACTTCATGTCAACACCAGTGAAAGAGGAAATTAACAAGATCAGAACTAAGGACAGAAAATAATTATCATTTTCAATAGAAATTATAATGTATAAATTTAGATTGTAGAATAAAAAGTCAATAAGGTAGTGGTAATACTTGATCAAGATTTAAAGGAAAAATAGAATTAATTGAGTTGTGGTACTGGGACTAACCTTACGTTATTTTATCCTTTTAACGTCTGTAACTATTGATTATGACATGTATTGTGCAAATCTTAATTTAAAATCCCCCTTCATACAAGACCAGCTAACATGGAAATCCAATTTTATTTTGTTTGCAATCTAAATATCATAGGTATTTAAGTATCTCTATCTGCTGATCTACTAATGTCAATTTATATACTACATAGTAAAATATTTAAAAAATGTCTTTAATCAAGTTGACTGTTTCAAGTTCAAAGTACAGTTTTTTGGGCGTTAAATAGCTTATCCAATTGGTATGATACTCTTATATAATAACATTGTTTTCTGAATATTTTCAGTTTGTAAAAAACGATTACAAAACAAAAAGCGGAACAAGTCTTAACTTCCTGTTGTATGCACATATTGCCAAAAATGTTAAATTTATGACTTATAACTCATTTCCAGTAATTACATAATTGATTTTATTTTCACCATCTGTTCAAAACTGAAAATATTCCACTTTATTGTTTCAGCACTGGAGGTTATCGTGTTGGCATATTTTGTGCAATTCGTATTTTAATTAGCCAATTTTTAAATGATCTTCTACTCGATGTATACTTTGTTTTCAAAATGTTATGTTTACAACGACCTCATTTATTTAGGGGTTATGTAAGTATTTATTGTTTTTTTTCAACGTTTGCTTTTCACTGTTTAATTGATAACTTGCCACTTGTCGCTTACAGTTAACTTATCATATTGTAGTACACTTTAAATGAAGATAAATATTATATTATTCCTAGTGGTTTGTTTATATCAACGTATTCCCTAAAAGTTAATTAAAACGTTGAAGTGAGTTACCCATCCAGATGTTGATACAGCTTGACAATACAAGATAGGTTTAGTTATATTTCTGTCTTCAGCGATACCAATTAAATTGCTCTTATGTTAATAATATACTTTATTTATTTTTTTATGTATGAAATATTTAGTGGGATTTGGAATTCGTGTATACTCTTATGCAATATTATTTAAAGAATGAATCGTCACCTTCTTGGCAATCGAATTCAATAGGCTCACGTTATGCAACTTTATATTATATGCTTGAAGGACGAGATAATTCCAGCAAAGTATCAACCGGTGACCAACATACATCTCCTAGGCGAATATTAGGTAACTTATTTTCTGGTCGACGTCGATTAACTTATCCGAAATGTCAACGTCCCACGCGAAATAATAACGATTCACTTTTGTTTAATGAAACTACTACTATTAGTCGAAATAATTCTTTTCGTAATCACAGTAACTATAATAATTCATTTTCACAACACACCAGTCAACATCTGTGCAACAGTATTAGTAATAGAACCTGCATATTTACGGATCCATATCATCAAGAAGAACCACTTTTGTCAAATCATTTTTCAAATAATCGTGGACATGCAGTATATCGTTTACTATCAAAACATCAATCTGTTGAATTTCTTTCATTCCAATCTATTAACAATCATAATAATAACAATAGAAAATATTTTACTGGGAATCAAATGGAATATCCCACCCTATAATTTACGTGTCGTACGTAAATATAAGCGCCGTAAAATTACTTCATAGCTACTCCGTTAAAATATGTTTAATTGTAAATGAGGATCTATATATTTATTGTCGAATATGACTTCTTTTTTTTAAAAAAGGTTTTATATTTTTTATTTCTTCAATGTTGTTACTTTGTTTACTAGATTACTTGTTTCACTTCTGTTATACCCATGTGCGCGCTTATTTTGAATATATATATATATAGAAAATCAGCATTTAACTTGGTCTGGTTCACTATTATATTTTTTCTGTTGTATTTTACTTTGTATTAATTAACCTTATATTGGTTATTATGACGTGTTATTGAAATTTACATATTGCTTTATATGCTTAATATTATCCTAGACAAAAGCTAATAATCTAGTCTACAAGGGAAATCAGCAAATCATTTTTCAACTGATCCTGATTAAACTAAGTGACTAATAATTTTGTTTAATTTACTGCTATTAGGGTTTTTCGTCTTAATATGGCATAATTATCTCCTGGTATCATGTATACCATCGATAGTCGAGTCACTGTGAATTATTCATGTTTGTGTGTATTACTTTGATCCCTTGCATAGGTATGTTGTCAGCAGTTTCAAGGATTTTTAGTTATAAATTCTTATATTACTAGGATAGCGATATTATCTGCGCATTTTGTTATTTATTTCCATTTTTGTTCAATCTAGTTTTTGAGTTTACTCTTAGATTACTTAAAGTTGTTGATACTGTGAAAAACTATCTCATAACTACTTTCTTTTTTATGAAAATATCTGTTTTACTATTTTTAATTTTACATAATATAAATTACAAAATAAATCTATTTTGCCTTTTGATTTTTGTATGCTAGTTGGTGTATATCTATGCTTTTTAACCAGGACTGATTGTTTTTTTTTGATGATACACGATTGTGAGTTTAATATATCTTTGTGCCGTTAATGAAGAATTTATTTCGATTAGTAGTAATATATGGTTACTCTGTTTTAACTGCATGATTTGTGCACCGTTTATGTTTTCATATGCAGTTTACAAGTCTGATATAGGTGTGTATTCAGTGTAAAGAGAGATATAAATAATCTTGACTGTTGTTTTAGGTTGATCGCTTTTTACATTAACTTCAATATTTCCATGCAACTAAGCATATTAGTGAAGAAGTAGATAACGTGTCCTTTGTAATTCACATTATTTGATATGTATGTCTTTTTTCTAACAGTATGGCAAAGTGATTTAATAATTAATATTTTGATGGACATAATTTCTTCAGTTTTAGGATATTTCAAACATGTCTAGTCGTGAGGCTCCAGCATCTATTTCAGCCATTCGTAATCCAAACAGTCAGCTTGCTGGTCTACCACCTAGACCTCCTCTTTCAGATGCGGCTTTGTTTTCTTTGATTTTAACTGTTCGGGAGGCCGGTCGGCGTTTAGCAATGAGTGATTACGCCATCGCCACAGCTTGCACAATATTACACCGAGCTCTACGCGTTCTTACTACTGGTGATGAACAGCCAGTTACAACCCTCGCTACTTCTGGGTCAGCAACTGTCAATGGATCTGATTCAGTTTCCGGTTTCGACTCAATCGACCAATCTTTTAAACATAGCTTAGGAGATATCGATGCACATGTAAGGTCCTTATTTTACTCGTTGAAAATATGTCAATAAAACGGTCATATGTTACTAAACCAATTATTTAGTACATGACTTAATTAATTCATTTGTCCTTTTTATTGTCTACTAACTAACTGACTGACTGAATTTCTTCGTAATGGTTTTAAAATTACTAACTTCTATGACTTAATTTTCTAATGTGTTCATTCTTTTTCCTACTCACTTTTCTTATTATTCTTTTCCTAAAAATAGTGTAAAACATGTGTCTTGTTATCTAATTATAGAAAACTAACTCCTGGTTGTGTGTTCTTTCGTGTCAGTTTTGTTTGATGACTTATAAACAAAATATTGATGATGAAATCAGTCTACTCTTTAAATAACCGTACATTCAATATCGAATGCACTTGTTGTTTGAAACAGTACTCGATAACATGAGACGAGTGAATTTGAAATGTTTATCAATGTACAGTTAATTTGATAGACAAGATATAATGCATACATGCTTCTATATCACTGTCTTATAATTGTTCATTGTTACATAATCATCTTAGAGTATACAGAAATAAGCAATTTGGAATGTTTTTCAAAAATTTTGCAAAATAATCTAAATATTTATAAAAATCAAATCAATTGATTGTAAGGTTGTGAGGTGTTTCCAATTACTTTTAAATTGAAGTTTATATTTGCTCGTGAGCACATATTCCTGAAACAAGTAGCTGTTATAAAAATAAGTGTAATTTTTTTCACTGTGTTATTGAACCAATGAACCATAATGTCACTTTCCAATTTTGTATCAACATATATGCATAAATTTCTCTCATCCTCGTACGTTTGGTCTTTTCCCATTTTCACTAATAGGTGTTTGTTTAGTAATTATTTCTACCTATACTTATACCAAAAGCAGACTTGTATATATCTGCATTCAGTAATCGAGTTTTGTTCAATGCAACTAAATTCAACTATATATATATATAGCTTTAAACAAATAACTTCACTATTTTTTTCATTTCAATATGATTATTCATTCATCATATTTTTATGTTTGATTTTTTTGTTTTACATTATTCAGACGATCGCTATGGCATCTATCAGTCTTGGCGGTAAAGTACAAGAAGAACATCAACGGCTGCGTGATGTGATTGTTTCTTATTACAGGTACAGGTATAATATTTTAATCTAAAATATATCTTTATAGTTTAAATCACAAACCGATCTCAGTTGGACTACCATCAAAAACCTGAAAGCAGTAGATGATTGTCCGAGTACGGGACTCCTCAACACTGCGCATCCGTGATCCTGCATCCAGTAATTTAACCCATTACAGTCAGTTTCGCACTTAAACATTTAATCTGTAGACCACTGAGCTGGCATCTAATGGTTTTGGTGATTAACTTCATTCAATTCACGTTGTTATTCGACCCTCATCCATTGCGTGTGATGAATAACTGTTTCACTCCTAACATGATTAAACTCCACTTGTTACGCTTTTCACTTGAACTTCAAGAGTTACTTTTTGATGTTTCTTAATACTTAGAAGTCCCGTACAAAAACAAAACGACCATCCCGTGCTTCCATTTTTCAATGGTGGTTTTACTAAGATTTTTAAAATTCTACGATTTCCACAAATTCCGCTATACTTAAATATGTCTGTTGGAATTTTTTAAACATGCTTTCTGGGAACACGTGTATGTTGTAATTGAGCAACTTGAAGTTTAAGGTAGTATTTCGAGTAGAATCAGTCCATTAAAGCAACCTTTACAGATTGATCAAGCTTTTAAAACTCATCTACTGTAAATTGTTCAATGGATTTTTAGCATTATTCATAAGCCTTACCACACCAATCTTTTCTTTTTCAGGACACTTCACAAAAACCGTCGTAGTCCTCTGGAAGTCGGTGATGATTATGATCGCTTACGTGAAAGTCTTGTACAAACGGAATTATTTTTGATGCGATTGTTAGCTTATCACGTTCGTCGTCCTTCTCTACCACATCCATATCTAGTTCATTATCTTCATTCTTTACTCCATTGGGTTGGTAAAGGTATAGCACAACCATGCGGGTCCGATTTGAACGCTGGTGGAAATTCAGTAAATGCTTCTGCAATTGCATTAGCACGACTTCCCGGTTTGGCTTGGTCAATACTGGCGGATTCTTATCAGTCAGCTATGTGTTTAGATTTTGCCCCAGAGCATATCGCTGCAGCTGTACTGCATTTAGCTTTACGGATTGCTGGTGTTGAAATACCTGGTAATCGACACTCTGAAATGGCCTGGTGGCAGGTAGCTTTCAATTTTTATTTTTCTTAATAATGTTTAACGGTATGTTTCAAAATTAGCACCTAAATTCACAGTACTGATGAATCGTATGATTACAGTAGGCGTCTAACTCAGACTTATGCGGCTTAGCTGAGGGTGAAACCAAATTCTGAAGTTTTCAGAAGTAATAATTTTATGTTAGTTTGTTGGGGGTAGTCATCTTATTCATACCGTTTACATCAGATGGTGTAATCTAGATCATTTAAATAATAATAATCTAATCGTTGGCTAATAATGCACCTTTACTATGCAGAATACACAAATTCTATTTTGTATGACGGTGTAAAAGTAGTTCTAAACGTATTCTGTAATAGACTTGAACAGTTATCACTTTTGTCCCGAACTATATGTTGATGTGATTGACAACATTTATTGTTTGTTAAACTATCTAACTAATCATTTTATTGTATAATTTAGTCTTTAAATAAACTTTTATTGTCAATTTAAATCTATCTGCTGATCACTTATTCCTCTGACGGAACAATTTAGACCATTATGAGGACACTGTTCTTTTTTTTTTAAAAAAAAAGACAGCGAACTATCCCTCAGGTGGGTCACTGAATGGTCATTTCTTATTGTCTCGTTCCTTATGTGTGGTCATATACAATTGACCAAGTCCCAATGAGGCTACTAAACACGTAACTCATTATTGAGTACACTATACTAGGTGGTTGAAGGGAATCGTCAAGAAAAGTCGCACCTATTTTTCCTGTCCATTTGTACTCGTTTGATTCTTAAGACTTGATCATCAAAAAGTTTTGTAAATAGTTAAATTTATCTTTGCGCTATAGAGTATTATTTAATAATTTTAAAACCTACTTCACTTTTTTTAAAGGCTATTTCAGATAGTTTGTCCCGTGAAATAGTTGAACAAATCCAACTTCGAGTAATGGATATTTATGCAGTGGATGATAAATTCAAAGCCAGTACACTTAATCGTTTCACTGATGAATTCTGAGTACAGTTTGTTGGCGAACAGCTTTGCATTTTTTATACTGTTTTGTCATGTACATTCGAAATGTATTGTAAAGAAAATCTAATATTCAAATTTGTTAACACTCGAGTTGTTTTGCATTGTTTCTTTCCACATTTTCCGTTTCTCATTTGACGATTTAGAATGATTTTTCGTGATCTTAAACATTGATTAATCAACAGTTTACTACTGTTTCCAAAATCCCATTCCTACTACAGACACTCGATCCTTTGAATATCACAAAGTATCAATCATGTAGTTCAATGAGATGCATATACATACGTATATTTGTTACGGTGTTTTTGTATTCCTGCTTTCTACAAACGTCATATAGTTTCTTGTTGTGTTCATCTTCCAAGAACTACTTTTTGATGTATCCACTGGCGGATGTAAATAAATTAGTTGTATCTGGTGAATTTTTTTTCTCCAGTAACTATTATTCGTAGTTTGCAATTTTCATTAGACTGATTTCAATTTAGGTGGCATTAAAAACCTCAAAAGTGCACGCCCATGATCCCACCAAGGATCAGTGTCATCACTTTAATGTCTTGTGATAAACATCTAACCATTAAAACCACTGTGTCGATAAATTTTTCATTGACGATCTACAATGTTCACCACCTTTAATAGATTATTCCTCATTTGATTAGCTTCACCTACTGGCCTATGTTTATGAAAAAATGAGAAACCTTTGTCAGAATGAAAAGTGAAGTTTATCAAGTAAAACTCATCTTTCGGTGCTAACTAGTTACCTAAGTACAGTTATCGGTAAAATACTTTTATATTTGTTATGAAACTAAAATGCACCTTGATCTTATTCTTTTATCTTGGGTCGATATTTAACCTTTGACAAATAAGCTATTGACTTATCACTGCACGCTATTTTAGAAAACGCGTTACAAATGAATCCCCGATACTTGCTCTCATATTTCTTCGACATATTCATAGCTAATTTCACCTTAAATATTTTTCAGACATAGCTACCGTTTGACTGTTCAAGACATATAAGTAATTCCTATGTATTATACTTGGAAATCGACAAGTGAATACTGTTTGAACTCATTAGTCTTCTTTTAGAAATACTTTCACCATTCCGAAATTCATTATAACCTGGCTGATATATTTTATGAACTTTGATTCATTTTTCAGTGGGTTTTATGATTCTCAACAAAAATTTAATAATTGTAAATGATGGGAATCATCAAAGTTTTGCCAGTTCAACAAATTCGCCGGTTTTTTACATTTGTGATCAGTATCAAGGTTATGTTCTCTAAATCTCTACTTGAAACATTAACTAGGAGGATCTAGATATATCATGTGCCTGTAATCACAATTCTGTGCATCTTGAGTGAATTTTACCAGACGTTTTGTGTTTGTTCATTCATTAGCAGTCAGTTCAATACACTTGTTTGATGGAAAGCAGTCGCTAGTTGATTCCTCGAAGTTTTGCATCATTTAATCCCACCTGTACCCTAGGAAACTTCAGATGAAAGTTGACATGTAATGACTAAATTACCGAATGACCAGATCTATCTGGTTATATAATCTGTTTCATTTCATCCAATATATTTAGCTTATTTGATATTCCATCATATTCAAATAATATTTTTCCGTCGGCCTCCGTATCCGTGGAGTGTCGCTGTATGCGAATTCATCTAATAGTAGTGGCTCCCAATATCATGATATCAGCGGTCATACACAAACATTGTGCAGATTTTTCAAATTCCCATAGATATTTAATTTATTATATCCTCGCTTACTTATTATTTGGGCTTGAGAGAGTATAACTCCGCCTGTAGCTCTTCGAAGGTTACTTCCGGTCTCAAGCCCAGATAAGGGAGGAGGGCTGAGGATTGGGTCAGCAACCTCAATCTTCTGCGCCCACCAAATATAGCAAAGAAGATAATAAAGATCAGTTCTATAAGGGAATGCAATCAATCATAGCGAAGTGCCCAAGATAAGACACCACCACTCTGATGAGAGACCTAAACGCCAAAGTCGGAAAGCAACAGTTATAAAGATATCATGAAACGACATGGGCTGACTGAGAGAAAGGAACGAGAATGACAAGGGTTTATCAAATTTATGTAAATTAAACAAGATGATCATTGGTGGCATTATATCCCGCCACAAATACATACACAAAACTACATCGGTCACACCGGATCACACTGCACAGAGCCAGATACATCATATTTGTATCAATAAAAATTTCAGAAGACTCATGGAACACATGAAAACCAGAAGAGGAGATGGCATAGCTTCAGATCACCACCAATTGGTTGTCGCCAAGATCAAACTGAAGCTAAAAAAAACATTGGACAACAGGACAAACAGCACTACAAACGTTTGACATAGCTTTCCTTCGAGACATTGACAAACTCGATGAATTCAAGTTAGTTCTCAGTAACGGATTCGAAGCCTTACAAGATCTACTGAAAGAAGAAGAAACTACCATGGAGAACAAGTGGAGAGGGATGAAAGTGGCACCAAATTCAACGTGTCGGGAGGTGATGGGTCTCAAGAAGCATCATCATTAAGAATGGATGTGTATGGAAACCGTGGGAAAGATTCAAGAAAGGAAGCTGAATAAGACAGGAATTGACAACAATGGAACGAAAACAGAGAGTGAAGTATTAGAGAAGACCAGTAGAACTACATGGAGAATCTAGCAACGACAATGGAACAAGTTGCAATGGAAGGAAATATGGGACAACTATGTGATACAGCTAGGAAGGAAGCAAGGTAATATGGTAATGACGAGAGAGACCAGTCAAGAACGACGAATATAGGTCAATCACTGGGATTCGAGAAGAGCTTCCTTGACTATGAGAGGGAGTTTGACAGTGTGGATAGGGAACCTTATGGAGCTTTCTCCGACACTATGGTGTCAGTAGCTGAGAAGATCGTCATCAACATACGGATTTCATATGACGGACCACATTGCAAAGCTGTGTATGGTGGACAGCTCACTAGTGTATCCCGAGTAGGGACTGGAGTCAGATAACACTGCCAAATCTCCCCCTTTCTCTTTCTTCTAGTGGTTGATTTGATTATGAAGACCTCAACATGTGAGAGGAAGCACAGAATACAATGAACAGCTTGGATGAAACTAGACTATGTGAACTTTGCAGATGACCTATCTCTTCTATTCCATATACTGCAACGAATGTAGGTGAAGACAACTAGTGTAGGAGCAGCTTTTTCAATAACAGAACTCAATATGCACGAGGGAGGAAGTGACATCCTCAAACACAACACGGAGAACATCAAACCAAACAACTCCGAAGGAGGTGCAATCTTCCATGTATCTTTTTACCATCATCGATGAACGTGAATGATCCGATGGAGGCTTAAACTTAAGTATTGGCTAAGTAAAGGCAGCATTCCTACCATATAGGATCATATAGAACTCAAACCAACGGTCTTCAAGCCAATATCGAATTCAGAATCTTCGACATAAACGTTAAAACAGTTCTACTGTATGAAGCTGGAACTAGAAGAACTACTACAACCATCGATAAAATAGTACAGGTGTTTATAAACAGTTGTCTACGCAAGATACTGAATGTCCGCTGACCAGATGCTATCAGCCACAGCCTACTGTATGAGAGAACAAACGAAGAAATTAGGAAAAGACGTTGGAAGTGGATATGACGCACATTTCGAAATCATCAAACTGCATCACGAGGCAAACTCTAACTTGGGATCCTGAAGGGAAACGATAAAGAGGAAGACCAAAGAACACACTGCGTCAGGAATCGGAAGCAGACATCAAAAGGATTGTTTCGACAAACATATGTTTCCAAATGATTTCTCTCTGGTTGTTGTACAAATTTGTATGATTTTTTAACGAAAAAATTCTAACAGACACTTCTTGAATTTCCGGTTTTCAATTCTAAGGAATTGATTATCATATTTTCCACAGTTTACCTAATATACAAAAGTATTTATCACCATGTAATAATATATTTTTCATTTAACACATCACGAGTCACCATTAAACTCGTCACATTAACAAGCTGTTACAACAAAATGCGAATGGAATTTCTTGATTTCTACTATAACTATGTGACAATTGTAAAAACACAGTAATTCATTTTTTTCATCATTGCCTAGAAAACAACCGTTCTGCAGTTCAGTTGATAGGTTTTATCAACATAGGAGTATTAACAAAATAAACTGAGTTGAATAAATTCAACTAAAACAAATAGACAATATATGTTCCCGGTACCTATGGTGTTCCAAAGAATCTTGGATATTCGTATGTTTAGATAAGCTATAAGCATATTTTCTGAAAGCACTCTTCAGTGAACAAGTCAATGTATACGAATGGTTAGAATTGGTTATGGTGATTTGTGTATGCTAGCGCAGTGCAATAATTTATGATATTTGAAAGAAAACTGTTCTACCTGGGCTTCATAATTGATAATACTGGTTACTGACATCAATCGAATGAGATAACTTTGCCTCATCATTATGAAGTCTCACAACTCAGTGAATCCGAACGATTAGGATTGAAAAATGATCTACTATAAGACTGAAATAGATACGCTAATTGGTTATTGTGTGCATTATCATTTGCGCAAATAAAGTGGATTTATATCTGGTGTATTGTACTGTATTAAAATACGATACTCGAGATTCCCGTCTCCAAACATTTTGCTATTCATGCACCCAGACAACTTGAAAATCTGTAGAAATTAACCTTGGAATGTTTTCAGAGATTGGTCGGTTCGAGGTGAGACTGGTGGAGTTCAATCATATCGAATGTGAGACTAGTTTTACTAATGGACGTGACTGATGATCTCAACTTGGCAAATAGACAGGTTGATGTGAACCATAGGACATTAACTCGGTAGTTCCGAATCGCATACTCAACGTGAGGTTTCAAGGTTATGGATTCATATTACTGCGAAGCTTCGTACCAGGCCAGAACTTATATCTTGTGCACTCTGTTTTTCAATAGTTATTTAATTGCAGCTAGTCTATGTTGTAAACTATTTTCGAAGAAGTAAATATTTTATACTAATCAAATTTACTACTGATAAGTAATTTGAAAAGTTGATGTCCATTCCGGTATTATCAATGCTCGAATTTTAACAAACATTCTACTCTGATAGTAATGTTAATCAAAACAATAATGACTATTGACTTATGCATTTAATCGCATTTCTTAAAGATCAACTAAGATTCTCTGATATTCAGAAAATTGTCTAGGAAATAACTATCTTGTTTTACATTATATCGTCACAAACCACAATGCTAAATATTGAGTAGCATGAGGCATTGAACCCCAGTCTATTGACCGGTAGGCTTGTCGTGAGACATGAATATTGTTTGTATAATTCGAAGACCCATTTGATTGTAGGATTTAGATGTCCGTAGATTGTAATGAATGCTATAACTATGTGCCTAGACAGACACGGGTAATCGATTTCTTTGTTTCTTTATCTAAACACTACCAGAGTTAGATTTCGGCTCCATTTGTTCGATTAGTGGAGTTTATACTCAATATTTTAGGGTATTTTACACAGCAGCCATACTTATTAATACTTAAATTAGTCCCTGGATTATTTCAGATAATAAATACTAATTGTGATCGTTACTAGTAAGTATTTAGACGCCTAGTTTATAGACTTGTATCATTATTTAAGCTGAACTCTAATTCAAATGACTTAATACTCACACTACTGATTATATCAATTGGTCATAGGGTTTTAGGTAGTTGAGTGGGAATTAGTTCACTAGAGGTTGAAGAGGTATTGTAATGATGAGTGATAACAATTATGAAACTCATGTTGATGCCTATATTTATTCAACTCACTCTTCTGTTTCTGATTTTATTCAATATTCATTGATTCTAATTCCTGTTTAATATTCTGTTTCTTAAATAATCTTCACTTTTAGCATAAACTGATAAATTTTATTTCTATTGGAAAGTATGTATTCATCATTTTTATGTTACGTATAAAAATAGGTTCTAATTATATAGAGCTTTATAGCTTATAAGAATTATTTTACAATCAACAACTTTTCATTCGTGGAGGATCATAGGCCTCTAAACAGCATTTGTAAATTAATAAAATCCACTGGTATAAATTTAGGGATTACAACCATATTTAACTCAGAAGTAAAGCGGGTGCTATTAACCTTATTACTAAAAACATATATCGAATTGAACTTATCGAACTCGTTTCTTTGTCTTTATTCTTGTATCTCATACATATATAATTCCCTTTATCATCTTGAAAAAAGTAATATCAAAGATTTGAGCAAAATAACATGAGTTCATTTTGTTTCGTTTGGTTCTAGTCAGCTGCTTACAACCTGTAACATTAAAATCATAATTGTTCTTGTAATTATGACCAGTAATAAGTTAAGAGCGTCTCTTTTTGATTGTGAAATGGTGTTTGTATATTAACTTGATGGATAAAAACTAATATATATATACATATATTTCCCTACTACTCATTAAATTGATTTATAAATAACAATTAAACTAAATGTTCCAATGGAATAAATCGTGTGATCAGGTGTTTGGACAGTATATAACCAAAAAGAGTTATGATTTTTATGAATTCTTTATCTCAAACATCCATAGTTTAATAATTGATAATCTGATGAATTACAATTCAATTTCATAAAACAAATTTTATACCGCGAGGCTGATGAATCTACATATACTAGTGAAAATCATGATTCGAACAACCTCAGTATATTGTAATCTCTCACAGAAACTCATAACTTATTCATCACAAGGGTACAAGATGAATTAGACTTAGTAAAAGTATCATAGTGACTGAAATAATGAAGTTGGCATTTTTAAGAAATATCTGTTGGTAATATAAAGATTTTGAACTGATTCACTTTTTAAATATGAAATGCACAAGGTAAGTTTGACTTAATATGTAAGATCGATAGTTTGTTATATGAAAATATTAAGTCAAGCTAATACTGTTAAAGTTTGTGTTATAACGCGTGGGTGAGTGCCCTCTTAATATATGAACGCCCAATTAGAGAGGAGTGAATTTATTGATCGGAGCTATGATACATAAAATCGTACGAGTAGTCTTGAGTACTTGTCAGTCCTGCTTTCTGCCTATCCCAGCCAGCTAAGTCCAGAACACCAATAACAGCCTCGGCAATATGAATCGTTATTCACAAACATACTGGGTTTATATACCAACCAACACAGACCACATCGTAACATAAAATAGAAAATAACATTTGTACAATAATTGGCCAAATGTGGCTGTGAATAGGGGGAAAGTAATCAATAGACTGATGATAACTCAAGAATCGTATAATAATAGGTCAAAGGTCAAAATAAAGCTGATGGTACAACAATTATACAATAGGAAATATACGTATTACATTGGTTCATAAATAGTCCTCAAAAGTTATCATTCATAATTCACCAGGGGATACAACAGTTTGAGAAATGAACAACTTTATAATATACTTCAGTTTATGTGATTTTTAGTTTCGGTGTAAAATGAGAAAAAAAACACCTTGAAAAATGATCCAAATTGGACTAATAAAATAAAAAGTAGCTTAATTGATATTTTAGTTAGCAACTTTGATCAGTTGTTTTTTAAAAAAAACCGTTTCGTAATAGTTAGTCATAACACGATGTTGTGCAGACAATAATAAATGATGAAAACACCTAAATTGTCTTATACACGAATCCTGTTTTAAATCAAAATAACGACCGATCACTCGCTGATCTTGTAAAATAACATGATTATTAAATATTGTACATTTTATTATTGAAAATAAAAAATATACTGAAAGCATCACTGGTGTTGGATTAATCAACCGAACTGGTCAATAAACATTAGTTTTTTTAATCATGCAACAGAGGCATTGCAGTGAAATAATATGATTCAGTCTTAGGTAGAATTTGATAAAATGAAACGGTTGTTCAAAGTAAACTGGTTTTTAACAGTTCTGTAGACGAAGTCACTCTACAATGAAAATTATAGTGAAATTAAAGAAATTTCAAGTAAAAGTCAAATGATAATGTTGATCACCAACCTTGCAATTTCATCGTTGGAAGATAGTTTTCTTTTTTCTGGAAGATATAATGATTGTCTCATTTTGATATTTTCAATGTATCAATGAGAATATTTAATTTATTTAAAATCTGTCATTTTCTGTTCGTTTATAAAAACTAATAACAGATAACTTTTAACTATAAAACACATTCAATTCACTTTTATCGACACATATTTGCAAAAAAATGGTACAACTTTTCTATTTAATTGAAAAGGTCATTTCAAATGATTCATCCATCGATGTACTGATAAAGAATGAAACAAGCTAGTATTTCCCGAATACCAAGTGAAGCATACAATGACTAAAAGTCATGTTCCTTTTATTTCACAGAATTTTTTTCAAATCTTTGCTTTTACATAACAGTAAGATTTTTTTTAAAAATGTGTCTTAAAAAAGACAAACTATGAATTAAAGTGTAAATTTATCAGTAAGTTGTTGTAGTAGAACCGAAGGGATTACTAATTTCTTCGTAGTTTTCTCTTATTTCAGAGTTTGGTAATGCTACAGTTTGTAGTTAACTACATTGTTTTTCTGGTTACCGTCAATGATGTTATTGTTATTCTTGTCCCTTATAACCTATCTATTAGTTGGTGTGGGGTTATTACTCAGGTAAATACATATGAAATTAATGTGCGACATGCATTATTTGGAACCAAAGCCTTGGGATTGCATTGTTACGAATATTAATATTGGCTGTTTGTGGTCGTATCTTCTCTGTTGTTTTACAGCTACTTTCTGTCGCAAAATAGACCATCTTGAAACAAATCAGTTCACCAATACATCAGTTTTATTCTTAAAATCATAACAGTACTATACTATTCAGTTGTTACATGGTACCATTAGCTGAAAACAAAAGAAACTGTAGTTATAGAGAAATTGTACGTTTGGTATATACCCTTAGTTTATAACATATAAACTGATATATACTGTTACTATTATAAACGAAGTGAGACGTCTATTAAAAAAGTGAGCCTCATCTCTTTTATTAACTTTACTATCTGTACAAGTAAACAAGGAACTTGAAAACAATGGCCACAAAACAGTTTTATATAATCTCCTCGTAATAGTCTGACCCTCTGATAGTCTTCTCTTAGAAAGGAAACTAGTTAGTATAGGGACTAAAGGCATACTGAATGGAACCTTTTTCACACGCTTGTAAGATACTCAGATTGAGATACATTCTTCGCAAGCAATTGTCTCTTGGATGTCTTTGATATATTTTGTCAAATTGCTGCCTTATTAGGTTTCTTCTCACCTCTTAAAACTTACAGGACTATTAACCTTGATGGATTATTAATACAAGTTAAATATTGTAATAAATTAAGACGCCTTCAGAGACCTTGCTTCAATTTTAATAGTTTCGCTGCATCAAAAAAATAACTATAATTTTAAATTAGATTGAAGAGACTTATAGCTTGAAAGTTATTAATGAGTTGTCAGCACTTAAGAGTAGTTCAAAAGTACTAATCTTGGTCGTTATTTTCAATAAGCACTTTAGAGAATCTCAAAATACAGATATCCCCTGTATTTTGCATAACGACATATTCATAAAAAATTCTAAAACTATCGTAAACCTTTCCAGTAGTATTCTCGTGAACGGTAATAAACTCTGAAATGATTTCGTTTAAGAATTCACTTATATGAATAATAATTCTTTACATTCTGTTTCTGTCTTTTATCTCGAAATCAGCTATAATCTCCCTTCAGGTTTCGTAAAATCACGAATTAAGGGGAATTGCATCCATTTATTTCAAATATTGTGGTTTTGAAATTCCACTACTTTTTAAACTGTTTACTCTCTATCTCTGGAAACATGAACTTATCCTTCCTGTTGGGAAACCGCATATTATTATACCGTGGTATAAATCTGGTGAGAAAACCAACGAAAAATTATCGGCTAACAAATATTTTTACAGTAATCTTTAGGATGATTAAAAAAGTGTTGTTGATGACATTTTCAGCTATATGTTCACGGAAAAACTTATCACTAATTTCCAACGTGGATTCCTAAAAACTAGAACATGTATGACCAGTCACTTTGACTTCTTTAATTTAGTCTTTACTCAATGTGGTCTAGGATATCTAGTCTTGGTGCTATACTTTGATATTTCTAAAGCTTTCGACATTGATGACCACCAACGTCTTATGGGAACATTTACATCTTAAGGGATCTGAGGTCAACTGCTTGCTTGAGTTAATTCCTTTCTCAGTCGTAGACACTAAGTGTTCGAAATGAATCGTTCCATATCGGACGGTGACCCTGTCAAAAGTGGTGTAATACGAGGTAGTATCCTAGTTTTTTGCTCTTTATAGCTTATATAAATAGTATTTGAAGTTGCTTTTGTATGGGTAAGCCTCTTCTATATTATTTTATTTATTTTATTTAATCACATATATATTGGTACAAAGGGCACCGGATACATATGCGTCACACAAAATAATGAGAATGGGAGGAGAAGGAAAAAGATGTGTATATATAAGAGAAGGAAAAAAAGAAGAGTAATGATGGGGGGAACTGAAATGTACAAGCAGAAGAGCTCTCTCAGTTAAGAAAGTTATAGACACTCTTTATGAAGAAAGTAAAAGAAGGTTACAGCAGGATCGCCACTGGCTTCTATTCTGAGCCATATCTGATAACGTATCTAGCCACTGTGTTGCACCATCTCTCGGACCCCAGCCAGAGAGTCGTGAAGGACCAACGGAAGCTAGCCCTTTGCAGCTCTCTTTCATGCCACGACACCATGTCATACACTGACCTCCTCTTCGCTTTTTCCAACCAGTCCCAGAGTCGGCAAATAATGCACGACGTGGAAGTCTCTGGGACGACATTCGTAAAACATGTCCAAGCCACCGAAGTCGGTGTTTCAAGATGGTGACACCAATCGAATTATCGTCTCTGCGCCCGAACACACGATGCCGAACCTCTGCATTACTAACATGGTGTTGCCACTGAATGTCAGCAATCCTTCGGAGACAACGATGATCGAACACAGAGAGACGTCTGACATCCTCAACTCGTAGAGGCCAGGTTTCACAAGCATAGAGCAAAACTGCTCTCACCGACGCGTTGTAGATCCGACCTTTTACAGCCAGACTAACATCACGAAGGCGCCAAAGATGGCCCAGATTGGCATAAGCCGCTCTGGCTTTCCTTATACGTGCATCAATCTCATCACTCACGCCACCACCAGCACTTATGTAGCTACCTAGATACACGAACTTCTCAACTACTTCAATCTGCTCACCATCCAGGGTGAGTGCAGGATTAGAATCCTGCCAGTCTTGTAGGAGTACTTTGCATTTGGAGGGTGCAAAGCACATGCCGTACCTGCGGACACTGATTGCCAACTGATTAAGTGCAGATTGCATGCCTTGGGCATTATCGCACAGTAAGACAATATCATCCGCATACTCGAGGTCGAGAAGTCGTTCTCCAGGCAGCAGATCCACACCGCCATTACTTACATCCACCAGAGCTGTTTCCAGAATGACATCGATAGCAAAGTTGAAGAGGAATGGTGAGATTGAGCAACCCTGTCCAACCCTACTGCTTGAATGGGACAATGGAGAAAGGTTTTTGTATGCCCTCACTCTGCCTGAGGTGTTTGTATGTAGGGCCTTTAAGATGTTAATAAACTTGTCAGACACACCCTTCTTCAATAGACAATCTCAGAGAACAGTCCTATTCAACGAATCGAGGCAGCCCTAATGTCAAGAAACACTAGGATTATTGACCTGTGATAAGTATGACGGTGTTCTAACATTTGGCGGAGGGTGAAGATGTGATCAATGCATCCTCGACCAGAACGAAAACCAGCCTGCTCCTCGCGAGTCAATTGTTCTCGGGTTTTAAACAACCTACGAAGAATGACAGAAGCCAATAGTTTGGACACAATCGGAAGTAGACTTATCCCCCGATAGTTATTACAGGAACAACGTGAACCCTTTTTAAAGATAGGGACGACTATCAAATCATTACATGATGTTGGAACACTTTCTAGCTCCCAAACTTTTGCAAACAACACAGTCAATTCCTTAGTCAGAAAGTCACCACCATCTTTAAAAAAAGAGCCGGAGGTAAGTCATCTGGGCCCGGTGATTTGTAACGTTTCAAGAGTTGGAGTTCTTTGAGGACTTCCGCCTCGTTTGGTGGATCAGTCGTCACCGGCCATGGGGGGGGGAGGACAAACTGGTTGATGTTGCCGGAGCAGCAGGCCAGTTGAACTGCCCTTCGAAAAATTCCGCCCATCGTCCAATACGTCGAGAGATGTTAGTGATTGGCATCCCATCATCCTCGTAGATTGTTTCACTCACACCAGACTTCTTGAGGCCAGTTGCTCGGATGAGTCGGAAGAGCTTCCGGCAGTTACCAGATGCAGCTGCTGCTTCCATCTCATTAGCACGCTCCAACCACCAGGCTTCTCGGTCCTTACGCAAGCTTTGCCCAATTTCATTACGTAACAGCCTTCGTTTGTGGTCATACTCACGGTCACCCGGAGTAGACCGACGGGCTTCGATCAGTTGTAAGGAGCCAGAAGAAACCCAGTGCTTGTAAGCGGGACGTTTCGCGAAGCCGCAAGCGGCTTTACTCGCTATTTTCATGGCGTCGTGAAGATGCAACCAATGCTCATCTATACTTTTCGGTGGGATGGTAGCTAGCCTAGAAGCTAGCTCCGCTCGATACTTACTTGCAACAGAAGTTGCAGCCAGTTTACTAACATCGATCCGTTGGTGGTGGTCAATCCTTCGGCCACTGAAAAGTAAGGTGAGATTGGCGCAGACCAGGGCATGATCAGACTCCAGATAAGTACTCCAAAAGGAGCGGCAGTCTTGTACACAACCACGCCAGCGGTAGCTGATCGCGATGTGATCAATCTGAGTCCAGGTTTGGGATGCAGAGGGAGGACGCCAGGTGGCACACAGGCGATGACTGTGCCGGAAGTTAGAGCTGGCCAGAAACAGGTTGTGGTCTGTGCACAGTTGCAGCAAACTGTCCTCGTTATCTGTCCTGCGACCAACAAGTCCCTATCGGCCACCTAAACGACTCTCTTCTGTGCCTAGACGCCCGACCTGTGCATTCAAGTCTCCGGCTAGTACTACAATATCTGTCGAACGCGCTTTCTGGAGAAGAACTGTTAACTGATGGTAAAACTCATCCTTGATTGCATCCGGGCTGCAATCTGTCGGGGCATAGGCGGAGATGACGAAAAGACACCGTTTCTCACGCCGATTTCTTCTCACTTTGATGGAACTTTCTAATCTAACAGCACATAACCGATTGTTAATGGGGATCCAATCGATTAGTGTTGCCTCAGCTCTAGCGCTTAGTGCGACACCAACGCCAGCAAGATCAGGGTCCCCGGATAAGCGCACGTGAAACAAGCTTTTCGAGGCGACAGATGGAGAGCGGATTTGTAGTACTTCACTAGAGTCTTGAATACGGGTCTCGGATAGACAACAAACGTCAACATTAAGACCTTCCAAAGACATAGCCAGCCCTATCTGTTGTCTGATCTGCATTAGTGTGCGAACGTTGAAGGAAGCCAGCTTGAACGGCGTACGTGGTTTCGGAAAGACTGCTTCAGTATTCATAATCGGCGGAAGCATTCACTTTCGACCAAACAGTGACTAGAGATCGTTTAGATGGAACAGAGTTTCCACCAAGAGCAAGCTGCTGCATAAGTTGAAAAGTAAGGTTACACAAATTGGGGATAAAAGGAGGTGAATTAGCGATATGGTAAATAATAATAATAATAATAATAATAATAATAATAATAATAGTAATAATGCAAATTGTTTTGTTTCTAGTATGAGCGAGAATATAATTGTCAGTTGAATGTTTCATTTCATTTATTTGCGAGAGGGCTGTGATACTGCTCGAGTGCCCAAACTGAAGCAGGCGGTTTTCTTAGGGGGCCACACCCCGAGCCTTTGATCTAAAGGTCTGATCCACAAGGCAGTGGAGCATCGTGAGGAGATGCAGTCCCATGGTAGCCGGTGACCAACAATTGGTTCATACGCCATTCGTTCCTTCAGGACACTGGAGCCCATGTGCACCATTGGTTTGGAATCAGGGTTTTCCAACTCCCCTAGGTGGATCCTTCATATCCACCAACCCGGTTAAAACGCCGGACATTCGCTTTTCGTCCTCTCAATTTCGTAAACAACACCCCAGCCACGAGAAGGCAGTGAGTAGGACTTCTCTGGCAGGGGCTATATACGCGTGGCCATGTGAGAGCATTTCGAGAGGGAGAGCGGACTCTCCCCACTCTCGGCCGTACCAGGGCATTTGGGGTCTTCCCACAATCTGTACTTTATAGAACAAGTTTTGTCATAATTCTACAAGTCACAACGACATCTATGTTGTATACTACTCAACCTTTGCAACAATGACTCGTGTATTTTAATGTACAAAATATTTGTCCGATCACTTCCAGAATACTGAAATTTTATTCTCAATAGTGTTTGCATAAAGAATAAACGACGTTCAGAAACTCTTCAGTTGCGGTTTGCACTTCATATTCTTATAAATGATTGTACCTTAAATTACAAGTCCATGTGCATTGAGCTTGAACTCAACCACTTTATTGGAAGTGGAAACTTATTCTTCAAAATACTAAATGAACCATCTTTCACAAATAGTACTGCAACTCAATATGCTGCAACACCTATTTACATCATTCGTCACTCTGTATCAAAAGTGAAAACGTTTTATTCTAAATTTTCTCTCTTATTGAGTTGGTTTAGATGTAGGTTTTCGAAACTCTGGAATAAAATAACGTAAACTGTTCGTGAAATAAAATCACTGCTATCATTTGTTTTTTGCATCGATTTTTACTTCTCCGATAGTGCTTTAAAAGTGTTTACACCATTGACTACATACAACTATACTAGTAAGATTACAAAAAATATTAAATGTTTGGTCATTGTTACTACGGAGCATATCTTTTAAAATTCTCATATTCGAGATGCTATACATTTCCACTGCCTCTGGTTAATTTGATTAAACTAATATCTATCCAAATCAGTAGGTCATAAACCAATCTGACGCATGTATAACAGAAGACCTATAATAGAATTGTTTGCTACTGTTTTTAAATGCTTTCTGTTCCGTCCCCTTTTCTTAAGCTGTAAATGATTACAATTACTGAGTAACAGTCCGGGAATCGCCTCTTGATACATTGTTTATACTTCAGTAAAACGTCCTAGTCATCCTACTGAGAATAATGGTTTGCGACTGCTGTTTCACATTATTACTAACTGTATGATGAATATCTCAAAATAATTTATGAAACAAAGCTTTTCAAACAACTTAATCTTGATATGGGTGACTTGTTGAAATTGTAGTATTTACCCAGTTGAAGTCATGAATTTATTCAAGCTAGACTATCAGCACTGGACGGCCGTTTCACCCTAGTATGAGACTCTTCGACTGTGCTCATCCACAATCCTGAACGAGGAACTGAAACCCAGGACTTTCGGTCTCACGCGCGAATGCTTTATCTTTAGACCACTGACCTGGGATCCAAAGGTGTTAATATCAAACTTCAATCAATCTACGACTTTGCGCAACCCTTCATTCATTACCTGTTGAGGATAACAGTCTCTGGCCCGACACGGATTGGATCCCACTGGTCACGGCTTCTCACTAGAACTCCAGGAGTGATATCTTCGGATTGGTTGCTAGTGAACACGTGATTGATATTAGTAGAGAGAACTTGTGAAGTTAGGCATTAATATTGCTGTATGCTTGCTCAGTGGTCTAGAGTTCAAGTGTTTGAGCACGAGACCGAAGGGCCTGGTTTTCAATTCATTGTGAGGGATTGTAGATGTGCACAAATGAAGAGCAACACACAAAAATAAAACTGTCGTCCTATGTTTCTGTGTTTTCAATGGTGGTCTAGCTTAGATAGACTCGTGATTTCAACTATGAAAATTTATTCTCAAAATTTCGTTTTCCACGTGTAACATAGCTTTATGTATTATCATAAATATATCCAGAAATCGACTTGAATTCTTTGATTATTTGTAAAACATTTTTACTTATTACATTTCTGTACTTATCTCACTTTATAAGTAGATGTGTTTTTCAACATCAAATTAAATTAATTTTCTGGACAATTTGACCTGTTAATCAACTATTAATGATTTTAAATTAGTGTTACTATAACAATAATAGTGTAGATTTATTTATGGATTGATTTTGGTCGTTAACGTAAATGTATCAACATATAAACAGAGCAAATAAATACGAACAATTGCAATATCGAACCAATTTCATTATTATTGATAATCATTTATGTATAAATAATGTATGAGTGATATATGCATGTTTACAGTTTTATGTTTATGAATTAATTTGTGTCTACTTGTACATAAAATGTGTATGGCTTAATTTAAATTAGACATCAAACCAGTCAGGTTTATATTTAAAATCTTATATGTAAATATTTGTCTCTCTCTCGACGTTTCTCTCTGTGTTATACACATACAAACTTATTCGTTCACTAATGTTACTATAAAGCCGAGTATACAAAATCATATTGTCCTAGGAACTTGTAAGTATTCGGAATTTACAACATTATTAGATTAAAACAGATGATAAACAATATTATGATGTCGTTAGAAGAATTTTTATCAAATCACTAGAATTCATAATCGATAATATTCTATCTTGTTATTCTTTAAATTTGCCATCTTCATGGAAATGGTATTATCTACAAAACATAATCCATTGGTAATAAGTTACTCAGTATTATATTGTACTCTATTATTGACATGTAAGTAAAAAAAATTATAATGAAATATTCACATTTTCTTTTGTAAAGGTATCGTGCTTACAAATTCACAAACAGTATTCATTCCTGAAGTAAGTAATCAACTATTATAATTTTTAAAAACATATGAAATTGTCTGTTGTTTCGAATAATTTTCTAGTTTCAAGATTCAAACTTACAATTGTCAATATCATACTTGGAAACATTGGAAGTTTTTGATTATTGAGAACCATTCATTTCTATGCATTAATTAGTATTCACATTAGATAATAATTAAGGTTTGTGGGTGCGCACTGCTGAAGAGTCCCATAGTAGGACGAAACAGCTGTCCAGTGCTTCCAGGTTTTCCATGGTGGTCTAGCTTCAATTGACTCATGATTTCAAGTATGAAGAATACTGAAATCTCCACAAAACCCCTTCTGTTACTGTTTCCCTTAAAGTTAAGTCGAAGAACAAAATTCGAATGTTATTGCCGAAAATTAACTGTAAAACAAAGGTATGCAACTTACTTGGATTTGGATAAACCTCATTATGGAGTGATATGAAATAATTTGAAATCTTGAATTTTCAGAAACTATAGAAACTTAGACAGACATAAGACTCTAATCTAGCAAATAACTGTTCACACATATCACTTTGCAAACTATAAAACGATACTGCACCGCATCAGAGTAGAAAATAAGTGGGTTTGGTTGTAAAATTATTCATACTCAGATAAAGATTCACAGATGAGAATGAATTAAATCCATATGGATGAGTTCTTCTATGCGACACAATACGAATTTAAGACAAATCAACCCATGATGATTCACGAAAGATTAGTCATCATTCAGAAAGTGTAAACGATTTCTTTGAATCTTTGTTTTTGAGTCAAATTTGTAATTTATATCACCTTAATCCCTAGAAACTAAAAACAGGTTAAAATTACTTAGGAACATTTTAATTCACAAAACCATTGTTTTATCAATTTTATTTAAACATGTGTAAGAATTCTATTAAAAACTACAACATAGTGAGGCTCAAGCTTAGAAAGTTAGTTTCAAATATAATTTTAAAATCGTAGGTCTTTAATTTGATCAAGTGATGTTTTTCAACAAGTATACAGTAAGAACCACAAATACGTTGTGGCTTGTTGTGTTTTGTCACTGAGTTCAAAAATAGAGCTGATATATTTTAGCTCATTACTAATGGAGTTTATCAAAGAACCACCCATATTTCAACACATGTGGACTAATGACTTTTTGTTGCCTTTAAAAGACTATTATTAGGGTTACAGAGTTATTCGTTATGGATTGAACAGTGTCCATAAGATAATAAATAAGCTATGGATTTTTATGAAGTTTATCAGGTGTTGTCTTCGTACAGCGTAATTAAGGGTATACGAATAACTGACCCTAAGGATACCAAAATTTAAGTTGTGTGATTATCGTAATTAATTGTGGTAGATGTATGGTGATATGACATAGGTTTATTTACTGTTTGTTTCCCTTCAGATTCTGAGTTTCAACATTATTTTATACGCTGAACTCCGAAAAATAACTCTTTATTCTTGAATCGTATTCCCTATACCTAATCACCTTTACTACGACTTATTCTATTTCACTTCGTACATTAGTATTCATTTCGATATTTTCATCTTGCTGTGCTGATATGGTCAAGAACGAAATGAACAACACCGTGTATGAAGATATCATGAGACGATATGAACTGACTGGGAGAAAGGAACGAGAATGACAAGGGTTTATCAAATTTATGTGAATTTAACAAGATCATTGGTGGTATTATATCCCCCCACAAATACATACACAAAACTACATCGGTCAAACCGGGTCATACCACACAGAGCCAGATACATCATATTTGTATCAGTAAAAATTTTAGAAGACTCATGGAAGACGTGAGAATCAAGAAAGGAGCTGACATAGCTTCAGATCACCACCAATTGGTTGTGACCAAGACCAAACTGAAGCTAAAAAAACATTGGACAACAGGACAAACAGCACTACAAACGTTTGACATAGCTTTCCTTCGAGACATTGACAAACTCGATGAATGCAAGATAGTTCTCAGTAACAGATTCGAAGCCTTACAAGATCTACTGAAAGAAGAAGAAACTACCATGGAGAACAAGTGGAGAGGGATGAAAGTGGCACCAAATTCAACGTGTCGGGAGGTGATGGGTCTCAAGAAGCATCATCATTAAGAATGGATGTGTATGGAAACCGTGGGAAAGATTCAAGAAAGGAAGCTGAATAAGACAGGAATTGACAACAATGGAACGAAAATAGAGAGTGAAGTATTAGAGAAGACCAGTAGAACTACATGGAGAATCTAGCAACGACAATGGAACAAGTTGCAATGGAAGGAAATATGGGACAACTATGTGATACAGCTAGGAAGGAAGCAAGGTAATATGGTAATGACGAGAGAGACCAGTCAAGAACGACGAATATAGGTCAATCACTGGGATTCGAGAAGAGCTTCCTTGACTATGAGAGGGAGTTTGACAGTGTGGATAGGGAACCTTATGGAGCTTTCTCCGACACTATGGTGTCAGTAGCTGAGAAGATCGTCATCAACATACGGATTTCATATGACGGACCACATTGCAAAGCTGTGTATGGTGGACAGCTCACTAGTGTATCCCGAGTAGGGACTGGAGTCAGATAACACTGCCAAATCTCCCCCTTTCTCTTTCTTCTAGTGGTTGATTTGATTATGAAGACCTCAACATGTGAGAGGAAGCACAGAATACAATGAACAGCTTGGATGAAACTAGACTATGTGAACTTTGCAGATGACCTATCTCTTCTATTCCATATACTGCAACGAATGTAGGTGAAGACAACTAGTGTAGGAGCAGCTTTTTCAATAACAGAACTCAATATGCACGAGGGAGGAAGTGACATCCTCAAACACAACACGGAGAACGCCAACGCAATCACACTTGGTGGGGATGCATTGAATGAAGTGGAAACTTTCACGTGCCTGAACGGCATCATATGTAAACAGAGAGTATATGAAGCAGACATTAAGGTACGGATAATCAAAACAAGGGTGACATTCCTGGATCTAAAGAACATTGTTAACTCAAAACATCTGTCAACCAACATCAAAGTCAGAACTATCAATACAAACGTCTAGACAGCCCTATTTTACGTAGCTGAAGCTTGGAGAACTAATACTGTAGTGGACGAAAACTTAGGTGGGAAGACCAATTCACTTCTCAAAGCAGTGTATAATGAAACAGATATATAATTAAATCAAAGTCATTCAGTGTATTAACGGTTGCAAGCCATTGTCAGATTTATTTTCTGATGTTCGATCCATGAAAGGATTAGTGAGAAAACTTCATAAGAATTTAAGCGGGATGTGTATATCTCTTGAGAACGATATTCCTAGCTTCTTAATAAAATTCAATGGCAAACTATGTCTCTGGATTCATGGTGTTTGAAAAAGTGCAGTTATTTTCATTATTTGATAAGTTGTGGTACAGAAGAAACGTAATTTAGAGTGCAATATCTCTTCTTGGTTTCAGAAAAGTGCACATGATTAAGAGTTTGAAACTGCGATTCGTAGGACTCTTCATTTATTGTCTTATAAATTGGGAGATATAATCAAGTTGTCGTGCTTCTCGTGGGGAATGTTTGTCACACAATGTGCTAAAAGAATGGCAAAGGGGTTTGTGAATTGACTTTAACTAGGCTCTAATAAGAATAATTAAAACGGTCTTAGATATATTTCTAATATGGGCAGTCTGTGTTAGTAAAATAAAATTGATAGCTGGAATATTTTTTCCCTGAACAATGCTGAAAACCATAGAATTCGATTTCTTTGGTCCATCGCATACATTCTGTCCACTAAGCGAATGAGTTCCGATACCTACCCAAATGTTCAACTGATATGATCTTTATTATTTTTCAAAGGTTTGTCTTACTGTTTTTCCTCTGAGTTTCAGTGAAAACATCAACATTAAGATGAAGATACGTTGAAATAACGTATCTTAAGTGGTCGTCTCAGATTTCACTTCTAGCCATTATTCAAAAATATAAAGAAAAATCTCATTGACATCACTCAACATGATAAGGAAAACAACTCTGCTTTTGAACGAAAGTATCATAGAAGCATGAAAAATATCAGTAATGGGTCCTGTATATCATACAGTATTCATTCTAAAACATACCAATTGGATGTGATCAGTTAGCTTCACTATCGTTTATTGACAACGATGCTAATCATCTGTACATTAACGTCAGAAACTGATCAATTCACCTTTAGTCTCAACTCATAATATTTCATAAGTCTTTATTTATAGTAGTAATTCGTATCATTGTAATAATATATAATTTGGTTTTCCAATACAAATATTCCTTTTAATTGCTTAAAGTTATCAGAATTCACAGAGAAGACGAAGATAAACGAATCTACTATGAAAGGACTGCTAGTCGACTTATTAAGTGTTGACAATCCATTACAAGTTCAGTATTCAATTCAGAGTATACCAGTTAGACAGAATACTTCATCTACGAATGTAGAATATTGTATCAGTATGGTAAGAATATTTTCAAAATATATCTGTTTTTTTTAATAGAAGGAACTTTTTTGATTTTTAAATGAATTACCAGTTATGCTGTGAGGAAAACTATATTTCCTTTAAGATTTTTAAACCCCTATATTTTAAGCGAAGACTAAAATTGACTACTCTAATCGTTAATTGGATATCTCCATAAATGAACATCTTAAAGAGTTTAACTTATGGGTGATAGATAGCACCGTCGTATGTCAATGGTTAATGCTTGACCGATATTTGAAAAGATTATCATAAAACTGAATATAAAGTGATTTGCATAATTAGATGGTTTATGTAGTGAATAAAATTATTTGGATCATCATTACAAGTTTCACTAGTCGATAAAGTTAGTACCACGTTGAGCACTATTATTTGAATAGTGTAAAGTTCCATAGAGATTATTGAAAACTACGTTCTGTTGTTATTATAAAATATTTTTCTTAGTTTATATCATCGACTTACATTAATCAGATAACCATTTAAATCAGGAAGCACTGGACGTCTGTTTTGTTCTGCTATTGAATTTCTCAACAGTGGATATCTATAACCTTACCGAGGTCCAACTCAGAACCTTCTGGTCCCGTGACGAATACCATCTGGTGGTTCACATGTCTAACTTCAATCAGTTTGCGATATTATTCGACTTGAAAATTCGACGTTTGAACCCCAGTGGGTTCACGGACGTGCACAGTTGAAGAGTCTCATCATGAAATGAAACATATATCCACTGCTTGTTTTAGGAAGAACACAAAGAATCCGTTGAACAGAACAACTTCGTGAACTATTTTATAGAAGTTTCAGTGCCAATTTTTTCCATAGATAACACATTGCTAAACTGTTTCGTTTTATGAAAGTGAACATACTGAAATTGAAGTCTGACTAAATCCATGATGTTTATTTTCATCTGTAGGTATTGAATGCTGTCATTTAGACTAACAAAAATATAAATAATCAAAATGCTTTCATACTGTGAAGTATTATATTACGTTCAAGTGAAAACACTGTGTTTCAGATAACAGATTTAGAATGATGCTCCCTAAAGTATCCTCTAGTAATAAGCCATTTTATTAAAAATATTATTTGTTAACAGACTTCAGTTACCAAACATCATATCTGTGAAACTACTGAGATAAAATACTTGAGATATATATACTTCATGTGATTAATTCGTTCGACAGACTTTTATATTGAAAGAACAACAAATGTTGTAGAATGAAGTGGATTTCTTTCATTTCTTATTCCATATAACCCTTTCAAGTATCCAGTTTTTTTCCCATGACACTCGATTTTTAATTAAGCTTACTAGTGAAGAATAGTTACATTTACTTTCTTCAATCATGTACATATCCCACATAGATAATCGCCAAAATGTTACAAGAACTGTGTTAATTGTCTTTAACCTTCATAATTTCTAGGGGTACTACAGCTCAGCTGAAATCACAACAGTTACACTAAAAATTTCACTCAGCCAAATGAACTGAACGAGATATTAAAATACGTGAAATATGTCTGGTTTTGAAATACATTCTAACCATTTAAAAACCCACGTAGTGACAGAAAATAATAATAATGTGAAAGTCAACATATACAGCATCAATTTTATTGTGTTTGAACAATTGTCATGTCAAACTGTTATTGACTTGTTGTTCAGAAACTGGTGTTATATTTAATCTGAGGAATAACTGCTGATAAGAACAGTCAAACCTGGGTATAATTTAAAGTACTTATTCTTATTTAATCTACTTTCCAAGTATAATGCGGTTTTCGTTATAGACTTCCATCGACGGAAAAACAAGGTATAATTGAAACTTATTTCTACATAGATTTGTACTTGATAGTGTTTATCCATGACTTCAAGTACATAAAATTCAAGTCTCATTACGACATAAAGTACCTCTAGAAACTGAGTTTGAATTTAATCATTGAATGAGTTAGCATCTTTTAAGCCTCATTAATCTGAGCTTCTTAAGAGACTCAAGCTAAGAAGTAAAAATTATCTGGAGCTCTCTGTTTCTTAGCATTTAAAATCAATGTTCAATATATTAAATAAAAATGCATGGTATATTTATTTTTTTTTCTTCATTAAAGTACTACATAGGAGAGTAGATGTTTAGGTAAATATTTTTATAATTGAACTTGTTATATTTTTATAACCATTTCATTTAGCTTTCAACCAACAAACAAAGTTTATGTCTTTTTCAATTCTCTTCTGATATTCTAATGAATATGGAAAATAGTTCATTAACATATGTAAATAATAAACAAATCAATTATCCATTACCTTACATAACTAGATCATTCACTCAACTTAAACCAGTATTCATTATAAAATGTTACAAAAATAATTGTTCAAAACAATTAGATTCATCATTTTTAAATGGAATGTACTTTTTGTATACATTTCATTCATCTATATGGTCATTAATTCTACTATATACATTAACAGTAAGTATAAATTGTTTTAATATTAATATGTATTTATTTGTATTGAACTATTTTTAAAGTTAATAATGATGTTTAACCAATAATAATGATAAAAAAAATACAAAGATTTGTGAATAAAGATAAGAGAGACAATTACATTTGACTGCGAAAGGTCGTAAGTACATAGTCAAATTAGGTCATCCAATAGCTAAGGTGATTGTTGATTAATTGGCCTTGTCGTTGGCCAAGGAAGGAGCCGGGGTTGGAGATATTTTTTCTGTACTCATAGCTTCGGTTTCTTCATTCTGATGGCTACTGCCCCCACCGTTTGAAGGACTTTAAGCCTGACAAGCTTTGGCAAAAAATTACTGACCCTATAAATAATTGAAAAGGATTGGTTCATACTGGCACTATGACAAGTTTGTACTAAGTGGGCCAATATCGGGCTGTTTACTTTCTTCACCAAACCTTTACTTAGCCACGCTGGGAGGTGTTCACGAGCACGAAAATATGAATTCCTAGAACTTCGACCAATATAACTTGATCCACAGGAGCAGTTGAGCTGATAAATACGAAATGAGGTGGTCATTCTAGTTAATTCATCTTTAAGCCTCGATGTTACCATTGGGCGCGTGGAAAACACTAAACGTAGTTCACCTGCGTTGAAAGATTTTTGGATTGATTTGCGTAATCTCTGAGTTAGTATTTCGCTAGCTGCATCCCCTCTGAATTGTAGGCACATGAACAAGGACTTCTTCTTGACCGTTTGAATTTCGCCTATTTTCACTTTCATGATCATATATTTAATTATAAACTTTCTGGGGTAACCATTCTCCCTCAAAGCATGTTCGGCAGATATAGTTGAAATGAGCTATATACCCTACATAATGCTCTGAGGATAAGTCTGCAATGAAACAGCTTTCCACAGTTTATATTTGTTTAAATTATGCTTTTCCATAAACCAAATGTGGTAGAACATATAAACCACCGAATTTTGTAAATGAGTAGCTTCAATTTACCACACATACTACGTGATATGAAACAATATTTAACCTTTGATAGGTGTATGTCTAACATGAAGGTACACTGTAGTAGGAAATTATACAGAACACTTTGTAGGAATCTTAAAGAGAAAAGAACGAGATGAAATTAATCAAATGACCCAATAAAGGCAAAAGATGTACCTAATTTTAATAGTGGAAGTTGTTAATAGTAATTAGAAATGACATAATCATACCATTGAGGTCATCTTATGATGAAAACTAAAAGTTGACAGAGTAAAGTTCCATATGAATTACATGAACATCTTAGCTTCGATCTTGTATTCACGTAAAATGGATGTCATAAGTTATAATAATTTCTGATTGAATATTATTTTATTAATAACTTTTTGCTAACTACAATGACTAGAACTTATGTATATTTCTTCATCATCTTATATTCTATGTTTAAACAGACTGGTTCATTGTTATTTGTGTTCGAGTATACAAGACCCTCAAGTGATAAATATACAAAAATTTCACCTTCAAATGAGCCAAGTTTAGGTTTATGGGATTCATATGTGTACGTTTTTATGGGATTATTTTTACAATGTAAGTATTTTATTTATTTAGTAGTGTCAGTATGTCACCTACAGTGCTTAAGAATATTGTTACTAGGTATCTGTTCTTTTGTGATGATATGGTTGTCTGTTTACAGAAATTTAAGTTTTAACTCATGACTCATATGTTGAAATCATGATTCATATTGAAGCTCATTGTTAACTATTGATATATATTAGGATTGTTTGGTACCATTACCTCTCATTTATCCCTTAAATGTACTATCTTTTGGCATAAAAAAATGACAAAACTCACAAATCGTTGAATTTAACTTGAACAGTATTGAATGATATTGTTATTACCATATGCATGATATTGCAAGTCTTTTTCATGAAGCATGTGGTAGATGCACCACTTATAATAAGTGGCTTTTGATGATCGACATGGAGACTGAGATCCAGTCTTTGTGCCAGTTATCTCTTGTCTGAAAGATGTACCTATGACCATAAGGTTACTGATACTCCATGTGGGATTTGAGCGACTTGACTGATAAATTTAATTACAACAATGAACTAGACAAACTTATTAATGCTTACTACTCTATGATCAATCAGTGAACGTAACATACGAAGTAAATACTGAAATGAAGTAGACGCATATTATAATTTAATGATTAAACTTGTTAAGATTCATCAGCAAGATTAGTCAGCGACTTTAAGGATTCCATGAAATCTGAATTAATGTCATATAGACAATCACAGATTTCGTTAGTAAATTTTCAATTTCTAACTGAATCGCTGTGAGAACTACGCACTTCGGTAATCTTCAAGTTGTTAGTTAACAATGTTATGCTATTTATTCATACTGAGATTTTTACAAAATATTATACAGTTTTAGATAAATAGTTAAGCACATATTGATTATTCTATTTAGTTCATGTCTCTGTGATTTGATTTGTGATTTAGATACTATTTCGGCTGTTTTTAACTAAGCATCTAAGTGACTTGAATTCAAATTTTAGTTTTCCATATTGATTACAAGTACGATGAATGATCGGTAGAATGAACAAATTCAGAGATAAATTGTCACACCACACGATTTCTCTATGGTTTTACGAAAATTTAGATCCAGTTATAGGCAAGCTAAGGTGAATGTGGTGGATTATTCACCTAACCTTCATAAATGTTTAGGTTTGTTTGGAAGCTTACATTCACACAAAATTTGTAGGTATATTCATTCAGCACTCGACAACGTTTCAATATAAGCCGTTTTGTCATCTCCAGTCTAGTTGGATTAGTCAAGTATTCAGGAAGTTAATTATCGCGGGATTAGACAATCGATCATGTTGGTCTGACAGAACAAATTTTTGGACGTCATGGTGAATGCGCAGTTAGCCAAATCTTTGGCACTCGTTGTATCGTATCAAAAATAAGCAATTTCTGGTTTGTACTATTAATTTCGAAAAGTCTGGTCAAAGACATACTTCCCACGATATGTATATAGGAAATTAGGGTAATTACGTTGTCTAAAATTTGTTCTGCAAATACATTATATTTTACAAATTCACTCTGTCTTCCCCTTTAACAATTACATTGAAGTTGATTGTGTACTCATATTTTAGTGTTCTAGTTTCTGTTATCTGACTATCTTTCTGAATACCATAACTAATTAATTATTTTCAAATACTCTATTGTAAACTAAAATATTTGATCTAGAGCTTAAGGGTTCACGTATAAGACCGAAGGTCTTGGATGCGATTCCTGGATGCAGGGCCATGGATGCCCACTTCTGAGGAGCCTCATGAGACGGTCACTCAGTCCTTCATGGTTTTCAATAATGGTCGAGCTAAGATCATTTGGTGATTTAAACTTTAAGATCTTTCAGTCTGGTTAGATGAACAATTCTGGTTTCTATTTATAAATGAATATAGTTTAATATATAGGCATAGATCACATGCATATTTCTAATATATTTATATGATTTCATAATGTTACTTGAAATTATATCATTTTTTTGACAAACAAATGCAGTATTTTAGCTGTCATTAACCATCTCTCAAAATATTCGTCGACATAGCAATTCTCTTCGGAAAAGTAATTTGATATGCTATAAAATTTAATTTCAAGAATAGTAGTTGATTGGTGAACTAAATTATTTTAACAAAGTGCATGGGTGGCATATTTATATCATAAATGACGCAAACACCAGTGAAGCACTGACATCATAGGATAGCTGGAAAACTGTTTTTATCTTATTTTGGAACTGTTTTACAGTGCTTATACCCCATTACCACATAAAAGATGGAATGGGTGACGTAAAACATGAAGGTTGTGAATTTTATGCCATGTTAAAATGTGAGATTATTATCATTGAAGAATTTTAAACTGTGGTAAAAAATCTGTTCACCCTTACTTGATTTCTAATGGATCACCAGCTGAAGTCAGCTTTTGATATAAAATACATTACCGTATGAATACACTTTTAAAATACTTGAAAAAGATATCTATATATTATTATGTAGCAGTCAAATCGTATATCAGAAAAATATTTTCCTCCAAAAATCCCTTGTAAATGAGATTGATAAAATTTTTGCTAATTTTTAATATAATTGGAAAGGAATTTCTCAATGCGATATGATTAAATGTTGAAATTGTGATGAACTGTAGCTAACAAGATCGTCAAAACAGCAACAAATCAGTAAAAGATAAAAGGTTTATAGAGAAGATAGAAGGGGAGTGAACGGCTGTGAAAGAAGAAAAAAGAAATTGCAAGTGATTAAGAACATGATAAAACAAAAGGCTGTATATGTTTCTTTTGTACACATTTTATGTTTTAAGATATAATGATCAAATACTTCATTCTGTGGTAATATAGTTATCATAAATCATTATTTCTTTTTCTTAACTAATTGCAATACAGTAAAATTATCTTAGTACAAAAACTATAGATATATCTTCTAACTTCGTCGTCTTGGCTAGACAAATTAACTTAATAATATAAAGTGATATCTTTTATATAGTTGAGATCATGAGTCAATTGAAGCTAGACCGGGATGGAGGACTAGGAAGCACTAGACGGCGGTGCCGTTATATAGTGGGACTGGCAAGCGGGGAGGGGGGGGGGTCAGGGGGGGGGGGATAC